>NC_090992.1:22865916-23171000 GCF_041146395.1 Eulemur rufifrons
CTGAATACAATTTATTGAAGAGACTGTCCCTTCTCTAGTAGTCTTCTCTGAGTAGTCTTAACACTCTTGCTTAAGAACATTTTTCTTATTTGTGAGGATTCATTTCTGGGCCCTTTATTCTATTCCATTGGCTATATACCTGTCTTTATGGTTCTACCACACTGTTTTGATTACTAAAGCTTTGTAATAAGTTTGTAATAAGACATCAGGTCCTACTTTATTCTGTTTTTTCAAGATTATTTTTTCTATTTGGGGTCCACTGAGGTTCTTTATGAATTTTAGGATAGATTTTTCTATTTCTGCTAAAAGTTACATTGGGATTTTGATAAGGATTACATTAAAACTGTAGATTACTTTACAATTTATATTGATAGCTTAACAATATTAAGCCTTCCAATCCATGAACATGCAGTGTATTTACCTTTATTTGTGCCTTCCTTAATTTCTTTCAGCATAATATTATATAATAGTTTGCAAAGTACAAGTTTTTCACCACCTTGGTTAAGTTTATTCCTATTTTATTATTTTTGATACTATCATAAATAAAGTTATTTCTTAATTTCCTTTTCATATTTTCCATTGTAAGTTTATAGAAATATAACTGATTTTTGAGTGTTGATTTTGTATCCTGAAACTTTGCTGAATTTATTTATTAGTTCTAACAGTATTTGGGGGGAATATTTAGGGTTTTCTACATACAGAATCATGTCACCTGGAAATAGAGATTATTTTACTTTTGCTTTCCAATTTGGATGCCTTTTCATTCTTTTTCTCACCTAGCTGCTCTGAGTAGGACTTCTAGCACTATGTTAAATAGAAGTTGTGAGAGAAGACATCTTTGTCTTGTCTTTGACCTTAGAAGAAAAAGCTTTCAGTCTTTGATCATTGAGTATGACGTTAGCTGTGGGCCTTCTGTTTATAGCTTTCATTATGTTAAGTTTCCTTTTCAGTTTATTAATTTTTTTTATCAGGAAAGATTGTTGAATTTTGCCAAATGTATTTTCTGCATTGATTGTGATTTTTTTCTTCATTTTGTTAATGTGGTGTATTACATTGATTTTCATATATTGAACTGTCTTTGTATTCCAGGAGTAAATTGTACTTTGTCATGGTGTATAATTGTTTTATGTGCTGTTGAATTCTGTTTGCTAGTATTTTGTTGAGGATTTTTCCACCAGTATGCATCAAGAATATCGGTCTCTAGTTTTCTTTTCTTCTATTGTCTTTGTCTAACTTTGGACTTAGGGTCATCCTGGCCTTATAAAATGAGTTTGGAAATCTTCCCTCCCCTCCAGATTTTTGGAAGAGTTTGGGGAAGACTGGTGTTCATTTTTTAGGTGTTTGGGAGAATTAACCAGTGAAGTCATCTGGTCCTGGGCTGTTACTTATTGAAATATCCCTAATATACATTTTCTATCATTCTATTTATGTATGATAATTTCATTCATTCAGCTATTAAGTGGGGAATCGTTATTGTCTTTGTAAGCAAAGTTAGCAAGGCAATCATGCCTCTTGGTGTTTTCTTTAACTTTTTCATGGGTGGTTAATAAATATCAGCACTCTTAAATTAATGCTTTCATGGAGCACAGCCTACTTGCCTACTTATTGAGTGTCTCCATCACTAGGGTTTGGATTTATATTATTTCAGTTGTTCCTACCAGCAGCCAGTGAGGTAGTTAATATTATCTCACAGCTAAGAAAATTCAAGCTTTGAGATACTATTAAATAACATGCCCAGTATTACACAGGTTGTAAATAGTGGAGATTAGATTTCAGGCCAGCACACTGGACTCTAGAGACCCTGTACTTGAGCACTAGGCAATACTGACTTCCCACATATAGACATTAAAGAGAACTTTCACATGTCATGTGTTGCGTGTGTCTTGGGACAAAGTCACAAGGTGCACGTTACAGAGGTAGTGGTGATTCCGTTTCACAGAAGCCAAACCTGAAATTTAGAGACGGTAAACTACTTCTCTGAGACCATGAGGTAGTAAGTGATGAAGGCAGTCCTCAAACATGCCGCTGACTTTCCAATTCACTATTCTTTCCATTGCACCCTCTGACCCTCTCCAGCTGGTTTCTTGACACTTGGCTTTCTCCAAATGCATAACAGAAATCAACGTGAGTTCCAGCAGCCAACTTTTGGTCTCGAATAGCCAGTTCTCAGAGACATTAAAATTAGGTGTATCCCAAAGAGATTGCTTTTATAATAGTGGACCCAGGGATATAAAATTAAGTGCTAATAAAAAAGGATTTTGAGATGTATAATTGATTATACCATTAAGTTAAGAAGAGATTAGAAAACAGTTAATTTGGAGTATAGATAAGGAAAAAGACAAATGTTTTAAGGACTCTGGTGTAGTATCCACTGTATATCAATGTAATTTTCTTTTAGTAATAAGTTTCTCTGAAAATGAAAATGCAATCACTAAATGCTTCTAAGAGAGAGCAAAAAGGCAAATGGGGAAAAGCACACATTTATTCTGAAAATATGTTTATTCTAGACTTAATAAAAAGAATTAATAAATTGCAGTGCTGCATCTTGTATACAGATAGTGGTGTATTCCTAAAAATAGCAATGATTCTGAAGCATTTAAAAAGCTAAATTATGACATTTCCTTACATTAAAAAATAGCAAAAGAAAAATCTGTTGTTCATAATATTAGACCCTGTACTATAAAACCATAGGCACGGAAAGCATGGGAAACACAGGGAAGCAAGAAAACCCATTTGAGGTTTCCTAATTAGTAAAGTTCGGAGAGAAACTGAACAAAACATCCTGACTGAATGAATGCCGTGGCTAACTTGACTTCATCTACAAGATGAGAAAAGAGATGGAAAGGACTCCTAACGGTCTTTGGAAGGCCTGCCTCGCAAAAGCTCCATGCCGGTCTTTAGACCTTCCCCAACCTCTGAGAAGGAGGAGCAGGTGCTCCATAAGTGTGCTGTGACCTGCTTAGAGCCAATCTTTTCTCAAAGCCATTCCTGCTCTGGGCCTTTGGCACTGGCTGTTTCCAGGGCTCGGGACTCTCTTTCTTCATATCTTTGCATGGGAAGGTTTTTCTGTGCATTCACCTCCTGCTCAGATGTCACCCCCTCCAAGGTTATTTCCTCATCTACCCTTTCTGTTGACTCCTTTAGAATCTTTCTCTCCTGCTAGACTGATGACTGGTGAAAGCAAGGACTCTGCTTGTCTCGGACTATGAGCTATCCAGCCCTTAGTGCATTCCTCAGCCCATGATGAAAACACAATAAATTTTTCTTGACTTTACATCTTAAAAAGTCAACAAATATTGAGGTGTCATTTGTCAACTTTAACACAGCTAGGGTGCCTATAGTGGCTGATGATATTCCGTCATTATTTTTCTGTGGGTGATAAAAATGTATTAATGCAATATGTGGAAGAGCAGCAGGAGAGAAGAAGGTGACACTGTGGGTTCCACCAAATTAAGCAGAGAAATTCAGTTTGATTGTTAAGTGAAATCAAGCTCATATTCAAATATGTTTTTTTCCCCTTTAATTAAAATTATTCCCAACTTGGTGTCCTACACATGAAACAAATGAAATCTTTAACTTTTGTTCCTGTCTTCTTGGAAGGAAAAATTGTTGTTGTTGTTTTAATGTTTTATGTTTGTGAAATTGATACCACCATGTTTATACTTTTTCCTCTGCTTGAATCATGGCACAGTTGCCTAAGTTCTCGAATTTTGTAATAAGTTGGTTATATAAATAGTTATTTTTATTAGAAGAATCTGCTGAGTTTCTCTTTAAGATGTTTGCATTCAAAGGAAACACAATCTGCATGGCTTTGATATTGTTGCTTTATCAAAGAAAAATGTTTAACAGAGAATTTGACAAATTCCCTAAGCATTAGGATGTAATCTGAGTTTTCTTCTCACTCTGAATACAAATTGTAGAGCCATTTAAAAAATTCAATTATGAAAATAATAAGCTTTTTATTTTTTAAAATTATACTGTGTTACCAATTATTTAGAACTGAGAGTCTTAATTATAATCAAATAAGCATAATAACTTTACCCTTAGGGTGACTACCATGTATAGGTTGAACCACGAAATTGCTAAACTTCAAACATTTTTAACTGACCAAAAACAGGTCAATTTTTTTTTATGGTTCAACCTAAGAGTTAAGTAATAATTGTCACTATTCTACTGAAAAAAATCTTTCTGAAGTGATATAAATCTAAGCTGAGCATGTTTTAGTTTGTTGGAAATACTTTTCCAATTGAATTACTTTGGAATGAGTGCATTATTCCAGGTAGCACTGTATATCCCTCTAGTTAATTTAGGCCTCTCAGGGTGGTAAGGTATACATTCTGTCAACACCCCATATGTTTTAATTATTTTGCACAGAGTTGATGCAATCACCTTTTGTGTAAAATTGTATGTGTTCAAGAACATGTGCATGTATGCAAAACTTCAGTATTCAAATCACAAAGAAGTCTCAGGGACTGACATTCATCTTTTACCCCTCAAGAAATAGTTTATGTCTGTCTGAAATTGTTCCAGTTTTTTTTGTTGTTGTTGTTGTTGTTGCTGGATATGGCTCTGTGTGTGTGTGTGTGTGTGTTTGTGTATATATATAAATATTTTTTTTCCCTTGCTTTTTTGAGGAAGGTGGAGAATAGAAGCAATGTTGATAAATGATGGGTCAAAATCAAAACTAGCAGTGAAGTGCTAAGAACATGGGCTCCATGGTCAGAGAACCCCACAGCCAAATCAAGGCTTAGAGAATTATTGACTGAGTGACACTGAGATTGTCTGTTACCACCCTGTCTCTCAGATATGTCACTTTGAAAATGGAAATAATGAAAATAAGATTAATGATAATAACAAATGTTTGCAGAACACTTAATCTGAGCCAAGCATTCTACTAGTGACTTTCCTTGGGTGAACTAACTTACCCATAGGAACTGTGATTTCCCTTGTTTTACAGAGCATGATGTCTCAGGAAGGTTAGATAGCATGCACAAGGTCTTACAGCAGCTAGTCAGTGGTTAATCTAATATATAATTTATAGTGCTATTGTGATTATTTAATGAAATAATGCATGTAAAAAGTATGAGCCTAGGGACAATGTTAGGTATTAAAATTGGGTACAGACTAATTAGAAGACAAAATACTCTAAAGCAATTTGAAATAAATTTATAGAGTAATAAAAAGCATAAATTCCTAGAGAATAAATCATACATACAAAATACACTTTTAATGCTGATTATCTCAAGGTGAACTGAGCCCCCTGCCAGGCATATTACATATTAAGATAAGAGACAGACATAGCCAGTTATACTGGCTGAAGTTTGTAGCCATCCTTAGAACTCGTCCGGTTATCACTGAGAAGATAAGTCTGTAATAAGATGCAAAATGAACTAAACAACAGTGGAAAAGCTCATTGCCTTGACCATGTGCATTTTACTTTCACATACAAGAAAATAATTAGTCACTTCTGAACTTGGATCTCCCTTATGGGTGATCTTAGGTGCAGCTTCCATGTCCCGAATGTGTCTCTAGCAATTAGTCAGGGCTGCTACCATGTGCTTCTTCCAAAATGCTGCAATTGAACATCTGGTGTGATGGCTTCTATTCAGGGGGAGCTGAGTTTTACTCCATTACATTCTAGTTTAGAAGGGTGAAAATGTGGAAATATTACCGTGACCTATAATTGGATCAGCAATTTGTGGGCTCAGATGTGGAAGATAGAGCATTTTAAAGGGCTTGGGGTGTAGAAACAATTTTGTGGAAACATTCGCATTCCACCTTGAGTTCCTTTTTCTTCTGACAGATAAATTGTGTCCTTCAGAAATCCTTGTCCTCAGCCCTGGGACCTTTCTTGGTAGAATTAGAGCAGCTAGGAAAAACAGAGAGCACACTAGTAGCTCCAAAGGGTTTGAAACAGGTACGAAAGGGAAAAAGGAAAACTAACTCTCAAAAGCCAGTGGATGGGGAGAACAAATTCTTTGGAGTATTCAGGAATAATGATTGTTAAAGATGATTAAGGAATCAAAATTTGGAACCTATGCTAGGAAGCACGAAGAAGTGAGAAGAAGCTTTAGTGTGTCTGTGAACAAATTTTCATAAAGGGCCAACTACGTTAAAGATAAGATAACCTAGATTGCTTTATAAAGAAATGGTGACATGGTTTCTGACATCAAAGAGCACAGTACAGTTGCCTCCCCTAATCCGAGGTTTCAGTTTCCACAGTTTCAGTTCCCAGCGGTCAACCGTAGTCCAAAAATATTAAATGGAAAATTCCAGATATAAATAATTCATGAATTTTAAATTGCATGCCATTCTGAGTGGCTTCACAGCACCACATGTACTGACTATCAAATTGCTACTAATTGATCAACACTTAAGTGCACATGTGCAAGTAGCATTCATCAGGTGTCGGGCGGGGGGGGGGAAGGGGGCAATGGGTACATTGACAACTAATGGGTGCAGTACGCACTGTCTGGGGATGGGCATGTTTGTAGTTATGACTGGAATGGTGCAAAGGAAATATGTATAACCTCAACCTTTGTGCCCTCATAATATTTTGAAATGAAAAAGTAATAAACTTGTGTTTTATTGTAAGTGCAAAGAAAGCCTTTGGACCATATTAATCCAGGAAAACATATGATTTGCTTTAAGTTTCTACTACTCTGTAGAGGGGAAGGGTTAGACTCAAGAAGACAATAATGATGGCATTAGTATAGTGCCTTGAGCCACATTATTAGTAAGGGATTTCTGGCAATATTTGGAAGTAAAGCTGTCAAAACTTACCATCTAGTTGTATTCTATAAATATTTCTAATAATGCAAATGCAAATATCAGAGCAAAGTGTGTGTACATATTAGTGATCTCCTTACATATTTCCAAGTGTTCCAAAGGAAATTTACACCATGTAACTGGAAATTGTATTAATAGTTCGTACCATTTACCAGAAAATGTGCTAAATATTGCCTATATACATATGAATAAAGTAAATCTTTGCTCTCAAAGAAGTCACGGCCTATGATGTTGAGAATGCATGCACTGTATAAGTTAGGTCTTGTTTAGGTAATAATTTACTCATCAGATGTAATGTATTTTCTCTCATGAGGTGGAAACCATAAGTTTTAAATTGTGAACTAGTTTAGCATTCTGGTCTTTGGAATTCAGTCCTCTTGTGTCACATTTTTCAAAAATGGAAATACCATACAGAAAAACTGAAAGACTTCTCTAAACATGCCTCAAATTAAAACCCTATACCCAGAATGACATTAAAGGTGTAAATATGCTATGTTGAACAATCATGGAGTTTTGTCCACTGAAACTTGTACAACATTTAAATTAAAGTAAACTTGGACTCAGTTCATATCATAGATTTTTGCTTCCTTAAATACATTTGCCATATCTTACAAAAGCCAGAAACTCAGATTCTTAGCTCAAAACCTCAATTTTGATCTAGTATAAGTTAAAGGAAAGTAATAAATGATAGTATACTAGATATAGTTGTTCTTTCAGCAAGGGTAATTAAGAGGAATTTTTTTCTTTTAAAATTATAAAAGCCTATAATTATAAAGCAGAGAGCGGTATCTCTCTGAAAACATCTAATTTTGGAGACAAAGCTATTATCTACAAGAACTCAACAAACAAGATTAATCACCAAAGCTTAAGATTTTAGCACAGTAACAAAAATTTTCAGAGCTTAGAAAATGTAATTCCAATAGGTAAAGCAAATTAGAGAACCCATACCTTATCACTTTAAACCCTGATCATTAAAAAAGAAACATATTAGGTGTCATTAAGTCCTCAAATTGCAGACCAAACACATGTGAAACCAACCCTTTATCCTGCAGTCTTCTCCCCAAATAGAGAAATGGCAGGGAAAAAGACATAATTTTATTGATGATTCTTCCCATATGCTTTGACAGAAGAAAGGAAAAGCTCCATCGATTAGAAACGCCAAGGTCTCTAGAGAAAAAAAAAAAAGCATATGGAAAATCATAAAGATAAATAAGAGAGGTAAGGGAAAGGCTGAAGCTTTGTGGTTGGATGTGACTCAGGTCCAGGTAGTGATGGAGGCCACCCACGTGCAGACTGCAAGCTTGAGACCAGGGGAAGATGCTGCACCAGATGTCCAGAATGAAAGGCTAGAGATGCCTGGGAAATTAGGGTGAGTGGAAAGTGATCCTCAAGGAGATACTTCTCATTATTTAATGATAAAACACCTCCAATGGCTTATGTTGGTGTTTACTTCATTTGGTTTGTCATATTAATAGTTAAACATTGTCGACTGAGTGAATATATTAATTCAGCTTCAGGTGAATGAAGAGAAATAGAAACTTGGAGAGCATACCACACACACACACACACACACACACAGTGATTATATTAATAGATATCAGCCTAATAATATTTTTGCTTTCCATAATGCTAAAACATCTACCCCAAAATATTTATTAATTACAAAGGAAAATAGAACTTCACACTATAGAAGCCTGGCAGATACTATCTTAACTAGCTATTCAAGATTAAGATCACCAGAAGTAAGACATTTTTGACATTATGTACTCCTTATGTGATGGATACAACGTTGCTTAGGTGATATCCTGGCCCAAACTGTAAAATCTCACTCTAATCATAAGAATACATCAGACGAACCCAAACTGAAAGTCCAACAAATACTGACCAGTACTCTTCAAAAGCGTTAATGTCATCAAAAACAAGGAAATACTGAGGAACTATCACAGGTTGAAGGAGGTTAATGAGCTTAAGAACTAAGTGTAAAATGGAATTGTGGATTGGATTCTGTAACAGTAAAAGGACATTATTGAATGAATAGGTGATATTCTAATAAGGTCTGTAGTTTAGTAAATGTTATATTAATGTTAATATCCTGGTTTGATATTGTTCTATGGTTATGCAAAATACTAATCTTTGAGGACAGTGTATAAAATGTATATAGAAACTCTACTATTTTTTCATTTCAAATTATAAAATTAAAATAAGTGGAAAAAGAAAGTTAAAAGACAATAAAAATTGGGAAATATTATTTCATATATATATGTGTGTATATATATTCTAATAATACAATAACAGGAATAAATACCCAAGTAGAAAAGTTCAAAGAGCATGAATAGGCAATTCACAAAATAACAAACTTAAGAAACACACAAATTATTATTTTAATTATTTTCTGGAACACTGGGCCAAAGAGACAGGAAAAATTAAATCTTGGTATTAGAAAACAAATTATAAAGGGAGTAAAAACAAAAAATATTTTAGTCATTTAGAGGATTTGTAAATGACAACACGTATTTGAATATAAGGACAGCAGAGCATTTCTTAGAACAGAATTATTTTACCCCTAGAGGTAGCCTTGGATGACCATCTAGTCTAAGTGCCTCAGGGTGGTCTTGTCACCCTTATCCTGGTGGGGCCATATGTCCCCCTGTATGCATAGAGGAGACTAAATTTGTAGCATAACTCTGCTTTTCTCCTCTTGCAGATGTCAAAGCAGCTTTTGTTTCCCCCAATTCTCAAGTTAATGAGCTATAGTTTTTCCAGCTGGAAGCAGGCTGAGAGACCTGAAAGGATTCACTCAAGGTCACACCAGAGGGACAGGAAAGTACTGGAATATGAACCTGGATGTGTCTGACCCCAGAGGCCATGCTTTTTTGTTGTTGTTAAGAAGTTCTAACATTTTTAAAATTTGCATACAGAAAAATACACTCATTGTGCTATAGAGTTCTGAGTTTTGACAAATGCCTACAGTGGTGTAAGCACCGCTGCAGTTGAGATGCAGAATAGTTCTATTATCCAAAATCCTTCTCTCATGCTGGCCCTGTGTAGTCAACTGCTCTCCCCGTTTGAATCCCCAGGAAGTGCTTATCTGTTTTCTGTCCCTAATAGTTTTACCCTTTCTAGAATGTCACACCAATAAAATCATATAATATGTATTTTTTTTTAATCTGGTTTCTTTCCTGTAACATTCTGTATTTGAAAGCCATTGCGGATATTATAAGTTTGTTCTTTTTCATTGCTGAGCAGTATTCTGTTTTATGGATGCACTGCAGTTTGTTTATCCCTTCATCAGCTGAAGCACATCCTGATGGAATCTAGTTTGGGCAATTAAAATGGAACTGCTCTGAACGTTTGCACACAGGAGTGAGATTGCTAGGTCGTGTGTCAAATATATGTTAACTGTGTAAGAAACTGTCAAATTGTTTTCAAAGTATGTTAATTTTATAGGAAACTGTCAAACTGTCTTCCAAGTGGCTGATAATTTTGTATTCCCACTTGCAGTTTATGAACTTTCAGTTGCTGTGCATTATCACCAGCACTTGGATTTGTCTATTGTTTTTGGTGTTTATATTTGAGCTTTTCTAAGCGTTTGTAGCAAGATCTCATTGTGATTTTTAATTTGTTTCTCCACGGTGATTAGTAACGTTGAGCAGCATTTCATGTGCTTATTCACCATTTCTGTTATCTTCTTTGGTTAAATGTTCACATATTTTGCCTATTTTTTATTGCTTTGTTTGTTGAGTTTTGAGAATTCTTTATACGTTTATATATTCTGGATACAAGTCCTTTGTCAGATACATGATTTGCAAATATTTTCTCCCAGTCTGTGATTTGTATTTTTACACTCTTCTTAGTGTCTTTCTTAGAAAAAAGATTTTAAATTTTGTTGAGGTCCAATTTGCTAACTTTTTGTTTTATTGCTTGTACTTTTGAATTGGTATCTAAGAAGTCTTTGTCTAACCCAAAGTCACAGAAAATTTCTCCTGTTTTTTTCCTCAAGATTATATAGCTTTACATTTTACATTTAAGTCTCTGAGTCATTTGGACTTCTAATAATTTTTGTGGAAGGTATGAACTATGGGTATCTATCTTATCTATCTATATGTCATCTATCTATTTATTTGTATATAGTTGTTCCAGTTGGTCCAAACCATTTGTTGCAAAGATTATAGTTTCTCCAATCTACTACCTTTATATCTTCTTCAGAAATCAGTTGAACATATGGGTGTGTAGGTTTATTTTTAGATTCTTTTATCAAGCTACATTTCTGTCAGTACTACCACACTGTCTTAGCGTAGCTTAATAATGAGTTTTGAAATGAGATAGTGTGAGTACTCCAGCCTTGTTCTTCCCTTTCAAAATTGTTTTGGCTATTCTTTTTTTCCCCTATATAAATTTTACAATCACCTTGTCAATATCCACAAAAAAATTTACTAGGTAGGATATTGATTGGAATCGAGTTTTATCTATAGGCCAATATAGGGAATATTGACATCTTAAAAATATTTCACTCTTTGAATATGGGCACATCACATATCTCTCTATTAAGTGCTTTATGCTTTGTGTGGGGGGTGTGTGTGTCTGTGTGTATGTGCATGTTATTTTAAGGAGATAAAAGAAGGAGAAAAAAAAAATAAAACAAACAAGTAACCCAGTCTCCTAGTGGTCTTTTTCACACTTTGATTCATACTCAGTCTGCCTACTATTTTTTACTTTGCAAAGTCCTCAGGTCCTTGCTTTTTTATTACTTCCAGAATTTTCAGTTGTAATTAGTGGAAGCATTAGTCGTACTGGGCTTATTCCATCATGTTTGGTATTGAAAATCAGTTGTCTTTTTTTTTTTTTTTTTTTTTTTTGAGACGGAGTCTCACTTTTGTTGCCCAGGCTAGAGTGTCATGGCGTCAGCCTAGCTCAGAGCAACCTCAAACTCCTGAGCTCAAGCAATCCTTCTGCCTCAGCCTCCCGGGTAGCTGGGACTACAGGTGTGCCCCACAGCTGGCTAATTTTTCTATATTTAGTAGAGACAGTGTCTCACTCTTGCTCAGGCTGGTCTCAAGCTCCTGACCTCGAGCGATCCTCCTGCCTCGGCCTCCCAGAGTGCTAGGATTACAGGCGTGAGCCACCGCGCCTGGCCCTGTTTTTTTTTTTTTTAATTTTTTTTTTTTTTATTTCAGCGTATCATGGGCGTACAAATGTTTAGGTTACATATATTGCCTTTGCCCCAGGCTTTAGTTTTGATTACATAAATCCTTCCTATATGGTGATGACATAGACTGTAGAGCACCCAGAAGTGGTTTATTAGTGGTTTTTCAGTTTGAACAAACCAACTCTGATTCAGCTTCCTGAAGATGTAGTTGTTAAATGTGAAGGATATGCTTTCAGTGTGAAAGTTCAAAGGTGGATAGGAGCCGAGGGGCAAGGGTTGACCATAGGACCACTCTTTCCTTTTATGTCCAGTAACATTTATTTAGGTTCAGGAGCTTCTTCCTTTCTTGACAGTGTCATGATGTGTAATTTAAAAATAAATGAAATGAAAATTGATGTGACAGTTTGCAGAATCACCAGGGTCTGTCTGGGAGCATTTCTTAGCAGGCACTGCCATGCTGACGAGTAAAAAGAGGTAGCATGTAATGCAGCATCTCGCAATATTACCATTTATTTAACCCAAAAGAGAATATAATTTCCTATTTCCAAACACATCTCAGCTGATTGATAAGCTTCAGCACCTTCCAAACAGTATTATTTCTCCTAAATCTCAAAAAGGCTTATTAAAGAAGTGTAAGTAGCTTCATCTTCTAATAGAGATAGTAATCAAATTTCCCATTTTATCTGGAAGCATTGGAGATCCCTAAATTTATTCTCTCAAGCATAATATTAATTGCTTATTTTACTTTTTGTGCCCTATTTTTAGGTTATTTGTAATGTAGACACAAAAATATGTATCTAGTCATTTTTCTGTTTTCTAGTTATATAATTCTTGAATCTTCAAGGTTACTTTTATTATAAATTAAGATACTCCTCTAGAGATCCTCAGACTAATTCTTTACTAAAGCATAGTGCTGCAGAACAGTCCAAAGCACTGATTAAAATAATCTACTAAAGTGAATTGCACTAACAATTGTTTGATATACCTTTAAGATATTAATATATTTTTAGTTAGAATAAAAACTTGATTGTAAATTTAGAAGGTCCTGCATTGACTTCTGAATGAGGTCAAAATGCATGTTTGTGAAGCTAGGGGAAATATTTACTTTTTTACAGAGGGATTATATTTTTGCTATGAAAGCTGTTCAGTGTTAGGAACAGATAATATCTTGTGAGTCATATTTTAAAATGACATAACCAAATTAGAATGTATAGATTTCAAAAAAGATTTAAAAAACCCAGGAATTTATTGAGACTGAAGTATATTTTTATACACAAAATTATCCAGATATGAGCAGAAATCCAATAGGCATGGCTTACTGGACATTCATACATTCATTCGTTCACTATTTGTGCCCTAGGCACTGCGCTAGCCTCTCAGGTTGCAGAAATAATGATTTTAGATTTTTTTTAAAGCCCTCAAGTAGAGCATTGTGAACTGGTTTTAAAATAGAACTGTAATTGTCCTTTTCAAATGAATATTTGTACCTTCATTTAGTCATTCAAATAAGGGTGAGCGAGCAATTACATTGTACCCATAGGCCTCTAATGGATAGAGTATGTCACAGTATATATGTAAATGCTGTATTCATAACATATGGCTTTTCATAGTCTACAAATTACATCTGAATTGTACATTTAATTTTCATAATAATCTTCTGATTAGATCAGGCATGTATTAAAAACTCCATTATAGTTAATGGAACTGAAGCAAAAAGAAGTTACATAATTTTACATCCTAGAAACAGAGTTGAGAAATGGAAGAGTTGGGACTGCAAGACCAGTGCTCACTTTATATCAGCCTCCTGTTTCTAAAAAGCTGAAAGCCCAGCCTGTTGATGCAAAATTCTGGCATTAAAATTCTCATGATATACTGACTAATATTGTTTATATGCATAAGTCTCAGTGTAAATGTCACCTCCCCTGGGAAACTCACCTTGATTGGAATGATCAGGTTCTCATTTACAAACCCTTACAATTACTACAGTAATAATCACTTTGTAACAAACTATTTTAAACATGCATTCCCTAGTAAGCTGTGAATTCTATGAAGCTGATTTTCTTGACTGCTCTTTACTCTCCCCGTACATTACTAAGCTCTAACAAGCAGGTTACTTTTCTGTTCTTCAGACCTGCCAAGCCCATTTCTGCCTTAGGGCATCTGCAGATTCTCCTCTGCTTGGGTTGTTCTCCTAAGAGCCAGTGGCTTGGGCTCCTTATCTGGTCTCAGCACAATGCCAACTCCTTAGAGAGGTTTTTCTTCACTGTTGCAGCTAGATATTTCATACCTTGCTTTATTTGCTTCATAGAATGTAGCATTATTTGACATTCCGTTGACTCTTCTATGCTTTATTTATAAATTGCCAGAGAACAGGCATTTGATCTGTCTTGTTTACCACTTTCATCCCAGCACTTCAACAGTAGACCTGTCAAGTATTAGAGACAAATTAAACATTTATTGAAGGAATGACTGGAATGATGAATTCATGAAATCTTAGGTTTGATGTGCTAGTTAATTTTTTAGTACACATAAAAACAAATACATGACTATTTATTAAATTGTGTTTATGTATCACCTAAAACACTCCTATATATTCTACTTTGGGTAACACAAATTAATTATTAAGTATTACTCCTTGCATCTTTACTGGGAAATATATAATAAACTTCATGTGAATGTATTCTCTTCACTTCTGTATTCATATGAATAGTATCTACCATGGTATCTGGCATATAGTAAGTGCTTAGTAAGAATGGGTTTAATAAATTAATATTTGTCTATATGTGACTAGTACATATTTATACTATGTGGCCACGCATATTTTTTTTCTTATTAATATTGAGGTGTTTGCTTATCTCTCAAGTCTGTTTGGATACAGAATAACCATTTTTCTTTTTACATTCACAGGATTATACCTTGACAATGTACTTTCAGCAAGCCTGGAGAGATAAGAGGCTGTCCTATAATGTAATACCTTTAAACTTGACTCTGGACAACAGAGTGGCAGACCAGCTCTGGGTGCCCGATACCTACTTCCTGAATGATAAGAAGTCATTTGTGCACGGAGTGACCGTTAAGAACCGCATGATCCGCCTCCATCCTGACGGCACGGTCCTCTATGGACTCAGGTCTGTAGTGCCCGCTTCAAAATACAACTTTTCCTGAACAAAATACCTATTGCTTATTACTGAAAGGAAATACTGTGCTGTTTTCCTTACGCCTTCTTCCATTTTACTGAGAAAGAGTTAAGCCTCCCATCCAGTAGACATGTGAGAGCTTAAGGTGGCGTGCTTACAAAGGGACTTAGCCCCAGCTAAGACTGAGTTTTAGTGAATTATCTTCCAATATCAGCTGCTGATCCTAAAGCTGCTTTCTTTAAGGAGTGGGGATAAACAATATAAAAATAGCTGAGAGACAAGGTTTCTTTAGTATGGAAAAAATTATGAATGCCCAATAATTGTTTGAATGTGGCAGATGCTGGGTTTTATAAATTGCTTCTTGAGCTGCCTGAACTGGGTCATGGTCCTCTGATGATGAGAAAGATTATTGCACCCTCTCACCCTCCAAGGAGCAATCAGACTTGCAAGTAAATGAAGTAGTTAGCTCATGTTTATTAATAAGAATGTACACTCTTAAATGTACCTCTATGTCAGAAAGGAGTTGTGATGCTTTGTTATTTGGGTGAGAATGATTTGTAAAATAAGACAGCTTCTTCTTTTAAGGTTTATTTTGTAGCAAAAGCAATAGATAGTTTTCTGGAAAAAATAAAGAAATTTTGTATTTATCTTACTCTGATAACATTACAATATAAAGGATTTATCTGCATTATAAGGGGAGAAACTCTAAATTCTGACATTTTTCAGTTGCCTTTCAGTTACCTTCTGTTTTACATAAATATGTGATTGCCTTTTCTTAATAGTGATGACAATAATAGTATTATTCATTAATTGAACACTTGTTAGAGATCAGACATTGTGCTAAGTGCTTTCCATGCGTTATTATAGTCAATCCTTTCAACAACTTCATACATTAGGAACTACTATTATCTTTATTTTCAAATGAAGAAACAGAAGCTGATGCAGCTGCCCAAGGTCACAAAGAAAGTAATCTTTGGAGATGGGATTTGAACCCTATTCCAAGCTCAGAGCCAGAGCTCCTAGCCACTACATAGGGATTCCTCCGCTCCCGCATTTTTCTATTCTATCTCATTTTAATTT
The DNA here is from genome assembly GCF_041146395.1 of Eulemur rufifrons. NCBI lineage: Eukaryota > Metazoa > Chordata > Mammalia > Primates > Lemuridae > Eulemur > Eulemur rufifrons. The sequence continues at coordinate 22,882,069 of NC_090992.1, forward strand.
TCTGCTGTGTTCAGAGCTGACTGATGTGTTTTCTTAGATCCTTAGAATCAGCTTTTTTGTTTATCACATTTGTAGAGAGAAAGACATTTGGCTTTCAAAGGAGGGGGAGGAACAAGAGAGGCAGAGAGAGAGAGAGAGAGAGCACGTTTGTACTCTATGTCAGGCACTAGTGGTGAGGACAGAAATTAGACACCAGCACTGCTCACGTACACGGCTTAGGAAAGAAGGAATCAGAGGAGAAAGAAAATAAGTTGACTGGTAAAGTCTGAAAAGATTCCGTCCAAGTGGTGGAGTTTGAAAGTAGTAATGGAAAGAATTGTGTTCAATGGATACATGGTATTGAACTTAGTACTTGGAATCAACTACAAAGCATAAGGTTTCACAAAGACCTTGATGAGAGGATGACTGTGTGGACAGTGGAAAACAGAGGAATGGAAGAGGTTGTAGTTTACACTTTTTAAAAGTTAAGCACAGAGGAAGGTAAAAGTCTGGAAGAAGGCAGGAGACATAGAAATGATAAGTTACCCAGGGCAGACCCAATGCTTGATGCATTTTGCCCATCATTATCATTTCACCTTTGCAGGAATAACGCAGAAATCAGCTCTTCCTGTGTCACTGGGATACACATCTTTAGGGTGGAGAACACATGATATTCTTCTTTGTATATCCAACGCTAACAAAGCACCTGCACCATAAATAGCAGCTCAGTAAAGGTTGAGAATGAATTTATGAATGCATATATGCAAAGTTGAGAGGACGGGAAAATCAGCAATCAGAATGTCTTTGGAATTCAAAGGCAATATGGATGATAAATTGACTTCTTTCTGTCATTAAGTCATTAATCAGACAAAAAAGTGACGACCACTCATTCTGAGCAGTAAGACCACCTGGACAACATTGTTGTGCCTTAAACTCATGACAGTAGGAAATCATCATTTTCCCATTCCCACTTCCAACAAGGGCTGTTGACAAATTGTACGGTTTTCTGAACACATCTGACGGGCATCAAATTAACACATCTGCATGGAGCAGGCTCATGAATTGTGATTGTTCTCTCAGTTAGATTGTTAATTCTGAAGGTGAAATTGATAGGAAGGTTTTTAAGGAAAATTATAAATGTCCATTCCACTTTTTTCCTTAATTTTTTTTTTTACTTCAAAATATTATGGGGGTACCAATGTTTGTGGTTACATAGATTGCTTTTGTTATGCTTGAGTCAGGGTTATAAAGTGTGCTGATCACCCATATGGTGTTCATTGTACCCGTTAGGTGGATTTTCACCCATCCTCTTCTCCCCCTCTTCTGCCTACTTAATTTCCACTGAGTTTTACTTCCCTCTGTGCAGTTTTAATGGATGAATAGAACATTTTGTTTCTTAGCTGGAAATGTAATGCGGTCTAGATATTCCTTTCTCAACTTCAGGAGGTTCATTTATAGTAGGTAAGTAAAAGGAATTCAGTTAAAATTAACATGTCAAGGTTGATTCAGCAATACTTGGCCCCTCCTTCTATTTACCCACCCCCACCCCAGTCATTTTCTGTCTCTGACAGTCTAGTAAGAAATTTATCCTGCATCTATATTCAATAGTGGCTGCACTGAAACAACACTTAAAATATTAATAATATTAATATCAGTAGCTAGTACTCATTAAAGGACTTAGCATGTACTTGTCACGGTGCCATAAATTGCCATATATTATCTCATTCAATATTAACTTTAGCCCTACAAAGTGAGTTATTATTTTCTGCATTTTACATGCAAAAGTGAAGAAACTTGTGTGCCAAGTTCCACAGCCACTGTGCAGGAGAACGTAGTTGAGCTTAGTTGTCTGAATGCAAAGATGTTGCTCTTCTCCATTCTGTCCTGCTTTTACATGCTGGCAAGATGGGAATAAAGAACAGAAGGAATCACCTGAGATCACACACAGGAAAACAGGATAAGAAAAGTTAGATAGATAGAGACTTTATTACTAATCGATAGAATAACGTCCTACAGAACAATAGGCCTGAATGTTCTATGGAAGGCGCATCTTTAGGTCCTGAGGTTCACCCCAGTTCCACTGTACTAGGGGATGATTTTTGTTGTGTGGATTTCTGGGGCACAGGCAAGATCATTGTAAAGAACTAGGTAGTGGCTAAGTTTATCAGTCTGGATGAGAAAAATTGAAAGGCAACCATGAAACCTGGGTGTAGAAGGATGGCACGGGGAAAACTTTAAATATCAAGAAGTGACCAAAATGTTGGGTAGAACAATGCCTCTGAGCTGAATGTCTTGTGAGTTCAAGGCAACGACTAACTTAAACTCCCCTCCCATTGAGACAAACAAAGATCGGCTGGCAGGGTGAGGGAGGGCCAGTCATTCACAGCAACTGAGTGAGCCTCGTTTCTTCAGTGAACTCTTCAGGTATTAAAATGTAATAAAGAGAGAAAGAAGTATGGCAAAATATATATGCCTGTTGAATTGAATGGTGGGTATGTAGGTATTCAATGTGTTGTTCTCGCACATTGTCTGTATGTTTGAAAATTTTCCTAATAAAATTTGGAAAAGAAAAAAAAAAAAACATTATGTTTCAGAGGTTTAGGTACCTTTAGGTCTATTATCTAGGAAATATCACTCAAGATTTAAAAGGTCTGCAGCCAAAGCATGATGTTTCTGATCTCTTGGAGGTAGAGAATCATATGCATACATGTGCTTTGAGTAGCTGTGTCTGAAGATGAGGTCCTCCCAGCCCAGGGGATGCGTGGCTTAGCGGGTGAGATCCATGACCACCTATAGCCACTCTAAGAGAGGCTCTTCTGCTACAACCTTGCTAACCTTGTGAAAGTTTCCTTCTGCAAGAGCATGTCCGTTGCTTCTGATTATGCACAGCAAGAGATTTGGGTCTACACATGCTAGTACATTGTGTTTGTTTAGTAAGAGTTTTGAGCATGCACACCAACTGCTCAGCAAGCTTGTATTAAGATACAGTCAGTGGCCTTGGGGAGTTCAGAAGATGGACATCAAGACTGAGAAATGTAGAAAATATTTTAGGCCTTATTGTTATAGACTAAGTTCTAACAGTTTTCATCCTGGTTGGATCCCTGTTTCCCCATCTCCAAAAGCACAAGATTACATCATACTTGCAGTTATTCCATTGCTTTTCAGGTGGATAATCATTTCAGAGGTGCAGGGAACAGAGTTCTAATGTTACCCAGATAGACAAATGAGCCCAAATGGGCAGTGCAATCAAAAATTGGTAATGATAATGGGATTTGGGTTTTAATTTGGACTTTTGTTCCTGATTTCTCATTGAACCTTAAGCATATTCTCCAGGTTTTATTTTCCTCATGCAAAAGAAAGAGGGGGAAACTTATATGATATCAGTTGTCTTTACAATCCGATCGTTCTGTGAATCAGTGATCATGAAATATAAAAGAATGTATAATCCATGAGATTAGAAAATGAAATTATATATTTGGAGTAGCACAGTAATTGGAGGATAATGCTTAATATTATTTAATATTTAATAATGAAATGGAAGGATGGATGGGTGGGAAATTATAGAATGTTCCCCCAGTTGTCTTTTCCCTGCTCTGTGAAGTAAGATGCTGGTTCCCAGAGCAAGAAGAACAGGAGTGAAGAGAATGGACATGGACTAGGCCAGGCATGTCTAGAACAAGAATAACTACTAAAGAAAACTCAAAGGATTGTCATGCAGTGTTGAGGACACCCACTGACAGTGGAGCCAGGTATGTCTGGCCAGCCGTTGCATTTGGCAGCTTGAGATGACTAGTAAGGAAATTAGATTCCTGGCTTAAGACCCAGTTGGTCGTGATAAGCTTTAAAAGCCACCCTGTAGCCCCAAACCCAGTGCCTCATTTGTAGCATGCACTCAGGAACTTTCATTTAATCAAGTGTTGTAGGATTCCTCCGAAACCAGGTCTTTCCTTTTCTTCTCATCATGTCTTATCGCTCCTCTATTTTCTCAACTTTATTTAAAGAGCTACAGGAATAATTAAGTTATTGATAATGCTTTTTCAAGCTAAAAATTGTAATTTGTGGCTGAAGACTAATGAAATCCTTGAATATAGATTCTCACTGTGTTAGTACATTTGGGTTGCTGTAACATAATATCATAAACTGAGTGGCTTTATAAGCAACAGAAATTTATTGCTTACAATTCTGGAGCCTAGGAAGTCTAAGAAGGACTCACCAGCAGATTCGATGTCTTGTGAGGGGCTGTTTCCTGATTTACAGAATACACCTTCTCCCTGTGTCCTCAGCAGGTGAAAGGGACAAGGCAGCTCTCCTGGGAATCTTTATGAGGGTACTAATCCCATTCATGAGGGCTCTGCCCTCAGGACAGACATAATCACCTCCCAAAAGGCCCCACTCTTAATACTGTTACATTGGGGATTAGGTTCAGCTCATGAATTTGGGGGACACAAACATTCAGACCATACCACTCACCTTTACTCTTCGTTATAGTTGATGATAACTCATTTATTCCAACTGGATCATAAAATCAAATACTTTCTGTATTTTACTACATTATCTAGAGATTTCTGTCAAGAGATATGGCCAGATATGGGGAAGAATAGTGTTCTTGGAAGTAGTCCAGCTATAGAAGTGGCAACAAAAGACTTTTTAGTTGACTAACGAGAAGAATTCCTAGCAATTTAAAAAGCATATGTTTCAAACAGATTGGAAATGTATTCTATTCCAAAATAACATTGGCCCAATTGGGTCATTTTCACAACACTGCAAAGAAAAATGACATAGAAAATATAGAATTTCTATCAGCGAACCCAGCTAAAGCACGAGCAGGTAAAAATCAGTTTTAGTCTGATGTTGATGTGACCATAAATAAGGCTACATAGATATACTTCAGACTATTATTTAGTTAAAATATGATATTTATTAGATTTCAAAAATTAGTTACATGGGACATGGAATCAAGAGACCTGTATTGTTGTCTGAAAGTAGTGATTCTTCTACCCACTCATTTAAATGATTTCTAAATGTTTATTCTAGCTCAACAAAGCCTGTGATTCTGTGATTTGCTAATGTATGACATATATCCTTTTAGGACTCCAATTATGTACATAGCAACATTTAACATATTTCAGTGCTCTGGCAATTGTGTTTATCTCCTTGAAAAAAAATCTTCTGATGCATTAAGAAATCTAAAACATCAGTACATTCAGGTACATAAGACATCGGTCAACCCGAATTATCAATTGATGGCATCTTTTCATGAGCATAACGGTATATACTTTTATCCAAACTTGGAATCTAAATCCAAATTGGGCTTTATATTATTCATTCCAAGTCATTAATACTACATCATGAGCACTTTATCACATTGAAAACTCTTCAAAAAGCACAATAAAAATACTTGTCCAGTTATGAAATGATACATTTCTAATTGAATATTTAGAAACTATGATTTTGTGAAAATAAAATTACCCCTAATTCTACCACTCAGAGATAACCACTACCTGTGCCTTGCTCTATAATCTTTCAGATATTTTTCTTTTTAGCAGTGTCGATGTAGTTTTTCAATAAAAAACATTCATATTATACTGTTTTGTGATCTGATTTAACAATGAAAGTATCATAAAACCCTCATGTCAATAAAGCCGTCATCATCATCATTCTTTAACCATTATAGGACATATTACGTTATTTTCCTCCATCCAATGTAGGATTTGATATAAGGTGAAGTAGGTGGTTGTTGCTATAAAACTCAGGACTATTATTTAAAATTTACTAGTATTTTGATAAGAAACAGGAAAAGCTATTTGCAGTGCAATTTATAATCTTATAGTTGTGCTGTCGTAATTCAATAGTCTCATTAGTTAAAGAAATGGCTGAGGAGATGTACTGGTACTGATTTTGTTAGACTAGTTCTTATGGAAGGAATGGCTTTTTTACTCGTTCAGGGGTGGCTGTCTCATCTAAAAATAGCTGTTTGTCTTTTAATGTGAGTGGGGAGGACATGACTTCAAATGTCTGCACACCTCCCGTATGTAACATTAGATCAGAAACTTGTCACTTCTGATTAAAGGTTCACATTCTTAAAGAAAGATTCAGCAGGAAGCAGAAGGCAATTCAACCACCTCCCGCTATGTATGTTCTGTCATTGGGAAAATGGCAAAGGATAATGTTAGCCTGTAATGAATTTAGACAGGCAGGGTTTTATTAATTTCACCCTCTTCCTCTCCTCCTGAAGTTTTACCACAGGAAGACTGAGTACCCATCCCACACTGAAATGTAGTTCATCAAACATGAATATATCAATTTTTAACTTGGATTTCCTAATTCATTTTCATAGAGATATTGGGCAAATGTAGTGTGTCAAACATAACAAGAGAGATTTTATCAAAAATATTAGTCTTGCTGGCCAGAGTGTGAGAACCTCTTCTCTAAATGTTCCCAGTCTTCAAAGCAGAAAACATATCACCTTCACCTGCCTCCACCTGGGTGGAAAAAGATATATATATGCATTATAGAATGCATCCTCTTTAAAGAACTGCAATTAATATTTAATAGAAATTTCTTTCCCATAATTTTTCCTATAAAATCATATCATTTAAATTAAAAATAAATGAATGTAGAAGCAATTTCTGACATCTTCAAGGACAATTGTACCTGACATCATAGAGACAATGAATGGCAAAGCACAGAGCAGAATCCCAAACTCCTAACCCCAACAGTCCAGGGCTTGGTATCGTGTTGCTGCTGCTGGTGGACTTACTTGGTTACTCGGAGTCATCATTGACTGACATTAGTAAATATTTCAAATCTAAATCAACAGTAGTAGGGTCCGAAATACATCATTCCTCGGACTTTAGAAATGGAGAGACAGGATGTATTTTGCAACCATAGGAAATAATCCAGGGCTCTTTTAGTTGCAACCTTCTGCTGGATTTTATGTAAAAAACATTTAAAGAAGAAAAGCAAGTTTTCCCATATTTTTTCCCCCTTAAATATTACTGACTCATCATGGCCAAGTAGTCACTGGGTCTCCTTTCCTCCAGCTGGATGGGTCCCTCGTTGGACTCATGTCTTTTGATTTCTGTCACATGAAAGCTGGCTGTGGCAGCACTGAAACCAAAGGTGTGAAAGGGACTGCTGCAGCAAAGAGGAATGGCCAGGGACTCTGGAGATTTTGAAGAAGGGAGGACACCAGCTGCATTCCCAAGAAAGGACAAGATCTTGGCAGGCCCGAAGACCGAGTACAGTAGTGGCATTAAAGTAGACCTTGTCTGCAAAGAAGAGAAGCATTGAAATTCATTGAGGACATTTTATTCACAGGCTTGTGAAAGTATCTATTTATAGCATTGGTATACGTAGCGCATTTAGAGGCAGGACTTGCATATTTCTGATTTCATTAGGCGTGAACCCTCTGAGTCACCGGAATAATGTGAATATGGAAAGAAGCCAGATCTTTATTTTATTTTGTTTGATTTTGTTATATTTTGAGCAAAGCATTTCCCAGTAAATGTTTAGAATTGTTGCTGTGTGTGTATATGTCTACATTTATAGGTAGAGATACACATATATATGTCTGTCCGTAGGTATATGTGTGTGTGTGTGTGTGTGTGTGTACACATATCCATAGCAGCAACATTGTTTTCCTGTTTGTCTTACATTAAGACTGAAGAACAACAGAAAGACCTTCCATAAATTGAACCTCAAAACAATGCAGATTGCTCCCAGCATTAAAGATTAGGTTTTCTCCAGTCACATTTGGAGTAACTTTTGTACCACTCTGATTTCATGAAATCAGTAAATTTTGTTGGCAGCATTTGCTGGCAACTTGCTTGGCAAATGGGCAAAATACGGAGTTAGACTAGAACTCTATATTTTGTAATAAGTTTTTTTTTGACAGAGTTTTAATCAGAAAAAGACCTATTCAGAGGCAATGTAAGTGAACACTTGTTTAATTGAGACAGTCACAGTAGCAGTAGTAACATTGATTGAGTACTTTTTGTACATCAAACCTTGAATTATCTCATTTACATTAAACAATTTTGCAAAGGCAGGATGTGGTTATCTCCATTTTATATTGGAGGATACTGAGGCTTTGGGGAGAATGTAACTTGCTATTCAGGGTTCAGATTGAAATCAAAGCTCATGACCACAGTCAGTCACCTCCTCCGAGTTCCAAAGAATACAGTCTCTTCCAGGTTGATGAATGCAAAACACTCTTGAGAAAGCAGGTCCGGAACACGTTGATGGATGGAGAAGAATGAAAAGCCTGAGTTTCCAAGGCTCCTGAAAAGAACTTTAAGTAGTCATTCATCTCCCCTCTAAAGAGATGTCTTAGTCATGTTTATAATGGATGAATAGGGCTCTGTCAGTTTTAAACAGGACTCCACGATAGGGACCCGTGCACTGTTTTTGGTGGCTAGCCCAGCGCTTTTCCCATCAATACAGCATATCCAGTACATTCCTCAGGTGTAACTAAATTTCACATCTCCTTTCATCCTTCTTCTTAAAGGAGTTTCTCTTATGCAAGTACTTAAACATGGGACGTCATTTTTGTTTCACTTTTCTGAACACCCAAGTTTAAAGAAAAGCCACATGCCACCACCGTTTGTAATTTGAGGTATAAAAATTTTTGAAATTCTGTTCTATTTCACCATTTTATAGCCATACCGTGACATTTCAAGAGGGCTCCACACCAGGGAAACATGACCACTGTAAGATTAGAGTAAGACTCAGTTTAATTAGCCGAGTACGCCAAACCGTACTGGAAGTGAGGAGGCCCCTTGGCGTGTTGTCTGCAGTGCAACTTCTCAGCGCAGCTTCGAAGGCTCCCAGAGACTACAGAGGCCACCTGAGAGTTACCTCGCTCACAGGTTTTTCGGCTGGATCGAAGAAACTCAATTCTTCCTTTGTAATTCAGGAAGAAATGATCCAAACAGCCTTGTGCACTATCACTTCAAGGCTGTACCAACATCATTCTCACTTCGACATTCTTGATTCTAACTCTAGTGTCAATACTCAGTCTGGAGGAAGAGCAAAGGGTCGTGAGGCAACAGCCAGGCCTCTAACTTTCAGGTAACTGGAAGAGAATCTTTGTCTACCAGACGATTGGGGAAGACCCTAAAGTACACTGAAGAAAATCTGTATTTATTTTCTGGAACAAATAATAGATACTTGTTTCAGCCTTATTTCCCATTAAGGGGAAGAAAGGGAAAAGATAACAAATTACCTAATCGATGGAAATTACATCCAGAAAATTTTTGTTAAAAGATTCTTAGTTACTTGCTTTGCTAAATAGGTGATAGGGAAAGATTTCTAGCCCATCTCCACCTCTTTATTTTGGAGGCCACAAATAAAGCAAGCTTTCCCTTTGGAAACCAAACAAGTATAATAGGTTAATGACTCAAATCACATTCACCATATTATGAAATGCTCAAGCCATTTTCCTTCTTAGAAGTAGCTCATTATCTGCACTCTTATGGACAGAATAAAAGGCAACAAAATGCTAAACGGCCATCAATCCTTAGAGGAAGATACTAATTCCGTGTTGGATTGTTCCCACTAGCCATAATGGAGAAAATAATTAGGACTTTATATTTTAGCAGCTGTAACAGGCTAACAACTAAGGGAAACTTACTGAAAAGACAAGGATAAAGACTAAAGATGCTTCTGGCGTTAAAATACTAGGAGGCATCTGCGCATTTTACATCATTGTGTAATGAGGCCAAAGAACACAGAACCGTTGGAATAGCAGTATTACAGGGTTTTGAGAGCAGGAGTTTGGGGGGGGGGGGGTCTGACTGCTTTGTTTCAAGGCTTTTATCACAAAGTAGCTGGGCTCCCTCTTTCTGAGCTTCAGCTCCATCATCAGTAAAATAGTGCTTAGTAGTACCTATCTTATAAGATCGTTGGGGAGATTAAGTGAAAAGAAATGATGGCAAGCATTTAGTAAAGCACCTGGCATGTAATAAGTTGTTTATAAAGAGGAGTTGCTATTATTGGCATCACTGCATGTACCTAACCTTGACCCATTCTGCTGTTTTCCATCATATTAAGTGAGGGATGATTTGTGGCAAGAGGGAATGGTGGTGGTAAATCTTGTGCCAGGTGTTAGGGATACACAAAGACAAATGAGACATCCAATCTCCATGACTCAAAAACCTGGAGGTTAGGAAGGGAAGAAAATATGTAACAGAGAGGTAGGTAGGGTAGGATAAGTAAGAAAGAGCCAAACTCTGGAGTCAGACATGGGAGTTGTTCCTACTGGCTTTGGGTCTTTTTTTAAGTCAACTAACTCTAAATGGAAAATAATAATGTCATGTAACTTTTACAAATGTGGTCAAAAGTAAATGATAAATTATTCAATTTTTAAAGAAAAGGGAACTGAGGCTTAGACAAATTCAGTAACTTGTTCAATGTGGCACAATTATACACATCAAAGCTGAGGATAGAGTCCAGGTCTGTTTGGCTCCAGAGCCTGCGTCCCTAATGGTGTTGTAATGGGTTTAATGCAGAGAAACAACCCTGAGCATGGACTAGAAGGTGACAGAGCAGGCAGACACATACTCAGAATTTTCATAAGACTAATAGCTGGATGTAATTATTCATCTTGACTACCTAAATATTAGGAATGTCTTTGTAGTGTTCCAAAAGGAAACTGGAAAAAATATTAGTAGCTCTAACTTATGTTTAGTGAAACAGGTATTGTAGTTAAGTGAACTGTTGAATCTTTAATTCATTTATGTCAGTCCATGCAATCAACTACTGAGAGAGCATCTCTTGTTGCTCTAGGTGGGAGATAGTGGGTACAGGATTAAATAACCCAGATGTAGTCCCTAACTCCTGAAGTTTATGCTTAACAATATAAACACATAAAGAACTAGCTAAAGGGATACTGAGTGATAAATATGAGGCTTAAAAATTGTGATGAATTTTATAAAGAAAATTAAGCATAGTTATCTGATAAAAAGTGACTGGAAGAGAGGGATAGAATCTTACCTTCAAAGGTGACATTTGAATCGAGATGTTATTACTAAAAGCCAGACAGGCAGAGATCTGAGGAATGAGTGTTCCAGTTAGAAACAGAAGTACAGTGGTCCCAAGGGCAGGACAAACTCATGTGTTCACAGGAAGAAGATAAAGTAGTGCTCCTTTACCCAGAACTTTCTGTTCCCTCTCTTTCATATCACTGCCTTTTTTGTTCTGTGTAACTAAATGCATTATTTATTTGTTTAGTAATACTATTCTTACTGGCCTATGGCAGCTAGAATATAAGCTCTATGAGAGCAGAGACCTCTGTTTTGTTCCCCAGTGGTGGTATCCTAGCATCTTTGAAGAGTGCCACTCCCACAAGGGTCGGCTAGAAAATATTCATTGAAGGAATATGTGCATCAGTGATTGAGTAATTGCCATCTCTCCACAGCACTTCTATTTTATCAGTCTAACTACCTGGCTCTATTTATCAGTTAAATGCAATCTGTGGCCTCTGTAGGATTTTTCTTCAAATTGATTTATCACTGTCTCTCATGCAGGCAATTCATGCGAAATAGGGTCTAACAATGGATTTGCACACTGAGATAAATTGAGAGGAGTAGAAAGAGAAGCATGAAATCAAACTAATAATCATTTGGAACCAAATTATCGAAGATTATTATGTTCAACTTACATGAAAAAATCTGATTGTCTTGTTTGGTAGACAATGTGTGGCTTTTCCCTTTATTGGTGAGGAAAACTACATTGGCAGTGAGATTGTGCTTCAGGTGATGTCGATTTCAACAGATGATAAGAATTCATTTTGAAGACAAAGATAGGATCAGCAATTGTCATGAATTCAGTTCCCCAAATTGTGACTTAAATGCCAATGTGAGTTGACTGTAGAAATTTCCATTGGCATGATATTTTCTCATGTTACTTTATCATTTGCAATCAGCACAATATTTTAAAAGATATACAGAGATGCCAAGGTGGAGAGAACTGCACCGAGGCGAAATTTAGGTGACCTGTATTAGCCTCTTACCATAGAATGAGTCAATGAGAAAACATTTTCTAATGGAGCTAGGGCTTTCAGACACAGGTCTCAGAAAATTCATTACAGCTGAGTTCAAGGGGCTGTTCTCTTTTATTCATGATGCTCAAATATTATGTGATTAAAATGTATATAGCTTTTCATTGATTGCAGAGCAGAGATATCATATTCTTTGCCCAGCATAGGGTATGTCTTTATGTTATTTGGGCTATCTTACCTGTATTTCAGAATGAGAGTACACGTGTGTGTGTGTGTGTGTGTGTGTGTGTATGTTGTGTGTATGAGCAAGGGTGAACATATATGTTCCCTTGTGTTTGTCTGTGATGGGGGAAAGGCTGACAGTGCTGGGAGTGGAGGGAGACTGCCACGTGGGGGAAAAAACATATTTGCCCCAAATGTATTTTTTTCCCAAATCTTAAGTATTTGAACCCATTTTGTTGGACTCATGGGTTAATTTTTCCTTTGGGAAGTTAGATACAAGGAGCATGAAGTTCAATGTATACCATCACAAAGAAGCTCATAATGTGATAATGAGAACATTGCCCTCCCACTCAAACTGGCTCTTTCTTAACTACTACACCATTGTGATTAACTAACGGTTAATTCATGAAGCCTTGTTAGGTTTCTGAATCTCTAAACAGTCAGTCACTACCTCTGAGGATGGGATGAGACATACCTCATGCCGTGCCCTTGCGGTAGGTGGAGTTATAACCTGGATGAGGAAAGTTCCGTGTGTGCTGCATGGGTGGCCAGGGGCTGGGAAGAAATATGCATTGAAAGAACAGAGGGGAAAAGCAACATAGGTATGAAAATGCACTTCTAAATTCTAGGCAAAAGACGGCTTTTATTCTGAGACCAGTTCTAAATAATACGAATTATGAGACATTCTGATTTGGGAAACCTCAAGTTCTGGAATCACCTATGAAGCTGAATTAAGTCTATGTCACTAAGTAGGCTTTAGTTTTAATATTTATTTTATTGCAAAAATCCCAGACAACTTAGACAAGGAAGATGCTATATCCCCAAGCTACTTTTGTTTATTGTGATTTTGTTCTTTTAATTTGATGCTCAGGCTTCTGTTTTTTCTATAATAAATGGGATGCTTAGCTCAATTTCATTATTCGTAATATTTTAAAATTCTGAAAAATCAAATAATCCTTATTCAGTGACAAATATCTTTAATTACAAAAGCTGTTTCATCCTTGCAAGTTTTCTGTTTCTGTGGGTGTGGGTAGAAGAGAACGTAAAATATACTTAGAACCAAATTTATAATAGATCATTACTGTAGCTGCTGACCACAAAGATTTGGTGGGGAAGAAAAGATGGGAGGGAAGAGTGCAATTCTTTGTCCCAGGTGATATCAGCTATTACAGACACAATTTGGTGTTCAGGAGAATTTCAGGGTAAGGGCTACCTATGTAGACAGTATTCACTTCAAACCAGGTACTGAACATGAATATTTTCCTTGCATGAGCTGTGACATCTCTATGCTTCAAAATGTGACTTCCATTTCCTTATTTATTTATGCCACTGCTCTCTGGTAAAGAGAACCAACTGAATCGAGAGAGATTTGGGGACACTAGACTTGTTGACATCTCTGGATAGCACTATTTGCATGAACAGATGGGGAAACATGTCACAGGGATAGAGGGGATTCCTAGATTGACAAAAGAGGGGAGAAAGGAAAAGGGAATGCAATGGGCGGGGCAAAGCAGAGTAAGTGTCAGTGGCCGGGAATTCTTTGCAATCTGACCCAGGTAGTGGTCATTGAATGGCTGCCATCTGTGGAATCCCAGGGGGCCCAGGACAGTGATGTCCTACCCGTGCTGCAGGCAGATTGATTAGCACTAGGAATGGGCATGTACCTCCATTTCTCTGTGTTGACGAGAGGAGAGAGGAGATCCCGGTGCTGTTAGCTACAGCTCCCCGTGGAGGCTAGCATGGTTAAGTTTCCATTACGCTTTCTGTGAGGCCGCTGGCCAGAAAAAGGGATGCTTTTACTCATGACAGTTTATTTGCTTACCTGTTTCTTTAGTTTTTCCATTTGCTCATGTGCCCTTTCTGTCATCCATTCTAATTCACATTTATTGAGTAGTTATTTTGTGCCAGCCACGGTACTATTAATAGATGTGTTATGTGGTCTCACTCCGTAAGGTGGGGATTTTTACACAAGAGGCAAGTGAATCCCAGAAAGGTTAAGTAATGTGCCTAAAGTCGTGCAGCTGGCCATGATAGAACTTAACGCTGGATCCGTGTCTCTTTCATTTCTGGAATTATCATAATTGCTCTGTCTTGCCCCTTTCACTTTCATCTTTCTATGAAGACATGACTTATAATTAACCAAGAATTAGTCTTTATAATTGAAGGTACAGAATGTGTGAATGATTTGCTTCCTTAGCTGTAACTCCTATGTTATAGGAAAGAAAATCCATAAGTTTAAACTCAAGCCACATATTTTATAGGCAAGAAATTTTGCTCATATATTTACTCAATTTAGGACATCACTGTTCCATGTCTGACATATCTATAGGCTGTATGGGCTTACAGAGTTGGCAGCATGATTGTTGGCATTATTGTTAAATTATGTGTTTAAAAATATAAGGCACTGGAGGTTGAAAAACTATTTTGTCTTCTGCCCACCATCATGTATGAATTTATTCTCTCTCTCTCTTTCTCTCTTTCTCTTCCCCACCTCCTTTTAATAACAGTAAGGGTTTGTTTTCTGGTTACCTAAATAATACATATTCATCACAGAAAATGTAGAAAATATTCAAAAATATTTAATGTTAAAAGAAAATATAACCTATAATTATACCTTCAGAGATCCTCATCATTAATAGGTGAGGCAGGATTTCCTTCAGCATTCTTTGAATTTTTTTTACAGAAAATTATAATTATGTTATATGTCCATTTTGTGCTTTGCAGAAAAATAAAGGTATATTCACATAATACATACCCATCCTTCAAATAACTTGTTTTTGTTGCACATGGCTTAATTCTTCAGACAGATAATGTACTCCCCAAGTTTTATTGAACATTTCATAATTAGTGAATACTAGCCTTATAAATGGTACCAGTTCAATGTCTGCTTAAATTAAATATTATACTAATTATGCTTTAAATATAAAATCATGTTATCCAGAATTGAGAAAATTGATTAAATAACCACCTTAGGAAATTACTAATCTTAGATTTGTATTTTCACAAGGATCTGAGGATGGAACTGTTATATTAAATAACTCTCATTGTGTTTTGCATTTTTTCTCTTAAAAAAACATTATTGGAGGAAGAAGTACAAAAACTGTGCAGGGGAAATCTAGAAACTATATTGTTAAGAGCTTTATCTATGTAGTTTTATATAGGATAGTTTATTAATTGTTAGGACAAATACAAAAGGTGTACTTAATATGTTACCTGTTGTTATGGAGGCTACTGTTTGACAGAGCATTCCTGGTAATTATGTAAAAAGAAAGCATAAATATGAATATTCTATTGTAAACCTGTCATAAATTTTATACTTTTTATATAAAAAGTCATCGTACCATCTGTGCATGTATGTGCCCCAAGTATTAATTGCAATTTTTATTGCAATAGTACTTTTATTACTCTATTGCTTCTTTTCTTTCTTTAAAAAATACTGTACCATATTCTTGATCTCACCCAGAGTGTTAAAATACATTATAACAATGATGGTAAGAGCAGTTAACATATATCGAACACTCAGGATTTGAAAATGATTGTTCTAGGTGCCTCTAAACATCATCTTGTGTGATTTCTCACAGACACTGATATAAAATAGGCATTTTTATCTACCTTTTCAGAAAAGGAAACTGAGAGTTAGATGAGTTAATAATATCCTCAGTGTCACAGAGATGGAAATGCCAGGTCCAGATTTAAATCTAAGATTGGTTCCAAATATTTTCCCATCTCTTTTCAAAAATGCTAATTCTGTGTTTTTTGGAAATGCAATTGTAAATACAGGAGAACTCTCTTGTTACACATCTTTCTTATTTCCCCAACTCATCGATTTTCTTGAAAATTTGTAGTAACTCAGCTCGTTTCCTTTAACTGTGAAAGTTGACTTAAAGTCACAACTGTTCTACCTTGCAATGTATTATAAAGCAATTTATCTTAACAATACCACGTGTAACCTATTAGTATTTATTTCTGCTTTAACATGATCTGAATTTTTCACCTACCTATGTTATGAGTGGGAAAGTACTTTATTAGTAATTTAATCAGCCATTATCATGGTTGGGTTTTAAATTATATTTCCTAGCAAACTTGAACATAAATGCTCATATCAGAACATCCTATCCTGATCCTTAAATCAAATTTTCCTTTCCGGACTTTCTTAAATCAATGTTTTTAGCCACGTTTTATGACCTTGTCACTCAACTGGTAGTGACAGTGTGTCATCAAGCTATTCAGTTCCAATGTATCCTCACAGCAATTCTTTATGCTGGCTAGGCATCATTTATTCCATTTCAGAGACAAGCAAACTGACCTCCTCCAGTTACATGACTAGGGAATGCAAACACTGATGTTTGTGTCCAAGTCTAAATCAACGAATAGCTCCCCAGGACTTGTTCTTTCCTCTCTACTGAACTGATACCAAGAAAAGAGGACTAATACTCACAAAACAATTTTTTTTGTCCTGTATTCATCTGCTACATTTTTTCACTTTGAGGCTGTAATGAAAAAGGATCTAAAATTCGAGGACATGTATTGTATTAGTAAAGGGAAAGTTGCACTAAAACCTCACAGATATACTGGCTCGGGCATGTGCTCACATAGTTCCATACTGAATGGAATAGAGCCTTAACCTTCAGTGAGTTTTAGTTTGGTCTTGGGTAGAACTGCTGTTGGTAACCTCTAACTGCTTCTCAGCGTCAGGGTTAAATCACTTAGTTTCTCAGAAGCTTGTTTACCTCATTTATAAATTACAGATTATATCAAGGGCTGCTTAACGTCACCCCTCAGGACAGATTCAATTCATAGAAGTATTTTATTTGACAAATGCAGTATTTTTACATTTAGAACATTTCATTTTAAAATTTGTATTTCCTAATTATCTTTTTAAAAATCTAAAGATCAGGAACACTGGGCCTTCTTTCCCACATGGCATTAATAATCTAAAGCTGGGAAGTGGTACCTTGTTTAGACAATGTGTTTTCCAGTTCACCTCAGTCCCCACCATTCCCTATTGTCTTATGTTGAGCCTACTCTTCATACTGCAGAGGCCATAAACCTGATCCTCTAGTCACCTTGTGTTTTGGACTCCTTGATTAGACTTAAGTACCTTGTAATTTTAGAATTTTTTATTCTTTATTATGTCATAACCATGCTCTGCATTTTTCAATGAGCAAAATATAAACTAGTAAGCCTAGAACTTAAGGTCAACCTTCATCCATTTTTTACCAGATTTAAATCCCAGTGAATTTGCTTACCATTCGAGTTTCTCTATCCATTTTGCTAAAATATTCTAGCTCTGGTCATGTGCTCACACTCATTTTCTTGGCAATGACTACTTTGTCCTACAATCACCTTCCTTACTGCAGGTCTTATGATACAAATTATTGGTAATTAACATGTGATGCCTACTAATAATAAACAGACAAAAAATAAATGCTTATTTTACATATATACCTAAAGTTTGTAGGAATGCTTATTCTATGCTAAACAATTTTTATGCATTGTTTTGGTGTTTACATCCACATTCAAGAGGTAAATATGTTCATTATTGTCATGCTATTATTATTGAAGCTCAGAGATGTTAAATAATGTATCCAAGGTTATAAAGCTAATATCTTCTTAGATCACTTTATCTTTTATCTAGGCTTTCCTTTTAAGGTTCTTAAGATCAAACATCACATCTTAATAATTTTGTAAAATGCCTTCTGTAGGGCTTAGCAAGCACTGTGCAGAATAAAGGTTCTGTATGAATACATTGGTACCAGTTAATTCTTTTATTGTCATTCAAGCATATTACAATTCAGCAGCTTCATACTTTCTGAAATTCATTGACCAAGTTATGATAAACTTGCAAATTTTAGGTCTTAAACTTACAGGTTATCCAACTCAAAATCCTTATACCCACTTTAACTTCCTAATGGTAGAGAATAAACAGGTTGTCTGGGAGGAGGTGGGAAGGAGAGGAAATGAGGAAATGTAGAACAAAGGATACAAAGTAGCAGATGTGTATGCTGACCAAATCTAAAGAGGTAATGTGCAACATGTGAACTATAGTTAATAAAATTTAATTAGCAATTTTTGTTAAATAAGTAGATTTTAGTTTCTCTTGTCACATACACATACAAAGTAACTCTGAGATGATTGATCTGCTAATTTCATCACTAACATAACCATTTTACTGTTTGCATGCATCCTGTAAAATCATGTTGCAAACCTCAAATATAGAGACAAAGTTACAATTAAAAAAAACAAACAAAACAAAAAGATACATCAACCATTAGCTTATTGCATTGTATTTCTTTCAGGTAGCACATGCATTTAGTAAGTATCAGTCTATCTTTTTTCCTCCCAGGAAAAGACAGAGTCTAGAATGCTTTAGAGTGGGGGTGGGGGGGGGGAGACAAGGAGGCTATTGAGAAAGCAAATGCAACATTAGTTATGTCACAGTGGTACAATGCATCTTAATCACTTAAAAATAATTGCTCTAGAAATAATTACTCATTAGCAACATTGTAGTGTTACACCACTGCAAATGCCTTAACTAATGGGAACACTGAGCATGAAAATTATAACCAACATGTAATGTTGCATCCCAGTGCTCTGAGAATACTCCTAAACCATTTTATCAATAATTACCTGGCAGAAATATATCTTTACCTAGCTCTTATTGTCATTAGGCATGCGTTGAAATATTTTAATGTTTATAGGCCGCATTACAACTCTTTAGTTATGAAATTACATTTAGCAATCCCTAAAGTTATCATCTGTTTTATTAAGCTAAAATCCATTACAAGCCAAATTAACAAAGGTGTGCTGAGGCTGCAAAGGATTTAGCATTTGCTTCAATTGCTGGGAATTAAAGATAGAGGCTGCTGTAGTGAACCAGAAAGTACAGACCACCACTGAGACCACGCTTGTGCTGGGGGTAGGCCCTGCCCACATCACCCTGACAGATGAGCCTATTCTTTACACATCATCTCCAGAAAGGAAAATCTACCATCTACTCTGGAGAGCCATTTCATTATTTTACAGCCCTCATTATCAGCCAAGTCATCTTTCTATTTAACCGAAATCCTCCATGTCCTTCATGTTAGTGTTAGGATTTATGACCAAAGCTTCCTGTTTGGACCATAGCAGAAAATGTGAACAGCTAATCATCACTCCCTTGAGCCCTCCATATAAATGGGGCTGTTATTACATCCATCAGTCTCCTCTTTCTTCTCTCGTTACAACAGTGGAGCGAGCTCATCCAGCCATTTGTTAAACAATTAATTGTCAGATTTTAATCCCCAGTAACATTTTACTGAATTATGAAGCCTTTTTGCCTCCCCTCCTTTTTTTAGGGAGACAGAGAAAAGACAGAGACCAAGATGGGACATTGTGACTATTCTTTAACTTGGTTAACCGTCCCCTCATTCTTTCAAATCCTGTTCTCATCTTCCAGCTTGGATGAAATGAACTTGTTCATATGAAAACAGTGTCACATGCATTTTCCCCCCTGATATCGTCTGTTACCAATTTTCTTTTTTCAACCAGGAATCAGGTGGTCTTGTTTCATCCTTGCCTTTTGGCCAATGTACTATAATAATATTTTAGTGACCTATATTGTAAATTGTGTGTCATTTTCATCATAAGCATTTATGGTCTTTTTTGTGAGCCTTTTCTGTTTCTTTGAAATTCTTTTTATTTTTAAATTAGCCCCAGTTTCTTTTTATTATGATTCATTTCATTCTGCTTTAATTCTTTAGTCAACTGAACTTATTACTAAATGTGTGATCATTTGGTTGAAGGTGATTTTGTTTTGTTCCCTTTTCCTCTTATGTTTTCAAGCAACCCTGCATTACAGATGTGTTTCTGGAGAAAATGTTTAGTCAAATAGATTTTATTTTCTAGATGTTTTTGTTTTAGTTGGTCTTCAATTGCAAGGGACTCTCTCGATTTCAGTTTTTAGTTGCTCTGACTCACATGAGGCACCCTCCACCGCACACTTCTAAATCCTGGTCTGTCTAAGTAATTAAAAGCTTCTGAGGAAACTAAATGATTTCCATGAGTCAGAAGAAAGTTATTCCTATTGTGTTTTAGTGAGATTCTCAAGATTCTGCTGCCATAGAATTTTGAATAAATAATTTTTCAGAGTTCAAAAAGACCTTTTCTATATCAGGGGATCCTCTTTGTGTGTTGTCTCAAAGTCACACAGCAAAAGGCATTTTTGGGACCCGAGTCCAGCACTGTGTGATTCTAGCACCTCTGTTCTTGACCGCTGCACCTGTGTGTGTGCAATTCTGAGAATCTCGGTTCATTCACATCCTTACCATCACTGAGCACGTTTGGAAAAAAATTGACAATTTGCCAGGAGAAAGATGGTACCCCATTGTTTCTATGAAAACTGTAGGCTATGCCCTCAGTGCATAAATATTTCGATATCAATCCATGACATATTTAAGAATTAACTATAAATTTTGAAACCATAAAACAGATAGAAATAGACATACCTCAGAGATATTGCAAGTTTGGTTCCAGACCACTGGGGAAGTGTTCGTTCAGTCGGTGGAGCAGTCAGAACACATGCAACATTTATTCACTGAATTTGCTGTCTCATGTGAGTGTGGTTCGTGGTGCCTCAAAACAACTACAGTAGTAACATCAAAGATCACTGATCACAGACCACTGTAACAGATATAATAACAATGAGAAAACTGAAATGTTGTGAGAATTACCAAAATGTAACACAGAGACACGAAGTGAGTGCACGCTGTTGGAAAAACGGGTGCTGACAGTCTTGGTAGACATAAGGTTGCAACAACCTTCAATCTGTAAAAAAACACAATGTCTGCAAAATGCAATAAAGTGAAACATAATAAAAGGAGGAATGCCTGTAGTGAAATATTTATCTTATCTCAGGACAAGGAAGGATTTTGCTGACACAAAAAAAGAGTTTAAGAAAAAAATTTAAATGATTGATAGCTTTAATGACAAAAAATATCAAAAACTCTCATTAATCACTAAAGAAAAAAGACACTCTCCAGACACAAAACTATACAGTCATTTATCTGTACACTGCAAGTATATGAATAAGTAATTTTCAATTAAAAAATTGAAACTGTTAAATATAGAGAAAACTTTCTGGTAATCATAGCTTTTCAAAGATGGAATAGGTTCCTTTTAGAGGGACTGAGTTCCAAATCACTGGAGAGATTTATTAGAAAAATAATTATAGAAATCTTACAGAAGGAATTCAGTTTTCAGAAGGATATTTGTGTAGGTATCATTTAATCATCTTTTCAACTTTGAGAACCTGTATTTAAATGATGATATTTCCACCAACATTTTAATGGCACATACAGTGTATTGAAATACCTGTATTTGAGACAGTTATGCTGGCCAACATTTCCGACCCATGGAATATAAGTATCTCATACATTGTCACATGTTCTCATATAAAGAACACACACTACTGCAAATAGAATAAGTTAGTGGTGATGCGTAGTCTTGGTGGAAACTTATGCAAGGAAAATTCTCTTAGTAACATTTTTCAGAGAGAAAAACAATACATATTCATTATAGAAACACCTAAACTACAGAAAATATAAGAAAATAAAAATCAACTATGCTCCCACTGCTTATTTTAGTATATTTTAATCACTTAACTGTACATTCAATGTGCCTTTTTAATTAAATGTGAAATCATACTGCATAAATTGCTTTCTAATTTTTTTTTTCTGTTACCAAGAAAACTTTCCCATGTCCTCACTCTTCTTGGTGATTTTTTTTACTGCATCATGTGACCAGATCAAAATTCATTTAAATATCCTTATATATTAGGTATTTATCTATCGCTCATTATATAGAATGTTTCTGTTTTTTTGCCCAATTATAAATAAAGCTAAAATCCTTGTAGTTTTGCATCATCTTGTCTTCACATTAATATCTGAAAGTAGAATTTTATGAGCAAACGTTTGCACACTCAGTGGCTTTTGATTAATGGTTTTGATTACTTGCCCTCCAGAAAGTTTAAACTAATTTTCAGTCCTTCCGGCAGCATGTGCAAGAGGATCTATTTCCCTGCAGAATCTGTTGTACTGGATATTATAATTTCTTTAATTTTTTGCTGATTAGATAAGCAATAATTGTCATGGTTTAATTTGTACTTCTAATGCAAATTTGTGGTTTCTAATGGTGTTAAGCATTTTTCCACATATTTACTGCCTGTTTTCTGTAAAAGACAGAACTCTTAACTAGCAAAAAACACCATTTAGATGGAAATCATTTGCCATTAGATATCAGAGTGGCAAAAAGGCCTGACAGTGCAGCATTTGTGGATTTTGCCGGAGTCAGAAGTGCACCCTGAACTGACAGTATGTGACAGGAGGGAACT
Organism: Eulemur rufifrons; assembly: GCF_041146395.1. Classification (NCBI taxonomy): domain Eukaryota; kingdom Metazoa; phylum Chordata; class Mammalia; order Primates; family Lemuridae; genus Eulemur; species Eulemur rufifrons. Next base: position 22,904,640 of record NC_090992.1, read on the forward strand.
TTAAGTAATTTATTTTTCATGTTTCAAAAATAACAGCAGCAAGAACAACAACAATAAAACCTATTTTGCTCGTGTGGTTAAGGTTGTCACAGTTGCAGCCGTATACTGCCGGGAACATACGTGTAAGGGCATGTCACAGGCTGGATCCACCACTGAAAATCATGCCCCCTGGACTCCCAGCAAGAGCTCTACCTTGGGAAAGAGAGAAAAAAATTCTTCATGTGTATTTTTTCCTTAGTGAGCTGATGCTGCCTGCCGCAGGAAGGTGTGTGCATATGTGGTGGCAGGGAAAGGAGGGTGTATAAAATCCATTTCAGTCTGATGAGGTCACTCTACTGGCAGTACTGCTGCAAGAGTTTCGTTGCTGGGATGGCTTGCGCTCCGCGGGCTTTGCATCTTGCGTAGCAGTTCGAGGGCTCCTTTTCTTTCACAGGTGATGATCCTTAATAAGCACCCTTCAGGGTCTGCTTCTAGCAAATCCAATCTTAGACCCTGAATCTACTAGGGGGGACAGAAAATAACAATTAAGCAAATACCTACATAGGATAATTTCACATAGCCACTAATATGATGAAGAAAATAAAACAGGGTGAGACGGTGGCGGGCGGGGGAGCTGCTTTCGCTAGGCTGTTGGGAGAAGCCTTCTTAGGGGGGCTATGATGAGCTTAGACCAGAATAATAGGAATGGAGCATTCATTTAACATAGAGGGAACCTCCATTCCCTCATCCCCTAAATCCCAAAGCAAAGGACTCAGGAATGAAATGGTTCTAATTTTTATTTTTATTTATTTTTTTTTTTTTGACAGCCTAACTAGGAGAACCTCTTGTTTTAAACACATTTCTGTAATGTACTCTATCAGTCAGGGACCTGACAGGAAACAGACGGCATGCTGAAAATCTGGCAGTTTGAGGAGATTGCAATGAAAGGGCTATTTGCAAAGAGAAGAACAGCACTCCCTTTCTCCCAGAGAAGGTATCGATAGATCACCATCAGCTCCCTAGTCTTCTAGCCTGGAAGGAGGAAGAGGAGAAAATGGATAGGGGAGCCTGGAAACAGGTTCTGCAGGCAGGGAGCCGAGGGAACAGTTCCCATGATCTCAGTCTGCCCTTGTCCCCTCTGCTCCTCATTGGCCACATCAACCCTGAAGTCCAGAGAGCCAGTTTGGAATTCTAAAGAGCTCAATCTTTAGGGGCACAGAGCGTGGTGGCTAAGGGTAGAAGGTGGAACTGGGGGATTAGGGGCAAAGAAAGACCTTCAGCATGTGCAGTTTATATTTTAAAATAATATTTGGAAAGGATTGGAGAAAAGTGAAGAGACCCAGTTGAGGTTGTAACTTAGTATGTCACTGGCCAGCTGTACATCAACATCTGCAAGCCACTTTTTCAAATTTGTTGTAAAAAAATTAAAAGGCAGAAACAACTGATGAATTTGTTCTAAAATGTTACGAATCTCTGATGCGTCACACATCAAAATACAATATTGGAGATATATTTTAATGAATGCCATAAAAAGTATCCAGCCTATTGAAACATTGTTTACGTAGTAAAAATATAATCACTTTTGAAATAATCAGAGGGGGCCAGCTCTTTTTATATATTTTTCTAGTCTGTAAGAGATTCTGGTTCAGTTAAATCTCTTATCATGATCTGAAGTCAGATTTCAGTTGTTAGATTATGAGTCAAAAAATAGATTACTTTTTCTCAAGTCTCAGATTTCCTTTGAGACATAATTTAGAGAAAAGAGAGGATATTCTCAGTCCTGAGATAAGCATAGGATTTGTAGGTGAGACCACCAGTAATGCAATATAGGAAAGCTTGGCCAACAAGGGCCTGACAACAGAAGAATAATAAAGATGTTGATATGTCTGTATCTATTAATATTTTAGATCGAGTAGTATTTATATACTCACAAAATGAGATTTTTTTAGATACTGCTGTTTGGAGTCCACAGGCATGCTATTTAAGGGAATGTCTTTCATAATTGTGCCTGCATTTGTGGCATAAACCTTTGTAGCCCTTTAATAGTCACAGTATCTTTGCAGAGGATAAGATTCCAGAAAACCAAAGAGTCACAGAAGGCCAAACAGCTGCGGAAGAGTACAAATAGCTCTAATCTGAAATGCATGATTTATCAAATGGGAACATGATTGCTAGCAATCTTACTTTTTTTGGTGATTACAAAGTTGAGCGTTAGTAATGCATGTGACTCTATATGAGGACTTTTAGAGAGCTTTTAAAAACAATTATGCATGAGTCTTGGAGATTTTAATTTGAGCAGAAGGCCTCTGTAGAGGTAAATCAAGAGGGTAGAATGGTGAAAAATGCTGAGGGAGACCTTCAATCAGGAGAAAATATTAAGTGGGACTCCTTAGGGAGAGGCCTGTATTTGCATGTCTGGGGTGGGCTAATCTACATAATTGACTAAAACAGAATGAACAGCTGTGAAATACAGCATTTGAATGTGTGGGTAAAACAAAATTACAAAATACACAAGGTCACAGAACATGTAATGTATTTTCATAGGATTATAGTATTTCTAAGCTTGTTTGTTATATGAGAAGTCAACCAATGCTCCAGAGAAGCTAAATGACTTTATCAAGGTCAACTAGCTAGTTAGTTATAGTGTACTAGGTAAGTATGTGGACTCTGAATTCAGACATCCTAGATTCAAATTCCAGCTCCATCACTCACTCTGTGACTCTTGGATAAACTTTTTATTACTTAGCCATTGGGTACTGTCATCCAAATTGGGCAGTGTCATTCTATCTTTCTGTGTTTCATTTTTCTCATCTATAAAATGGGAATACTAGTAGGACTTCACATAAAATGAGATGATATATTTCCAGTGACGCTATATGGTGTTCTATACCATATGGACTTAGTAAGTGATCAATTAATATCAGCTATGTCTTTTATTAGTGAGAATGCCAAAGTGAAAGTCGCCTAATTCCTACAGCAATGTTATACCTACTCTACAAAAAGTAAGAGCAGATTATAATAGAGGTATACAAGAGAAATTAATTTAGTTTCCCACCTAAAATCACTGTGAAGCACAGAATAATATCAAGACTTTTTGGAGAATATAAAAGTAAACTTTTTTAATTTTTTAATTTTACCATTGGGGGGCGGGGGAAGATTTAGATGAGCTCTTTAGAACTTTTTAAAATTTCATTTCACTCTAATGCTTAAATTCAGTGTTTGGATCCTTCCCCCAGCTGAAAGTTTTTAAATTGGTTTTGTTTTATAGCTTGCAAAAATATATATTCATATTTTTTTTTGATAATTGACCTCTGTAATGTGTTTATTTTTCTCTAATAATGATGCCTACTAATGCTAGAGGATTCTTTTAGTCTTTGTAATTAGATTAAGTTGTGCTTTTTAGATAAATGCATAATACATTTTGAGCAAAGTAAAAGCATACAACTGTGAATTATAACAATATGTTTTGAATGTAGTTGGGGATAAGGCATCCGATTTGTTAATACACAAAGGTGTTGAAAAAATTTTTTTTCTTGTGGAATAATTGGATGGTTGTCAAGATAGACATCCAACACAGCAGATGGCCAAACTCACCTTCTTATAATCTCTGGTTGAAATCCTAACAAAGTTTTCACATGTTTAAGCACGTGTTTGACCATTTATTTTAGCTCATGAAGCCCCTCTTAAAGAGTTTGCTGAAAGGCCCAAGGTATGTCACCTTGATTATGACTCTGATTTTTTTTCATATTGACTGGGGGGCAAAGGCATCTTATTATTGCTTAATGCTATTTTTGATCATATCAAAACTTGGAATGATATGGTGGCATCATTAAATCCCAGGCAATGACGCTATAAAATATCAATTATGGTTTGGTACAAAATGCTGTCTTAGCTGTTGTATTTCTTGATTTTATAGATGCCTTTAGTGATTGTTCAGGGTATGTTGTGTATTTATTTTTCTTGTTCTATGTTAGTATTTTATGACACAAGTCCTTTTTGGATGACAGTGCCCAATGGCTAAGTAATAAAAAGTTTATCCAATAATCTTTTAGCCCAGTCAAAATATTGGCAGTTCCCGAAGGTGGCCTTCATCATGCAGTAGAATTCAGCCCCAGGCTAGAAGACACATTTCCACTTTTAACTACAGAAAATTCGCCACAGGTAAATAAGGCACATTCTGGAGGTATGATGGACTGTTTTGATTGAAAACAGCGCTATCTCCAAAAATTTCACGATGGTCTTAAAACTTAATCGGGATCCCTACACAATGGGTTACTGTCCTCACTTCACAGACTCCTAGTAGTGGTGTTGAGTTATTTAAGGTCTATTAAAGATGTGTTTCATGATTCAGAAAGGCATTTTCATGAAAATCCCATTGTGTGTTTGTTAACTCAGCCTGGTTATAAATCTAAAAGTCCCAAAGAACAGATATAAATGCTTATCCCTGAGTTTTTCTGAATAAGATTCATTCCAGTGTAGCTTCTTCTATAAGGACAATTTTAACTTTCAATTTTTTTTGAGAATTTTTGCATTAGTTAAATCAGGCTCTTAATATAGAGAATTGTGTCAAAATCCTCAGTTTGAGAATACTTACGCCAGATACTTAGCAAAGAAATAGAGGTACAAATATGACAAAATCAGATGTGGTTCCTGATCTTTAAAGCACCTGAAAAAGATGCAGGTCTGTTACAAATCTATACTTAGTCTTTATGGGGTAATTGTTTATTTTGAATATTTGTATGTTGGGAAGCTGTTTCCATCCATATTGGCATCTCTGTTTTGCCTATAATGTCAGTGTGTGGGAATTCTACATGTCTTCACGTATGGAAATACATACTCACACAACTCAATAACCTTTGATAAAATGAGTCATCACGGTGTCTACTTAATAACATGTAGTAATAACTATAACAAAATTTATAGAACATTTTATGTGAAAATATCTTCCTACTTTTTTTTAATCTCACAATGAATTAAGATGGCAAGTTTTTAATTGAAATTTTCTAGACAGGGCAACCAAGTGTCAGGGAATATAAGTGACTTATCTAAGGTCAGTCATCCTTGTGTATGTGATCAGGATTTCAAATGGATTATTTTGGCTCCAAAGTTCCTGCTTTGATCCAGTAGGAGACACGCACAAATGGTTTGTAAATATTGACTAGAAGGCATTTAGAATGTGTTTTAGCTTTATGAAGTATATTATGCCATTTTAAGAAGCCAGTAAAATGCTGAGCTAAGTGGGAATATTGTTGTGTGAAAAACAGTTCCTTCTACTTTATTTTTAAAACATGAGTATAACTCATTACTCCCAGGATAGCATTAGCCAAATTATTTTTCTTGGTGTTTACAGCACTAGTTCACAGATGTTAGTTGCCATGAATAGGTATCAGCAGAAAGTGTGACCCACAATCTAGTAGCAGTTGCAAACTTCACTCATTTACATAGTCAGGCCTTCTGTACTTGGCTGTCTCCTTTTTTGTTGTATGTGTGCCCTTGTGACTTCCATATCTTTTATATTCATGCTGTCAGATGAAGTTAACTTGCTCAAGTTTCTCAAGACAGGGATTATTTCTGCCATTTTGCATAAACAGCATTGATGTTTGGTATACCCGTCATGTACCTAATTTTATTTCCATTGAAAATTTCTGTTCTGCATAGTACAGGTCTCTGTATGTTAGTGGCAATTCAGATTGTATCTACATGTAAAACCAGACAAATAAAAAACAACAGTGGACCAGTGAAACACTCAGCCAAGTGTCATAGAGTTAAAATAAATTGTTATTTTTTAACCCTGAGTAAAGAGTGAAATGTGAACGTTAATTTTAATAGAATTTATAGAAGATAGGAATTTGGTAAATCCCAATAAAAGCAGCAGCAAACAATTTGAAAATAAGATAAACTCTGGTACAGTTTATGTAATGTTAATTAAAATGTATGGATTAAATTAAATAATGGATTAAAATGTATCTATTGTTAAAATATAAAAAGAACCTCTACAACCTAAGACACATTACAATTTTAAATTAATAAAAAGAAGAGATATATCGAACTAAAGAGGTAAAGGACCTCTATAAGGAAAACTATGAAACACTGAGAAAAGAAATAGCAGAACTTGCAAATAGATGGAAAAATATACCATGTTCGTGGATCGGAAGAATCAACATTGTTAAAATGTCTATACTACCCAAAGTGATCTACAGATTCAATGCAATCCCTATTAAATTACCAACATCATTCTTTACAGACATAGAGAAAATAATTATACACTTTGTATGGAATCAAAGAAGACCCCGTATAGCAAAAGCAATTTTAAGCAACAAAAACAAAATGGGAGGTATTAATTTGCCAGACCTCAAACAATACTACAAGGCCGTGGTTCTTAAAACAGCCTGGTATTGGCACAAGTGCAGGGACACAGACCAGTGGAACACAACAGAAAATCCAAATATAGAACCATCCTCATATAGTCACCTAATTTTTGACAAAGCGGGAAAGAATATACTCTGGGGACAAGAATCCCTATTCAATAAATGGTGCTGGGAGAATTGGTTAGCCACTTGTAGAAGACTGAAACAGGACCCACAGCTTTCACCTCTCACAAAAATCAAATCACAGTGGATAACAGACTTAAACCTTAGGCGTGATACAATCAGAATTCTAGAAGAAAATGTAGGAAAGACTCTTACAGACATTGGCCTAGGCAAAGAATTTATGAAGAAGACCCCCAAGGCAATCACAGCAGCAACAAAAATAAATGAATGGGACATGATTAAATTAAAAAGCTTCTGCACAGCCAAAGAAACAGTCCAGAGAATAAACAGACCACCTACAGAATGGGAAAAAATTTTTGCATACTACACATCAGATACAGGACTGATAACAAGAATCTATTTAGAACTCAGGAAAATCAGCAAGAAAAAATCAAGCAACCCTATCAAAAAGTGGGCAAAGGACATGAATAGAAATTTTTCAAAAGAAGATATAAAAATGGCTAACAAACATATGAAAAAGTGTTCAACATCTCTAATCATCAGGGAAATGCAAATCAAAACCACAATGAGATATCACTTAACCCCAGTGAGAATGGCCTTTATCAAAAAAACCCAAAACAACACATGTTGGCGTGGGTGTGGAGAGACAGGAACACTCATACACTGCTGGTGGGACTGCAAACTAGTGCAACCCCTGTGGAAAGCATTATGGAGGTATCTTAAACAGATTCAAGTAGACCTGCCATTTGACCCAGCAATCCCATTACTGGGCATATACCCAAAGGAAAAAAGGTCATTCTGTAACAAAGACACATGTACCCGAATGTTTATAGCAGCACAATTCACGATAGCAAAAATGTGGAAACAACCCAAATGCCCATCAATACATGATTGGATTAGTAAACTGTGGTATATGTATACCATGGAATATTACTCAGCTATAAGGAATGATGAAGATACGACATCTCTATGGTTCTCCTGGAGAGAGTTGGAACCCATTATATTAAGTGAAGTATCCCAAGAATGGAAAAACAAGCAACACATGTACTCACCAGAAAATTGGTTTCCCTGATAATCACCTAAATACAAATCTGGGAATGACACCAATTGGACATCAGACTGAGGTGGGGGTGGGGGAGGGGATGGGGGTATGCCTACACAATGAGTGCATTGCGCACCGTTTGGGGAGTGGTAACACTTGAAGGTGCTGACTCGGGAAAGGGGGGGTGGGGAAAAAAATATGAAACTGTTGTTTTTAACTTGCATTGTTCACTTAATAATTTATCATGAATATTTCCCATATTATTTCATATCATTGTACAAGAAATAATGTATACATTATGAGGACATACTGTATCTAACAAGATATACTGTTAGACTCTTTGATTCTGTAAAATTAAATTGTTATTAATGATAAAAAAACTAATAAAAAAATTATACCTCAAAAAAAAAAATAAAATAAAATAAAATACTGACCAGTGGGGGGGGAAAAAAAATAAAAAAATAAAAAAAAAAAATAAAAAGAAGAGAAATAATGTGATAAAATAATTCTCAAAATGGAAAGGCTTATGACAAGTAAAGCCAACCGTTAGCCTTTTTATTAATTCATGTATTTATTCATTTAATGGATATTTATCGGGCACCTTAACAAAGTCTGTGCTCTTAAGCAGCTTAAACTTTATTGCGAGAAATAGATAGTTCTTTAAAAAATTAAGCAAGATGCATCCAGATTGTGATAACTGCTTGAAAGAAATAAACAGAAAGATAACATGGAGGTATTAGTTAAGGCAGTCGCTTTGGGTGCATTGCTTGGGAAGAGCCTCCTCAGACTTTTGAGCTGAAGGATCAGAAGAGAGGGCTCTGAGCAGATCAGGCAGATGGATATTCTGCGCATAGGGAGCAAATGTGAAGGCTAAAAGATAATTGAGTGTGAACATGGTATGAGATGATTCTGGGGAGGAAGAAGAGGAGCAGAATATTTAAGGCATAGGTAATAACCAGGGCTTTAGATTTTCTTGTAAGAGCCAATGAAAATTTGAAGCAGAGGAGTTATAAAATCTAATTTATGCTTTTAAAAGAAAGATCTTCCTGTTGTGTGGATGGTGGATAGTGGGGGGCACATGGAGAGGCTGGGAGACCAAGCTACTGCGCGGTGACTCGGGTGTGAGGCAGAGGGAACACAGACTCCGAGGGCGGCAGTGGAGATGGTCAGGAACTGATGCAGAGTGGCCAACAGGACTTGGTGACAGAAATGAAGGCATCAGATCAACATCAGCCCTACGATACTAACTATAAAAAAGGGGCAAAAAATCACAGATCACAAACCTTAATGAAACAGGAATCAAAATAAAAAGGCAAGAAGTATTTAAGTTAATCACATATTTTCATTCTACAATGGAGGGGTTAGATTCTCACACCTACCTGAGGAATTACTGGTTTAAGCTTCGTCTAAGATGTTTTGAATAAAAAAGATCTAGCTGTAGACAGTTTCTCCCAAGCTGGAGCTATTAATATGTGTTATTTCTGTGTTCCCAAAACATAGTATATAATACCCCTCACAGTAGAGTAAGCCTAAGTTGGTCAAATTCATCATTACTCTTAGTTTCCTTCAGGGGATGTAAATTTTTAAAGGGTTTGCTATGTGCCAGGCACTCTGTTAGATTCTTTCCATAAAGTTGGAATTTGTCCCTGCATCGATTATGTTCTAAAACTTGTGTTCTTTCCTAACCTTATGCTACCTCATTGATCGGAAAACATACATTAATAAATCTTTTTGAACTATATGGTGTTTTGTTGTTGTTGTTGTTCCTAGAAGGTCTTCAATAGAGGGATTAGTGAAAAATTATGACAGAGAAACCTAAAGATAAATAGAAGGAACATATTTAATTTTTCTGTGATAAAATAATAAAGGTACCAAGAGTTCTAAATATATAACTCTTCCATCCCATTGGAGGAAACTCTCTAAGGGGTCATGAGAATATCAGATTACTCAAGACAGAACAAATCAGGTGGTAGATAAAAGGCTGATTTTGTGTTGTGTTAAAGCACTGGTAAAGTATTAATACTATACTATGAATAGAAAGATGAGAAATGATGGGTCAAAACTAAGATTGGTAGGAGATTAGATTTTAGGGTCTTGAGAAAGGGATGAGAAAACCAATGTGAGAAGAAGAGGAGTAATCTTTGCCCATGTTCTCAGTCACAGCGATGCTTGTAAGATAGAGTACTGGGAACACCTCACCTCACCCCAGCACATTCTGGAAGCGTGGCAACTGCCTGTTGAACACTCTTAGGTGATTTTGGTGCAAGTAATTAATGGACCACATTTTGGGAAATGCTTATTTAGCCCAGTCTCTTTATTTTATAAATCAGCATGATATGCAGAAAGGAAAATGGTTATCCAAAGTTGCATCAGTCTTTTTTGTTAGAACTTAGGCTAAAATCACAGTGTCCTCTTTGATACCGGGATTTAAATTTCCAACTCCAATTCTACACCTACTAACATGTATTATTGCCATTTCTTTTCTAGAATCACGACTACAGCTGCCTGCATGATGGACCTAAGGCGGTACCCACTGGATGAACAAAACTGCACCTTGGAAATTGAAAGCTGTAAGTCTTTCTGAAAATTCAGCTAGATGGAACAGTGCTTTAAGGTTCTCCTTAGGCAGAGGAGCCCTACCCAGGTTACGGTCAGACCAGAGGTCCTGCAGAGGCTCTGCTAGAACACTAAATTTGGTGGAGGGAGGCACTCTCGGCACCTTCCCTCAATAGTGCCTCTGCTCTCTTAGTCTCGTCTCCAAATCTTTGGGAGAGATGTTTAGGGAAGAAATAATCTGGCAGTAAAAGGAGAATGCTAAGAACATGGAAGGAGACCAAGGGCTATTTCAGGCATTTAAAATATGGAATTGCTGCAAACAGCTACAGCAAGCTTGGGAAAATAGGTGGTGGTGGCAGGGTGTCACAAGATGCCCTAATTGTCTTTGCCTCTTGTCAACTTTCTCTCTTTGCAATTATAAAATAAAGGTGGCCTTCCAGATTAGTTAAGAGAGTATGATTTAATACAATGATTTTTTTTGTTTGTTTTGAGGGACTATTTTTAGTGTCTACAGTTTATGTTTTTGCTGAAGGCCATATGATGAGCAAAGTTGGTGTGTATGCGTGTGCGTGTGCGTGTGTGTGTGTGTGTGTGTGTTCTGTTTAATGTGCTGACCTGTTTTGCAATGTGGCTGCTTTTCTAGGCCATGGTTTTAGCTTCCAGGTTGATGATTCAGTCTCCTATCTTGTTGGGTGGGCTAAAATGTTGATTTTGTAACCCATCTCCATGTCAGAGGTCACACAGGGAAGTGGTTTCAGGTGGAAGAGCATTTTGAATTTCTTTTCTCTGTCACTTCGTCGCAATGTTTTCATACTTTATTCCACCAAATAATTGGAAGCTGACAATTCTATATCCAGCATTCTAGATAATGAGTAACTGCACTGCTGTGAGGCTACTCTCAGCCTTCGTGAGAAATTTTAGCTATGGCAAGCGGCGTGACTCAAATCTGAGCAGAAGTGTGGCATTTATGACACATTGTGGGTATTTTTGCCCGCTTCAAAAGATAGTTTCCAGGGATAATTAAATTTGCATGTATTTTTGAAGAAATGGATGGCAGGCTTATATTCCAGATCATCATTATTTTCAAATTAGATCTTTGCCTTACAGAACTGTTTAATAAAATCGATCCATAGGATTTCAATGATTAATTTTATGTAAATATTTTTGGGAAGATGTTGCATGCTGCATTATCTTAACTTACGTTACACTTTAGAGAACATAATAATGTTCTTCGATGTTCAAATTCTTTCGTAATTTAAAAGTACTGATGTAAGGATATTTTGAAATAGATATGTTGCTGTGGTGTACCGCTCATCAATGTTTGTGGTAAGAGCATTTTTTTTGGTTCCAATTTTGGTATATGTGCTGCCAAAGTATAAGCACAAGAGCATTTTGGGGGGTAAAATTTTACTGGAATTTTAAATAATCATAGTTGGAGGTGGATGAAGCACTTTCACTGATACTATTTCATTTGAGCCTTCCAAAACCCTTTTGTATAAGTGAACAATTACTTTTTATTTTAAATAACTGATATCTAAGGACACAGACAATGTTCCAAGTGTTTCATGTTTTTAAATTATAATTTTGACATGAATATTTAAAAATTAACATGATAATTCATTCAATTTTATATATATCTCTTTTTAATTCACCATTGCCCTGTTAAATAAGGTAGATATTAATATTGCCATCTTTACAACTGGAAAGACAGACTCAAAGAGATAAAGTGATTTGTCCAAGATCATTAGCCACTTTGTGGCACTGTGGCTCTGTGCTGATGTGGTAATGAAGAAAATCAGTGGATTTTGGAGGATTCAGATAAGACCCCAATTCTAAAGCCCTCTAGTTGAAAAAGCAGGAGAATAGCCTGGCCTTAAAGGAAATTGGGACTTGCTCATATTTAGAAAGGTAGCAAATCATTGCTATAAAGAATTAAATATAGTGTTAAATTAAGAATATACGTGATATCCAGGCTCTGTTATTATAAAAAGATTGTTTACTACCTAAGCATATTGAAATGAGTTTAGGTTCCCATTCCTTAAACTACTAGTTCCCCAGTTGATGCCTGACATTCCACCTTATTCATCCATTCCGTTTAAGCAAACCCTAGGCATTCATTCATTCTCATTCTCTCCCTCTCTCTCTCTCTGTTTCCCTTTCTCTCTCCCTTTCTCCTTCTTCCTTCTCTTCATCTCTCCCTTGTTTATCTGCTTCCATCCCTTATTTCTTCTCACTCTCAGATGAAAATTACCTTAACTGTGCCATTGCTGAATCATTAACACCTTGTCAACTTATCAAAAATAATTATGCATTGGTTCAATTCAAGCAAGAGAGGATAACATAACCTGATTCTGGGCAGCTTGGAGTGGGGGAACATTAAGATTGAGCTTATTGTTCATTCATTCATTCAAGAATTTACTAGGTCATTAAATATTTATTGGGCACTAATTATTTACCATGTACTGTAATAATCTCTAAAGATACAATGGTGAACAACAATATACAACATCCCTGGCCTCCTTTATTAAGTTGAGGGAGTCATACAGGTTGAATATTCCTAGTCCAACATGCTTGGGATGAGAATACTCAGCCTGTTTCTGATTTTGGATTTTTTTCAGATTTTGAAATGTTTGCAGTATATTTATAAGTAATACATTACCATACATAACAGTTGAGCATCCCTAATCCAAAACCTGAAATGCTCCAATGAGCATTTCCTGTGAACATCATGTCAGTGCTCAAAAAGTTTCTGATTTTGGAGCATTTCCAATTTTAGATTTTCAGATTAGCGATACTTAACCTCTAATTTAAATAAATACATATATGAATGTAAAATTGCATTAGTGAAAAGTGCTGCCAAGAAGTGTTTAGCTCTGTGAGATCTTTTCTAAAAGGCTATTTAAAGCAAGCCTTGAAATAAGGTGTTAAGAATTCTAAAAGGTTAGTATGAACTATGCTAACCCATAACTTTTCTTAAACTTAAAGGGAGGGAGATGTTCCAGAGAATTAATGGGATTTGCAGAACTAAATGGGCTCTGATAATATTTATCACCCTACAGACCATGGAACTTAACTGCCAAAATTGAAAAGAGAAATCCATTCCTAGCCGTTCCCAATCCTGTCTCTAAAAACCACCTTTTACCTACGTGTTTCTGTCATCCGTGTGGTCAGAGGCAACTCATCATATTTTGTCTGCATACATAGCATGTATGTATGCACAGCCATGTATATATCTTGTCTATATCTTTCTCTGAAACTCTCAGCATAGGTTGGGAAAGGGGCACTGGAATATTTGCCTGTTTTTCTAGAGAAATGGCATCCTAAAAGCACCAAATAATAAAGCTATGCAGGAGCCTAAATAAACAAAGTTCTTTTGAATATGCTTGCTATTTAGGAGTGAGTTTTAGTACAGAAATAATGACTTGTCCCAGGTATGCCAATGCTTTGGAAATATGATGCTGCCAAATATAATTTAAGACTAGTAGTAGAAGTCAGATATTTCTCTCTTTTTAAAAATATATAAAGTTTCAATCACATTGTCACGAGAACACAGCATTTCATCATACTGTGAGGCCATTTAGTATGTCCCTTCCAGAAATGAAAAATAGTGAAAAGGGGGTGGTGGCAATTTTATATATCTTTGAAATTGGAATATTCATGGAGCTACTCTATTATACACTGTGCCAGCTCCGCTGCACGATGCTAGTATCAGCTGCACGGCCTCTTTATTCTCCTACCCACCTCGGGAGAATAAGGCTGCCTTAGACAGTCTTCCCCCTGGTTCCAGGTTCTCTGGGACATGTGAACTGCTTATCCAAAAGGGAATGTGGAATTCTCTCAATTGTTCCCATTAATAAGCTACTCAAGTTATTAAAAACCCAAAGGCTCCCTTTTTTGTGCATTCGTTTGTGTGCTTTTGACTCATCATATCTCTGGGTGAGTTAGACTGGCCAGCCTCAGTGTCTCCGAGAATGAGTTTAGTGCTCCCATTCTTAACATAGCTGTTTTTTGCAGTAAATATCAGCCTCAGGGATCTACAGAGAATTAGAAGATATAGCACTTTCTCAGCACCTCTTCCATAGGCAACTTCACAGGGCTACACAAAGTTTACTGAGATGATCAGTTAGGCATCTCCTTTTAAGATCTAAAAATAAGTAAATAAAATCCTACACACTGCTTTTTGTGACACCATCAGACACCTGTTCTTGATGACCTCAGTGGCATTGGGAAAGTCACCCTACTTCCCTGAGCCTCAGTTTTCTCATGGATAAAATGGGGATAATAAGACCTAGCATGCAAGGTTGTTATGAGAAATACATGAAATAATTTAGATGAAGAATCTAGAACATTGCCTGGTACGTGGTAGGCATCTAATAAACAGCAACTTAAGTAATTAATAATTATTACTATAATAATACTGGTTTTGATCATTATATTTTAAAAGTCCCATACTGCCACAGATTTATACTCATTATGAGATTTAGTAAATCTAGCCAAAGAGAGACCCATAGCATAGCATAGCACTTTTGTAGATTTTATTTCAGCCATTGCTTTAATATTCCAAGTAAGTGTCATTATCTGTAGTGCTGTCCATTTCCTCATAGAATGTTTCAGCCAGCTGTGCCTATAGTATAAAATGTAAATTAATTTATTATACTTATGCTGCAGATAATAGAATTAACATCTAGGTTGAAAATCCAAAGATGGTTATTTAAAAGTGCCTTGACATCTGTACTTGGCTGAAGTGAAAGGGCAGTCCATTTATAAATATAACCCATTCATGGTTTTGTTCACATTGAAACTGGCCGTTATCACCTGGTGACCACCTAATACCTCTACAAATGATGTAGCAAAAGGTCTCAGTGAGTGTATGAGAGATTTTTGGTACCAGCATCTCTTCTTGTTAGAGATATTTACCATGCTTTAGCAAAGCAATAAGCAGAAATGAGCCTGTTGTTGTCTTACTGAATTGCAATTTGGATACTATATAAAGACAACTTACCGTTGGATTATTGATGGAATCAGGGTTGTATTTTTTTTATTCAACAATTTTTTTTTTCTGAATCATCCTTATTGAAGAGATCAGTATACATTGATACATTTAAGTATTTGAGGTATTGAATCCAAATTTACTATAGCAAGGAGTTAATGTATTTTGGAGCCAGGTTATGCTATGTATGGGCTAATATTTCAGTAAATATAAATATAGTATTTTTAAGAACTTAGAAAAAAGAAGAGCTCATTGTGTTCCTCTACCCCAAAGTAAACATCAGTAGCACCTTAGAGTATCACAGTGGACTCAAAGTACCTGTAATAGAGGCAGGAGTGAGTAGGAAGGGCTGTGTGCTAATGTGGTATAGAGGATAAGAAGATATTTTTTGAATATAGACAGACCTGTCTAGTATGTGTTTCTCAAGCTAGGTCACTTAGCTTCTTCAGGCTATGATTTCTCATGTGTACAATTTTGTGATCCTTATAGGTAATGAGATAACCAAGATAGAGATCTTTGTGCAATGCTTGGTACTGGTATTTCCGTAAGTAGCAGTTGATATCATTATAGCATCATCATTATCACATTGCACTTGGAATATTGTGGTCAGTTAGACTTACACCATTTTAAGAGGAATATTTAGCAATCAGAACAACCGAAATGTGAATGCTACATACAACATGGAGTTTGAAGAACCAGTAGAAGAAACTGGAGTGGGGGAGGCACCTTTACCTTGAAGAGGGGAAACTTAGGGTAGGGAGGGTGGCAATGTTTGAACAGGACAGCTATTTTAAAGTAACTGCAGAATTTCCTCTTGACAAGGACTATGTCTACCCTAAGGGCAAAAGTAGACTAATGGTAAAAGATGCCAAAAGGCAATTTTGGACTGAAAGATAAAAGAAAGAAAATTTCATAGCAATTATAGCTCGTGAAAAATCAGATGGGTTGGCATATTCTGTAAAACCATTTTCTGGGAATGAAGCAATACGTTCACTGAGCAATTGATGGGATCACAAGATTTTTAACACATTGACTGCCACACACATGCAAAAAACCCAGAAACATTTTGTTGGGGCCACAGTGTTTTATTATGAAAATAGAATAAAAACTTAGAGTGTAATTTAAAGGTCAACATAAATAGCAAAATGAAATGTAATGACTTCCATTCATTTAATCCACGTTTTTAGAATTAAATTGTCAATATTAATTGTAACAATAAGAACAGCAACAAGATTTTATATGTGCTTCACATAGCCCCAGGGTCAAAACTAGGGTGAGTTGAGTACAACTCTCATGGCAGTTAATGTGTTAAGTAGTTGTGTGTTGAGGATTACTTGGTATCAGAAAAAATATGTAGGACTTTTGTTAAAAGACAATTAGGCAAGCACTGGTTTATATGAGGATTCAGAGCCCATGTGCATATACCTCTGGGAGCAATGCTATTTAGGAAAAGATGAAAATCACATTGCTGCAAAAATTTAAAGTAGAAGAGTATGTATATGTTTTGCTGATGGCCTGTTATTAGGTAGCAATGTTTCTTTTCTCAGATTTTCCTTGGAGGAATACATCTTACAGTTATGCCTGTGAGGAATAAGGTTCAGATCCTAACATTTTTCTGTCTTTTTAAATAATCTAAACCTTCTTGAGTCTTTTGATCTTAAGATTCAACAGAAGAGAAGGTTAGGCGTTCACGCGTTTGCCCAGGTATGTGTGTGGAAGGGAAGTATAACGAGAGATGTCAAACAATAAAGTTAACAAATATTTTAGGTGATCCCGGCATTATTTCAAATCCGAAAAATATTCCTATGAAACTCCAGTGAGGCTTAGTCATAATTATTTATCGAGAAAAAAAGCAAAGAGCATTGCAAATGCTCCATGGTATCATTGCATACAAATTTAATTTGCATTGCTGTCCTGTTTTGCCATTTTCTTGAATTGCATGCAGTGTTGTAAAGGTGAGGGATTTATCTTCCCATCCTTTCTGTGTGAAGATACTTTGTTGAAATGTGATCTTGGTTTAACAATTACTAATGGCTCGTGGCCATAGACAAGTGCCTGGATGTGGATTTAGAACCTCTGGCACCTCATGCAGATACTGTTTCTGACCTTGATATATATTTTGACTTGAAGACTCTGTCCTATCAATTCTTCTATCATTAGAAAGTAAAGTAGTGATTTGGATATAAAGGGTGTGTCTTAATATTGAGCATGAAGAATAAAACTAGTAAACCTTTTCGGTCAAATGAGTTCTCCCACCTCCCCCCAGTAAAGAGAAATCTTCTTTTTTTTATTTCCTCTTTTTAACGGCTCCATTTTCTCCTTCTGAGATTCCCACTAGATAGATTTGGGGTCTCTTACATCTATCCGCCATGGATCTGAACTAAAATTTGTGGACTTTTATCTTCAAGGTTACTATTAATAATGTTTATTTTATTTTAAGGAAATTATTATTAGTAAATGTTTTGTTTTGGCAGTCCTGTTTTCAGTTTCTAAGAACTCTTCCTTATTTGATTACTCACTTTTCGTAGTCATTCGCTCTCATATGGAATGTCCTTTTGACTTGAAGAATATCGAAGTTATTTTACAAGTTCTCTTCTGTTCCCTTCCTCTTTCGGTTTCCTTTTGTGAAGATGTGTTTATTTATCTGGGTCCTTGTTTTTCATGCAGATGATTTTCCTCAGATGCCTGCTGATCTCTGAAGTCAATTCCTGTTTGTAAATAAAGGACTAACTAGTGTGATCAGAACAAGTAGCCTATATAGGTTTTCAGAATGATGTGGGTTACTTCAGCGCTGTCATCGGCTTGTTCCCACCGCCAGCCTCTGTGCTGAGGAGGACATGGCAGGGGGAGAAGTGGGCACGCTCACCTGCCTCTCTCTCTCTAGGAGGATGGGCTGGGACCTTTCCCAGATAACCAAGGCCTTCCGTCTGAGGCTGGGGCACTTCCCGCTATTTCACTCTTTCACGCCTAAGGGGAACTGATAGAACTGCAATTCATTTTTTCCTCTATTTGTAGAGGTGCCCAGGATTTTCTGGGGCTCTGTTCTTGATTCCCTCTTCAGTCTGATTCATCTAAATAAGGAACCCAGGCAGCACCTACATTGTTTAAAGGGCTTTCTTACAATATTATGAGGGGTGAAATCACCACAGCCAGTTTTAGGAGAGGACGAGGGCTAGTCTGGTGGCTCCGTGGACAAGCCCCCACTCTGTGAGCTTGCTGACTGAGTTTGTAAATTCTCTCGGGAAGAGGTTCTCAACCTTGCTGCATATTAGATCACCGCAGATATTTTTTAAAGATTCAATGATCAGGCTACACCACACTAGGTCACAGACCTATTGAATTAGTAATTTTAGAAACTCTTCAGGTGACTACAGTGCACAGCCAAAATTGGAAATGAGTGCTCTAGGGCATGGTTCCCACACTTCAGTGGACAGGAAAACCTTCTAGAGGGCGTGTTAAAACTCAGGTTGCTGGGTTCCCACCTCCAGGGTTTCTAACTTAGAAACTCTGGGTGAGACCTGAGAACTTGTGTTTCTAACAAGGTCTTGAGTCATGCTAATGGCTAGTGCTGCTAGTGCAGGGAACACACTGTGACAGTCACTGCCCTGGGAGAAGTAGGCTGTGTTTGAGATGGTGCACACAGTGAAACTGTGTGAAGCGCATGTGTTTGCCATGATAACTGCTGGTCCAAACGGCAGCATGTGGGAGACGATATTATCCTGGTGGTGGTCAAGACTTTCACATGAATCAATAGGTACCTTCTGGAGTCTAGAATTTTAGATACAGAGAGATTGGGGAGAAATTGGAGAGAAATCTTTTTAGCAATAGACACAATATGCTACTAAATTCTTACCCTGTAACGTTGAAAGAACATCAAAATAAATCTATGCAAAACCTGGGTAAGTTGAACCTTCTGGCTCCCACCTCTCACCTGGAATAAGCCAACTTGGTAAGGAAATGAACCCAAAGCCTGAAAGCAACTCAACCTTTTGACCATGTGGTAGAGCACAGCTGCGAAGCTTAGGAATATATTGGCACAACACTCAGCTTTCGACTCCAAGAACAGCAAGGAGCAGTTATAAGGATACTGCTTCCCATTATGGGTTCTTGAAGGTGAAGCATTTTCCTAATGACTAAATGATTTCCTCAGTCTCTCAGGATACAGGAGTGTTTGATGAGGCTCCGCTCAAAAACCCACATTTGTGTGTATTTACCTATCTGAAGGTGACGGCCACCTTCTATCAAGTTTCTAATGCTGGTATTTCCCCTGCTTTGAAATTTCCCATTAGATCTAAAAAGGCAGTTTAGGTCCTCACAGCATATTACACATCTCTCTATGGCAAATTTTATAGGGGGAGGGTGGTGGGAATACAAACTTGTTTACTTCGTTTTTCTTTTAGGCTCAGAAAAGGTGCCAACAATGCCATCATCCTGCAAAAACTCTCTTCTTGGCTGCATTTCATTTTATACTTGATCCTAATTAGGTGAAAAATAACACATTTGTGGATTTCTGAGCATTTTTAGTGAAGGCTGGAGAGCACTTTGTGAAACTTGATGTGAACATCATCAGCCAGAGGCATAAATACACCCACAGACCTTCCCTGAAGCACTTCCAGAAGACTCCTGTTGTTTTTGTTTGATAGTTGCAGCCCATTGAACTTCAGCATGGGCTGACGTTTCTCAGATCCTGAACTTGGCTCCCTGTGTTACTGCTGGAAGATATTTTCCTTCCAATAATGCTGGTTAGTTTTTGCAAATCATATACCTCTTTCTTCAGGAAAAGAGCCTACTCTCTACCCCTGCTCACACTTCCCCTGCAGCCAGCACCATGGGTTTTTATATTATCATCATGATCATCCTCACCATTACCAGTAGTAAATGCCATTTATTAAATGCTTACTTTTGTGCCAGATATTGTGCTGTGTATATACACATAGTCTCACCTAATCCTCTCATGTGGCAGCTACTGTTTCCTTTTTATAGATGAGAACATGAGACGTTAGAAAAGTTGCATAACTTACAGAAGGCCACACATGTTAGCAAGTGAATGTATCGATGGAGGTTTAGCTGAAGAAAATAGAATCTAATGTAGCTGGTTTAAACAGAAGGAATTTATTTGCCTCACAGAATTCTTGGGAGGATTCAAGAAAGAAACTCTAGATTAAGCTTTTAAATTTGACTCCAAACCATAGCCCAGTCCTGTATTACCTAGCCAGCCACTGCTCCTGCCGGGATATTGTGAGCATCTGCTGAATAAAGTGGCCACTGCCCTGGCTACTAGACCAAAACCACACTGCTTCTCAGGTAGCCTGTGTTAATACAATAGATACTTTGTACCGTACCTC
This sequence comes from Eulemur rufifrons, assembly GCF_041146395.1. Taxonomy (NCBI): domain Eukaryota; kingdom Metazoa; phylum Chordata; class Mammalia; order Primates; family Lemuridae; genus Eulemur; species Eulemur rufifrons. The sequence continues at coordinate 22,925,043 of NC_090992.1, forward strand.
ACTCTCCACTCAATCTAGTCCTGAATTCACGTTTCCAGCAAGTGCATCCGATTGGCAGAGCCTGGATCACATTTAGAAGCGTAGACAAAAGTGAGCCCGAGGAGTGCAGTTTTTAGTGAGTCAGTATCCGGTATCCAGCACAGCAGCTATGCTGGGATTTGAACCCAGGTCATTCTGATTCAGTCAGCCCATGTCTCTAACCATTGTACATATCGTTTCCTAGTTTATGTACCATATGATTAGCATATTCCTCATTGTATGATAAATAATTTTATCAAATCCTGCCTACTGAATTATATGCCTTCAGTAGACATTTGTTATTTTTCTTGTCGCGTATCTGAACACTGTATGTGAAGAATCCCCTACCTTATGAGACAGAGCAGTCCATCCCCCATAACAGAAGCTAAAAAAGCCAGACACTAATCCTCTCAGCCTCCCTTGCAACTAAAAGGTGGGTTCAGATTTGCTAAATAGGGATGCGGCATCAGACCAAGACACCACCAATTCGATAACTTTGAATTGGAAATTGGTGTCATAAGAACCAGTGACTGTGGAAATGTCCAGCTGCCATGGTGGTGGATGCGTGGCCGTGTCCAGTGGCAAATATCGATGATATCTCCATTGAAAACTGTAGTATCTCTGCCCAGTGGAGGCCGCAGTGATAACGTCACCAGATCAGTTCTGCTCTGTAAGTTTGGGTGTTGCTGCTGACTGCATCGCTTCCTCAACTACTCTCTTGCCTTCTACTAGTTGTCCGTTATCAGTTCAATGGATGTCTTTCCTATTGAATTTAGCCCAAGTCAGTTTCTGTTGACTGTGGCTAAGTACCTTGACTGCTGTGCTTCTTGAAAGAAGGGTTATGTCCTGTATTATCTTTTATCTCCTCTACTGCTTTATACATTACAGGCAGTCAGGAAATTCATCAATTTCATTCATTTGTTTCACTAAAGTTTACTGTACATACACGTCCTCTCAAAAGAAAATACAAAATAGCAGAATTAGGAATCTGCTAATGAATATGCCCCCTGCTGGGATTTATCTCCCTTCCTGCCAACGAGCCATTTGATAAGTGATTTCAGGCCACTTAAATGAAAATATTAGGTACTTTATGTGAATTGTCCTATCGCCACATTTATATATCTTTATCTACCTAGCTGTCTCTCCATAATTTATTGAACACTTACTATGTACTAAATTAGTCTGATGTTCCTTGTCTCATTTTACTGTACCAACTCTATGAGAATAAAGCACAAAGAGATTAAATAAAGGTCACACAGCTAATAAAATGTAGACTCAGGATTCAATCCCAGACGGTCTACCCCCAGGAATCATGCTCTCAATCAGCATGCCACCAAGCTATATCTGCTTTAAAGGTATACCAGGAAAGAGGAAGCTTACGTCATGTGAACACTAGTGGTGAAACTGGGCATTAAGATGTTAAACTGTTTTAAGACACGAAGTGACTCTAGTCCGTTTCATCCCTTGTTATTAAGAGAAGTGTTTATACTTGTCAATATGGGTATCTTAGTATTATCATATTCATAAATGGGTCAAGAATCTTTTAAATCACTGCTAGTCATTTTGTTTCTGTAAATTTATTTCTGATAAACAGGAAATTTTTAAAAAGATTTATTTCTTACTAAGACAAAACCACTCTCGTTGTTAGATTAAATGATTTCAAATGCCTCTTTTCACTACCTTTAGAAATAAATATTTATCATGGTTATAGATTCTGAGGCATCCTGTGTATACTGAAATCTCTTACAGAAAGTGCTACTTGAGTATAAATTTAATCAGAATTACTGCCAAATGGTAAAGGTGGATGAACTGAAATGAGAAAAATAAGGATGACCTGGCCTTGAATTGAATAATTGTGGCTGTTGGAATTATATCAGAATCACTTTAATATATGAGCAGAAGACCGAGAGTATAATGACTTATATAGGCAGAAAAATTGTTATTTGACTATGTCTTTCCAGTTCCTCTCTTATTAGTACATTAAGTAAAGGTCACGCTGACTGGATACAATTTTTTGATTGTGAAGATACATTGACAAAACATTCCTTAAAATTTAACAAAAAAAAAACCCTTTTAAGTTTTGAAGACATATATTCAATAACTAGCAATAGCTACCACTTGGAATGCCATTTGGTGCTATGCATTTAAGCTAAGCCCTTTAAATTGATCATCTCATTTAATCTTAACAACAGCCCCTTTGCTATGTACAATGTCATCCCTATGTTACGATGGAGAAACTGAAAGCATTTAAAGCACATCTGGAAGTGTTGAGATTGAAATTAATTTAATCCTGAAACTCTAATTATAGAGTCTGGCAGTTTTTAAAACTGTTTTCAACTTTATTCAGGTATAATTGACAAATAAAAAGTGAATATAGTCACCATGTACAATGTATCCATTGTGAAATGACTGTCACAAACCCAGAGTCTGGTAACTTAACTGTGCTGGTGGTGCTTGTTCATTTAGTTATTAAAAACAATGCGGGCTTAAGAACAATCAACTATAGCCAATATTCAATTTAAATAACACATACTTACTGATACCTTACTAGGTTTGGGAAACTCTAGAAAGAATTCTTTCAAGACCCTTGTGAAAAAGATTGTTTCAAGAGCCAAGGAAGAGATTTATTATAAGCAAAAGAGGGTTTGTGATTCTCATGTTAATGACCTCTCTCTTCTGGGAAATCTGAAACAATGAGAAATGCTGTATCAGTCTTTCCAGAAAGAAAAAGACATTTAATCTGCTCAATTCTCCATTGCCAATAGGAGATGAATGACATTCCTGGAGCAATGGTAAGTCTTCAGTCCCTCTAATCACTGTGCACTAACATATTAAAGTCCCAGGGGCCACGGTCTAATGCCTACCTGGGTGGAATGGATGGAATTTACTTGGGCTCATTATGTTCTTCTGGTTCCTTATGGGGCTAGTCTAAATTATCACTCTCCTAGGTCCAGTTTCTGGTATTTTAAGCTTTTTGGTTAATCATTGTGTGTGTGCATCTATACTTCAAAAATATCTGAAACAACTTCTGAAGCTCAATATGCTACACAGAAAATGATTGTTTAAAATTCCTACACAAAGAAAGTAAGTTTTTTTCTCTTTTTGCCTTAGGCATGAAATTCACATCTAAACTCAGAATTAATTTCTTAGCAAAGTCTTCCTTAATTTCTCTCTAAGTACACGTACCACCTCTTCATAGCGTTTTTCACAACTGAAATATTTATTTGTGTCATTTTACAATAAATGCCTGCTGTTCACCGTAAGCTCTATGAGGAGAGTGCTATGGTTATTTTCATTATCATTACGTCCAAAGTACTGAGTGTAAAGCATTGTAAAACTTAGAACTATTTGTTGGATGAATGGATGGATGACTGGATGGACAGGAATAATCAGTCCAAACCATGTTTGTTTGCTGCATTCAAGGAACTCTGTTCTCTTTTACCCTCAAACTTGGACTATCTCTAGTTCCTCAAACTATCAAGAGACTTAAGAGAAAGGAAAAAATGAAGCTATTGTGTTTCATCAGACTAGAAACTCTCAGAATGTAAAGTATATCCCATCATAAGGAAATGGGGTTCCAGCTACCAGCTGGCTTCTTTCTCAACCTTACGAAAGATGGAGAATAACTAGTCCCTTCCGTGGATGACCATGTCTTTTCTTCTTCATTATGTTAATATAGATGATATTATTTGATTTTAAATAATAAACCAACCTTGCATCCCTGGGATAAATCTTACTTGGTCATGATGCATGGTCATTTTTACATATTATTGCATGTAACATTCTAATATTTTGTTAAAGCTTTTGCATCATAAGGGATATTGTACTGTAGCTTTTTCTTTTTGGAAAATGCTTTTGTTAAGATTGGTACTAGAGTTATGCTGACTGCAAAACTGAGTGGGGACAGTGATTGTCCTTCTGTATTTTCTCTATTTTCTGAAAATGTTTCTGTAAGCTTGGTGTTATTTTCTTTCTTGCATGTTTTGTAGAATTTGCAAGTAAAGTCATCTGTGCCTGGAGGGTTTTTTTGTGTGTATGTGTGTGTGGAAGTTTTTAAGAAAGTCAATGTTTTTAATAGATACAGAGTTTTAACAGATCTGGCTTTCTGTTTCTTGTGTCAAATTTGGTAAGTTGACTTTCTCAGGAAAATTTTCCATTTCTTCTATGATGGTAAAATTTGGCATAAAGTCATTCATAGTATTTTCTTATCATCATTTTAATATCCATAACATCAGTAGTGATAATCCCTTTGAATTCTTGATATGGGTGATGTGCACTCTCATTGATCAATTTCTCTAGATGTTTATCAATTTTGTTAGTATTTTCAAAGAATCATCTTTTGGCTCTGTGAGTTTTGTCTGTTTTCTCTCTATTTTTTATTTAGTTGATTTCTGCTCTTTATTCTTTTCTTCCTATACTTCCTCTGTGTTTACTTATTTTTTTTCTGGATTTTTTAGGTGAAACCTTGGGCCACTGATCGGACATTTTGCTTCTATTCTATTATTAGGGCTTAGGGATACAAGTTTCTCTCTAAGCCCTACTTTATTTGCTTTCCCAAAATGTTAATGTATTTTCATGGACATTCTTTTCAAAATCTTTTCCACTTTGTGATTTTGTTTTTACTTTACAGGTTATTTGCAGTTGTGTTGTTTTACTTCCAGTTAGTTGGGGTTTTCCTAGATATAATAATATCAGTAATTTCTAATGGAATCCTTGTTGTGGTTTCTCATAGTTACTATCCTTCAAAAATTTATGGATAATTGTCTATCTTGGGTAAATATATCATGTGCACTTAAAAATGTATATTCTGCAGCTGAAAGATATACTGTTCTATACAAGACAATTAGATCAAGATGGTTAATAGGGTTGTTCATATCTTATATGTTTTTATTAACGTTTTTCCAATTCTTTCAAATACTGGGAGAGAAGAGTATAAAAAAATCTGTGCTACATTTGTGTAATTTTTATTTCCTTCTTTGATTCTGTGTTTGCTTCATGTATATTCAGACTATTACTTATGGCCTACATATTGATAATTATTACATCTTCCTGATGAATTTTCCCTTTCATCATTATGAAATGTCCCTTTTTATCTATGGTTGTATTATTTATCTCAAAGTATATTTTATTTGATATTAATAGAGCCATTCTAACATTATCATACTTTTTGCATGATAAATCTTTTTCCATTGTTTATATTCATTGTATCTATATATTTATATTTAAGGTGGTTTCTTATAGGCCCCACACAGTAGGGTACTTTTTTTTATATGCTTTAACAATCTCTGCTTTTTAGTTGGATGAGAATGTTTGATCATGGTGGGCAAACTACAGCTCATGGACTAAATCCAGGCCTTGTTATACTACTCACAGGCTAAAAATGTTTCCTGCATTTTTAAAGAGTTGTAAAAGGAGTATATTGAGAAACTTTAGACTTTAACAATTCCTTTGGCCCCACTATAAAATGACAGTAAAATTTGACCAATTTTCATTTTTTTCTTCACTGGATACTCCATTAATACAGTGTATTGATTTATTGTGCAGTTGACTTTTCAATCAAGTACGTTTTATAATTTTTTTCTTTAAAAGAGGTCACCTTATGAAATTAATCTTATTTACTTTAGTCCTCTCTTTTGTCAGTCATTTCTGCATCCCAATTCTAAAAAAAAATTTCTTTCAGAATTGTGCCATTAACAAATTTTATAACCATATAACATACATTATTTCTGAGTTGTTAAGAAAAGGCTTGAATGATACATAATAACCCTGCCATGTACATATCAACTTATTAATAAAAATTTGTTTTATAGAGTTATTAAACTAGCTGTAGATCCACTTAATTCTAATTTACCTTTCTTCTCATCTACTAGTCAATATGATTATCTATAGGCCTTCAAACAAAAATGTTTCTGGAGATGAAGCATGAAATATTAATAGTTAATATTTCCTAAATATTTTTTATATACCAGTTAGTGTTTTGACTTAGTTATACGAAATAGTTAATTTAATCCTTAAAGTACTATTAGTATCCCATTTTCAGATGAGGAAAGTGAAGCATAGAGAAGTTAAGCAACTTGCCCAAGGTTACACTGAGTAGTGGAGTCAGAATTTGGGCCCAGGCGGTTCAGTTCCAAAGCCTGAGCCATCAACAACCACTCTTGCCCCATGACGTTACTGCAGGAGCATTGTATTTGGAGTCAGGAGACCTTAGCGTCATTAACTGGTGCCCATCGTCAATTAAGTTCTTCATAGAATGGAGGAGTAAGACCAGTTAGTAGGTGTTCTTTTAGTTCAAAATATTATGATTATTCTTCTTTACTTAGATATCTGATCATTTCCCTATGAAGATGATGCAAGGAGAGTCATAAATACTATCACATAGATCTTTTTTCAAGGTCGTAGATGAACATTTTTGTGTCAGAGTAAGTGACAGAAATGGGCTGTAAGCTCAGCTCTGTTCCCAGAGTTAAGCTTTTATCGGGGTTGGCTTCATGGGCATGATTTGATCGGGTATGCAGAGGCCCTCAGTAGAAGGGCCTCACACTAGTGTAATATTCTGCTGTCATGATTCTGAGATTCTGAATGATTTATGAGCAAGGGACCCCACATTTTAATCTTTCACTTCACAAATGATGTCACCAATCCTGCTCTCATTCCTTCTGCTGTAGTCTTGAGATGCTGCGTAGGTAGCAGAAGGCTTGTCATAGGAGGTAGGGCTAGGAGATGCTCTCTAGTGTGGGGACATAATCTGTGAGTCAGTCACTTCTTAGAGACAACTAAGGGACCATCAGCGAATGCTGAATCTCTTGGTTTGGTGGTTTGTTCTCTTTTGTTTCTTGCCTTTTGCACTCTGTAATAGCAGGATTTTCCATTGCATCTTGTTGATATTTACAGCCAGTTTCTAATTGGAGAAATAATTAAACATGTTTACCTAGATCTTGCATATAGAAAGAGAGAGAAAGAGACATTTTTTTAATATGTGGTTCCCACCTTCTCTCTGGGAATGATTCCTAATGCTGACATTGTATATTCTTTGTCAGCTATGCTGTTATGTTTTCCAGCCCATGTGAGAATTTAGAGTTTGTATTTCAAATAGAACAAGGCACATTCCACCCATGAAGCTATTTCACATTCAGCTTTTTCGAGCTCTTGCTCCAACCACTCTACCCCAGGAGAGTATCTCAGAGATTAAAGAACCTAAGTAGAAATTGCTTTGCAAAAAGTATAACCTGCTAACACTTCTTTGATATCACAGACTTTTTAGAACTCTCTTGTTAAGCTGACCCACCGTTGTTACAAAAAAAAAGGGAGGAGCCTGGTTTGCCATTTTAGAGCATATGCTCCTGCTTAACAAAGTTAGTTGAAGCAAACCTGTCAAATGCCAAAGTGTAGTGTATTAAAATTTCAACGAAATGTCAGGAGAAACGGGAAAACTGGTGAATTTAAGAAAATCTGTCATAAAGATTGCATTGCATGTTTCTTTCTGCCTAAGTTCAGATGACATATGGAGGTTTAAAAATATAACCTAATGATGTGTCTTTATGGTAACAAGTTTATATAACCTAATTGCCACAAAACTGTCATTGCTAGTTAATTTATTAGGGTAATAGAAGATGTTATACTCTTAGAATTTAGCTGGAATGAGTTCTGTCCAAGAACACGGATGGCCCTGAACTGTAAATTTTCTATTTTTGCCACTTATTTGAAATTTAACAAGATGCACATGGTTAAATGCAGGTATAATATTTTTAATGATTCTACCTGAAATACCAGTGTGGATGCAAGAACATAGCTGAGTTTGAGACAGTGCTAAAGGCTTGTTATGGGAGAAGTCTAGATGTAAAAGATTGGGAGAGTTTCTGTTCATGTCCATTGCCCACTTTTTAATGGGGTTGTTTGATTTTTTTCCTTGCTGATTTTCCTGCGTTCTATATAGATTCCAGTTATCAGCCGTTTATCAGATGTGTAGCATGCAAATATTTTCTCCATTCTGTAGGTTGTTCTGTTTGCTCTCATGATAGTTTCCTTGGCTGTGCAGAAGCTTTTAAATTTGATCAGGTCCCATTTATTTATTTTTGTTGTTCCTGTGATTGCTTTTGGGGACTTCATAAATTCTTTGCCTAGGCTGATGTCTGTAAGAGTTTTTCCAGCATTTCTTCTAGAATACTTACGGTTCCACGCCTAGGTTTAATTCTGTTATCCACCATGAGTTGATTTTTGTGAGTAGTGAGAGGTGTGGATCCTGTTTCAATCTTCTGCATGTGGCTATCCAGTTTTCCCAGCACCATTTATTGAATAGAGATTCTTTTCCCCGGTGTATATTTTTGTCTGCTTTGTCAAAGAAAATAGACTAATGGCCAATGAACATATGAAAAAATGATCAACATCTCTAATCATCAGGGAAATGCAAACCAAAATCACGAGATATCATTTAACTACAGTGAGAATGGCTTTTATCAAAAAGTTCCAAAACAACAAATGTTGGTATAGATGTGGAGAGATAGGAACACTTACACACTGTTAGTGTGACTGCAAACTAGTACAACCTTTATGAAAAGTAGTATGGCGATACCTCAAAGAATTAAAAGAACTTCCATTTGATCCAGCAATCCCACTCTACTGGGTATCTACCCAGAGGAAAAAAAGACATTCTATAAAAAAGACATCTGCACTCGAATGTTTATAGCAGTAGTTCACAGTTGCAAAGATGTGGAAACAACCCAAGTGCCCATCAATCCATGAGTGGATTAATAAAATGTGGTATATGTATACCATGGAGTTCTACTCAGCCATAAAAAAGTGGTGAACTACCTATTGTGTTATCCTGGATGGAGCTGGAGCCCATTCTTCGAAGTGAAGTATCACAAAAATGGAAAAACCAGTAAATACCACACGTACTCACCATTGAATTGGTACTAATTGATCAACACTTAAGCGCACATATGGAAATAACATCCCTTTCCTTCATATTGGCAAAAACATATTCCCAGTTTCTTAATCCCCCTTGTCTTCTCTCTCTGTCTCTTTTTTCATCTCTCTTTCTCTAACTACACACACACACACAAACACACGTGTGTATTTATCTATCTGGAAATATAATACTGAATATGAGATATATGAAGGAGTATGCTTTTAAAACAAATCTCATTAATTGTTGAAATTTCTTATGCTTCAGTACCAAGATGATATTGGTCAAAGTCCATTTTTTTTCACACTTTTAATATGTGTCAGTAGAAGAAAAAATTGGGGGAGTATATTTTAGAAGTTCAATTATCTATAGTTTAGATATGATAAATTAGCTAAGATCAAATCGGGTGCACCTACTAAATTGAATCATCTGGATGATTTCAGACTATTAAAACTATAACTTCTAATGGTTCAAACCTTAACGTGGGTGCATCAAATTCTGGAGTTATTCCCATCATGTGTTACAAGAAGGTGCACTGAATTGAGAATTACATATTGTCTAATTCAGTAATCCAATTTTACAGATAAGTAATCAATATTTCAAGGTCGTCGATCTGGTTAATAACAGAATTCGGGCTAGAACATCTATGTTAAAAGTCTCTTCCTCCTTGATATTCTGTGAATCTGGAAGAAAATAAATTAGGTATTGGTTAAAATATAGCTTTCCAATTGAATTTATTTTCCACATCTGATTATAAAAGAGGAATTATCCATATGGATATTGTATATGATTTTTCCATTTTTACCAAAAATAAAGCAAAGTTATTATATTTTGAAATGTAGTAATCAATCAACATGTTGCCATTGAAGACAAATGAGAATATGAAGATGTCTAAAGATTTGATGATGTAATAAACTTTTATGTTATTATATTGGCAATAAAAATCTAAAAAAAAACCAACAAAACCTTAAAACATTATCTGATTTAATGGAGGATGTTGTGTGGCCTAAGAATTATTAAATGCATAATAACCAAAACATTTCATGTTATCCGTCTCCTAGAGTTAAAATTAATCAAGAATTTATGTACTTCCATGAGACAACTTTTGTGCCAACAACATGTGGTTTGTATAATAAAAAGGCAGCATCACAAGCAAATTATACCTCTCAGTTTGAAAAATGTGGATGGGCTATAAATAATAAATTTGTGGAATAATACACCCTTAAATGGTTATTTTTAATACATTAACAGAATTTTTAAAGCCTTCTTCTATTGACAGCTTTGATGAATGTTGTTTTGAATATCTTTTCTGCTGAATCTTTCAGAAATGTTTTCACTGGTTGAAATCAAGGGGAAAGCAGCTCGTCTATGTGACATCTATAGATACTTTGTCTACCAACTAAAATCACTTTAGAGAAATTTGTACTGAAACAATTTTCCACTATCTTCATTCTTCCCATGCATTCTTAGTGTTATGGTCAGCAAGTTTGCTTCAAGTGAACCAAGAACAACGTTGAGTTGAAAGAAACATGTACTTAATTTGTGATCCAAAATCACAGTTTTATTGTCTGTATTCCAACCAACCTCTTTTTTTTTTTTTTTTTGGACTTTGTCCTTCAAAACCTGCTATTGGTTTTGTATGCCAGTTTAGAAGGTTTAGTTGAAACTAAATCCTTAAAGCTGTTAGGATTTGCATATTAATATATTCCTAGATTTAATTATGTCTAGTTCATTTTTAAATAGCATTTTTAAAAATCTCTAGATGTGTTAGTCTTTAGTTGTTCACATATTTATTTAAACTATGTTTACTATATAATGCATTTGATTTTAGAGTTACTAGCTTAAAGTATTAAGTTTTGCTATATAGTTATTTCCTAAAGAAAACAGGTTTACATGAAAGGTGAGGTCACCCAGATCTATTATATGAGGTTTATTATCTATTTCAGCATGAAAACAGAAAAATATGAACAGTTATTGGCATTAGGTAGTAGATAGATTCTGTGTGGTATAGACCCTGTACTCTCCACATACACACCAACAATTTTAATATGCATGCTCTTTGATTCTATGAAATCCAGAGGACTGGGTTTGACAAAAAATTAAAATTTGACACATAAACCTTAGAAAAGTTTCAGGTTACTCTGATAACCTCAAAGAATGCATTGTCAATAGAGAAAACTAGAAGATACTTGCGTCGGGGATTGCTTTAGTGAATACAGCCTCTCAGTTCCGCAAGGGAGATTTGGTGGTGTTGGGTCTTTGCCTGTCTCCAGTGAAAGCCTTCCAGGACACAGGAAGCCCCACGTGAGGATGAACAAACCTCATATACCAACAACACCAGCATAAATTAACTTACATTGTTAGGACTACCAGTCTGCCGACATGCGAAGTCAGTAATTCACAAGGCCTAGGACAGAGGAAACATGGCAGACCCAGCTGGTACCTGCCACGGGATTGGAAAATGGACAATTCATTTATTTTAATTATAAAATACTGCATTTGTATTTGATCGTGATACATAAATGTAAAATATAACTTCTCTTTATCATCTCTGCCTCCCATTCATCAGAGACGACTGATGCTAATAGATCATGTACCTTTAGAACTGTATCCTATGCGCTCTTCTCTCCCTCCCAACCCCCACCAATGCTGCCTGAAAGTCAGCGCTAATAGATATCACTCACTCTTTTCACCACTTACATAGTATTGCATTATATAGACATGCCCATGAATTGTTTAAGCATTATCTTGTTGATGAACTTTTAGGTTTTCTCCAGGTTTTTCACTGTCATATAAGCGTATCAGTGAAAACACTGTATACCTGTTTTTACACTCTCTTCTATTTTGTAGGATATTAGATTAAAAGCACTGGAATTAGTGACTAAGTGGGGAATTTCCATTTAAAATTTTATAGATACTACCAGATTACTCTCTAAAGAAATGTGTAAATTGCAGAGTATTTTATTTTATTTTAAACTTACAGAGTATTTTAGCATTATTTTAAAATTTTATTTCCAGTCCGATTGGTAGAGGCTCGAGAATATTTTCTTTAAATAACCTGCTTCTCCCCTAACCACTAGTGAATATGAGCATCTCTTCCAATATTTATTAGTATTGATATTTTTTCTGTCACTTTTGGCCAATAAATTGCTAATTTTTATTCTTTAAATTTTTTATTCTTTGTATGTGAGGAATGTTCATCCTTTGTCTTTTTATTTGGTTTATCGTGAATTTCATCATAGAGAAGTTATATTTTTATGTGTTCTAATGAGCTTCTCTTTTGCCTTTTGATTTTTAGGTTTTATGTTTTTCTTATGATGTTTCACTACCCCAAGATAATAAAAATATGTTTTTATATAATCATAAATATTCTTCCAATATGTTGATATAACCTGATATTTCCATAACAAGTTGAGCTCCTTAAGTTCTTTAACAGGATTCTAAGTGCCAGTCAGCTTCTCAGGATGTATAAGGAATAAGGCCTGTGTACTCTTGAAGGAATGTAAGGAGCTGTCAGTCTAAATTTGTAGAGTGTCAGGGTACAAAGCTAATTTCATATTTTCTCTTCTGAACTGTCTTTACTGTAGAATAATTAAATAATACTGAAAATTGTTTAAGTGGTTCCTGTAGCATTAAATCACAATAAAGGTCCTCTAGGCTGGGAGATTGCATGGAAGAAATCATGTCACTATTTAAACTGTTGGCACAGATGGCCAGCTTAAATAAATCTGTGAGGGCCACTTAGGATAAATGCAAACCTCAGATGGGCGAAAATGATGATTGGGTGCATTGCATGAAAGCATAAATTCACAGAGGTTCTCTAGTGGTCATTTTAGCTGAATAATTGGGACATGAAGGGAGAACAGCAAAAAAGAAATAATTTGAGTTGGGCGTGCTCAAGAAATATTCAGTGAAATCCAAAGGATGCTCTCACCTTCTAAATATGTATTTCCACATATCATATCACATGCATAGTGCAATAGGTAAGTTATTAAAAGCTCATTATGTGGCAGGCACTGTCATAAATATTTTAAATTCTTTGCTTGACTTATCTCACTTCATGCTTAAAATTTGTTTTTTACACCAAGTCTCTTTAGACTTACCTGCTGTCTTATTAATTCCCGTGCCTTTTTATTGGAATACATCATTGAAGGACTAAGCTTATGTTTTCACTCTGGTACTCATATGAATATTAGTGCCACAAGAGCAAGGACCATGTTCACTCAATATTTCATATCTAATGTTTAGCACAGGGCATGGCACAGGGTCAGTGGTCGACTAATATTAATAGTTTTTGACTTCGTAAAAGAACTTTGCTTTCAGATTTTGTGAGAATTATGATTCTTAAACCACCAAATGCTAACAAACTAAGATCAATTTCCCTGCCTCCCATTTCGCTACCCAGAACCTTTGGTCTCCACCTGAAAACAACCTTGAAATATTAAGGAAAATGCAAAGTGGCAGTTTTACACATCAGTAACGGAGACTGATTCTGTTTGTTCCAAAAGAATTTTCCAAATGAGAGGGCCTCTCCACATTACCAGGACTGAGAAAAAAGCAAGGAGAGAAAAGTTTTCTGGAAAATATTTTACAGAGAAATAATTATGGAAGATACTGCCCTAAACACTTCAGAAAATGATTAATGTTCTAGAATTCCTTGGGGAGCATGTGTAGAGTATGTAGAGATACAGATAAATTTGGCAGATATTTACATCTGGAGTGGAAGGGAATACTCATCCAAGCTCTTGTGATGGAGGCTCTTAGCTTAGAGAAAGACCAGAGGAAATCAGAAACCCAGCACTTTTTGGAAGGGGTCAGGAATACTCAACAAGGAAATTGCATCTGCAGCCGAGATTGCTCATTGTGCAGTCAACTTAATGGGCGCCTGGGCTGTGGTCCCAGAGAAGAGTATGGAAGGGGATAATAGGTAAGCTGTCATTTTCAGAGGATGGCAGAGGATGAAAGAAGAAGAGTTACAGCAAATGTAAAATGTATAGTCCTAACTTCTCATTCTTGCCACTTCAAATACTATATCCAAGAGACAGTTCGCCCCTCAACTCTCAGAATGGGGGTGTTGGGCAGGACGGAAAGGGAGCGTGCATGTACTCTATGTGAGAAAGGACTACATCTGTCGGGTTCACCTGGTACAGGGCCTGCCTCATAGTAAAACTGGATAAATATTTGTTGTTAAATTAAGAAAAGTGTCTTCTCTTATCTTGCCCTTGGGTTTTGGCACAATTATCCTCAATATTACGGACTGTCCCAAGAGCCAAATTTGCATTACAGGTGAGTGTTCATTAAGAGCTGAGATCATCTCTTATCCGTATCCAGAGTGAGAGTTTATCATATTCCTGGCACATGACCAGTGCTATTAGTAAATAAGTGTTGGATGAGTAAATGGCTGAATGGCTGAATAAATGAATGAAGTTGAATACTTACTATTAACTAAGTGTGGGGCAAACTCCACTTTTGTAAGGAAGTCTTTACCTAATTATTCCAAAGACAAACTGGGAAGCATATCCCACTCCACTCCACTTCCTCTACAATTACACACCACCATATGACAGATGAAAAATCCAGACACCCATCTACATTCTAACAAGTTAAAGAAAATAAGATGTGTACAAGAATTTACCTCTACGAGTAAATTCCTGATTCCATATTTATAAGCTTAGTTTTACAGTGGCATTTGCAGTGAAAGTACATCATCTCTTTACTTATGTAGTTGACAACATATCCTTCTAAGGGAATGATTCCTGAATTTGGATAAACTGACCTTTATCAGAATTTGAGAGCCACCATAAATCATCTCCCCAGAAAAAAACGCATGTATATATTTTAACAAATGTTTGCATATAACATCAGAGCTTTTACTGTAGCCCAGGTTAAGAAACTTGATTATAATGAGGAAATTTTAATACCAACTGCGTATTTGGTGTTACTAAAAAAATTATTCTTAATTTGTTGGTGTTATGTTTAGATGACATGATATATTACCTGGGATTTGTTTCAAAATAATCTGTGGTTGGGGAAGAAGTTTTGATATACATTAGCACTAATAAAGTAGTTCTGTGATGATAGAAATGTTCAACTGTTTTGTAGCTCTTCACAGTCCAAATGGCAATCACTTACCACATGTGGCTACTGAGCACTTGAAATATGGCTAATACAGCTAAGAACTGAATTTTTTATGTTATTTAATTTTAATTAATCTAATCAATTTATTTTAATAAGTGACAAGTGGCTACTGTACTGGACAGCACAGAAACAAGTAAACAATTGGCTTGATATGATGATACTTAAAGCTGGATGATAGGAACATGACTCATATGCACCGTTTTCTCAGTCATATGTTTGGAACAGTTCATAATAAAAATTTAAGAAAATTAAAAAAAAAAACCAGGAAAACAAATATAGCATGATCTCATTAATATGTGGAATCTAAAATAGTCAAAATCTGTTGTTCTAGTCAAAGTCCAGCCATCCAGAGAGTAATTAATTTCTTTCTTCTGAGACATCTGTTGATCCATAATTTACATTGAAGCATCCACGTCTCCATGTATTTAATTTTAAAAGGAATGTACATGCTAGGATCTGGGATTAATAAACCAAAACCGAATTTTTCATGGAATGTCTAATACATAGTAAGTGCTGTAACTAATGCAACTAGATGATTTAAACAACAACAAAAGGTAAAAGAGGACACATGAAATCAGGGTGCTGTCTGAAGGTGCATTTACCCAGTGAGGAAAGGGCTTGGGATCCGGGGGCTTCTTCCTACCAGAAGTACTATTGATATGGCATCATGCACTGACATGAGGGGCTAGAACTCTTCCTGGGGCTGGAAGGAGCTGAACAACATGGCCCTGGCATTTGCTGTCCTCTGCCAATGGGAGGTTCATCTCCCCACTTTTGCCCCTTCTTTCCTTCTTTGACCCTTCTTTCCTTCTCAATGTCTTGAATCACGTGTGGGCAAAAGAAATATTTTCTTCATTTGCACAGCAAGGCTGAGATTAGATTGACTGTTTCAAGTGCACTTCGCTGAAGGTGTGATGATATCAAAATGGAAATGAACAGGAAGCCTAAGAGGCAGCCAGAGAATATAACTTGTTCATAATATTAGAGGATTGATATGGGTTGAAAATATAATGCATATCTGATACTATAGTGTGTATATAAATATTATCTTACTTGATCTGCATACCAGACTTAGGAAATAGATATTGTTCTCATTTAATAAATGAGAAAACAGAGCTTAGAGAGGTTAATCTTTTGGTCTAAATTGCAAAGCTAAAAGGCAACAGAGACCGGATTTGAATCTGAGATTACCTACTCCAAACTCATGCTCTTAATCACTCAATATACTTTACTATTTCATCTTCACCTTGGAGACCCATAGAGGGTATCACTCTACCTGGCTCCTGACCTGCCTCCAAGCAGCAGAAGGTTTTCTTTGTTTTTGTTTGTTTGTTTGTTTTTTGTTTTTTGTTTTTTTTTTCGCTTTTTTAAAGAAAACCCTGAATATCCACTCACCCCCTTCAGAATAAAGCCTGTCCTCTCCTATAGGAATGTGACCTCACCCTAAGACATCAACCCATCAGCCATCAGAATACATCTCTGCATATAAGAAATGGGTAATCAATACAATCACCTGCAGACTCTCCCTTCACCCCTAGACCCCCACCCTGGTGGGGGGGTCTCTCGCCTTAGCTGCAGAGGAGGACACCAGTTGACTTCATATCTTTTTCATCATCCTAGATCCTTATGATAATAAGTCGTGCTGGTGGTGGTGGTGATTTCTATTTATTGAATATCTAATATATCCACGGAGCTATACTCAGTACTTTACACATTTACAGGAGTCCCAACAGTAGTTACTATGATCTCCATATCTCCATTTTACAGATGTAAAAACTGAGGCTCAGAAAGTTTAACAATGCTCACTCAATCTGGTAAATGCAAATGCTAGGATTTGAACCCAGAACTGCATGATTCCAAAGCTTCTATTTCCTCTGCTGAAAAAGAGTAAAATGGAAATAAGTGTATGTACAGCAAAAGTTGAGAGTCATTTGTGAATAAGCATCTCTCTCTGTGTCTTTTCTTGTTCTGAAGCTTCATGGTAGGACCAATGAAGTCAGGTAAAGATCTGTTTATTTTAGAACCATGATATTTTTATACCTTTCTTTTGGACCCCTCTCACTCACCCCCACATTCAGTTAAAGCCCATTTCTTTTTACCCTTGTGAAATCTTGAGAACAACTGATCTCTGTCACATTCTGTTGTACCGATTACACAACCATTTTATTTCCACCTCACTATACAGTCCCGCTCTCTGGTTCCATGGAATAAGTAAGTGTTCACAACAGTGGTGTTGGCAAAAGTTTCTGCATTACTTAAAACCTGATTGAAGTCAGCTGCAGAAACACTCTGCTTTCTAATTTTAAAAAGTCAAGTTCTTTTTTCACAAGAGCACCGCATGCTCTAAACAGAAAGGTTAGTGACTCAGTGTTGCTCCTGAGACTCCGCACAGGAAGCTAATTGGCCCTGACAGTCTCAGTGCAGCTCAATTTCCAACACCTGATATCAGTAGTTGTTACTTGCGAATGCAGTTGGGTGCGAACTTGGTACAATTGGGTTCGAAATAGAGATTTGAGCGTGTCATTAAGAAGAAGAAAGAGACAAGAAATTGTAAAGTCTATAATTTTTATAAGCTCCAGTAAAGGTGATCTGGCTTCTCATAAAATAATAAAGTTGCTTTCCAGTGCTCAGGGGACAGTTCACACCCTCAGTAGTAAATGAAGTTCCTGACAAGGTAAAATTTTGTGGAAGGTAACTTTGTTATTATAGATTTGTAGAATAAGGCAGAATGAATAACAATAATAATAGATTCTTTTGATAATTCAGAGGGTGTGTTTACTAATGTGTGATCTTTGCACCATTTGTGTCAAAACGACCTGGGATATTTTCTTAAAATGTAGACTTCCGGACCATACTTCAAGCTTAATGAATCATATTCTATGCAGGTAGGGGCCCAACCAAAACAATTTAAAGGCAGATAGATACATCATTTATAAGGTAATTGAGTGAGGTAAACTCTATAAAGCTGGCAGGTATTGAGCACTCGGTCCATTACTGTAGCTAATTGTGTCCTTTGCCTCTCTTTCTACACCTTGCCCCTTTTCTCCTGCAGGATTTTTCCCCATGTCTTACTCTTTAGGAAGAGTTCACTGAGCTATTTCACACTGTGCCACAGATGACTGACAGTGGTTTCAAGGGCTCCCCTTTCTAGAAACTGCATTTTCAGTTTAACACGTGTTATACCCTAAGCTTCATTTCAACCAAAGGAATGAAGCTCTAATAGTGCAATTTGAGTTGAATCAGAGAGAAAAGATCATTGGAAGTGGTAGTCGGTAAAGTCTTACTTTAGTAGATACTAGAATTTGTCTACAATTTTGTTTTTGTTGGTACTTAACAAGCACATCTATCGCTTAGACAGCTATCATGGGTTTGTGTTTTAAATAACACTCTCTTTCACTGAGTATCAGCTCTTGAGACTTTGTCTTTCTGTTTTAGTCATTCTCTGTATCCTCAGCACCTTAGTGTAGGTGCACAGATACATGTTTCATGGACGACTAAAAGTGTATTTTATATGTTTCATTTAAAAAGATAATTAATGTCATTTTTAAGGTACTTTAAACCAGAAAGTAAGAGGAGAGTGATTTAGTGAAGAGTGCTAAGAATGAGGAGACTAAATTTCTAGTCTGGCTGAATCACTTTAGAAAGCCACTTCTCTGGATTGCCTTAAAATACAACGTCTGACCAGCTCTCCTGGGCCCTGTGTGCATGAGCTCGTTTGCACATATGTTCAAGATCTCATGAGGACTGCAGCTCAAATTAAACTGCAACTGATTCCAATTCAATAGCTGCTACTTTTGCTTCAGATTTTTAAGATGTGCTTTTTAACTGTACTATTTATTGTGTTATTGAGACATATTTGTGGTATCTTAACACTAATAGCTAGCTGTACCTTTCAAACCAGAGTAATTATAATCTTTTAATATCAAGTGTTATTTTTAGCAAATTAGGAATGGTTTAGGGAAATACCTTTTATTTAGTCTGAGAAATTCTTATGACTGCTATTACACCTGCACAGAAGGTAAACACATCACCATGATAACAATTACCTTCAAGCCAGAAATGGCCAGTTAGGGAAAACATGTGTTTGTTTCTAGAAATATTAAAAAAAAGAAAAAAATCACATGACCTCAAATCAAATATGTCTTACCATTAGCTCATTTTAAGGACTGGAGTAATTTCATTGGGAATATATTTAATTGCAAGTATTTTAGGAAATTAAGATTGATATACAACTAATGGCTTCTTCCCTCAGATAGTTCATATTTTAGTATACTTAAGACTGAATATTTTTACTCTCATGATCAGTACTAACAACTTTTATTGAATATTCACTATGTGCTACCCTATTATATATTTTAGCTTACTTAAGCTACACAACAACCTCCTATTAACTATGATCATCCTTCCAATTTACAGATGATGAAGCACAGTTTCCAAAAAGTTAAATAAATTTTGCAAGATCATAAAGCAAGTAAACATGCTGTCTTAAATATAATTTCACAATTCCCAAAATTCTCAGCCCCAAAGAAATAGGATGTAGTAAAATATAAACTGGAATTGCAAGAGGGAAATTCTGATGGAATTTCCTATCTAAATAGCATTATACATGTTGGTCAAATACTTAGTAGTCATTTTAATTCTGTATTCAGACAAAATGAATTAAAAGGTTTCTATACGTTGATCTGGAAATGTAGCCACTCTGAATTTTATGGGTGACAATAAGTTTCACATACCAAATAACTGGTTTATAAATTTAATGAAGGACTTTTTATAAGGGAAAAAATAAGTACTTAGTTCTCTAGATTCCTACAGCACACCTAATTTGGCCAAAACAGTTAATTTATTAACATATTAAGCACTTATCCTGGAACATTGTGTAAATTGCTTTCCAGCTTAAACTGACTTCTGCCATCAAAGAACTTGCAATCTAGAATAATTCTTATCCATTTCTTTAGAGCAAGTATTAGCAGCTCTGTTTGGTTTTCTTTTTATAAAAACTTCAAATATAACTTTGACTCAGACAGCACAAAAGCAATCCATGCAACTAAAACATGTGTACCTCTGTAATATTCTGAAACTTAAAAAAAAGAAGAAAAAATAATAAAAAAATTTAAAGACATCAATAGCTAAATAGCAAGAAATTCTTGTCAGGTAGAATTATTTCAACTACTTTTATTACTGAGAGTACTCTTTTCTCAGTGATACAGGTTTAATCTCTCAGTAAGGGAATCATGTGTTATATTTCTTCCCCCATAAACACTCTTTATGAAAATGAAAAGCTTATTGTGAAGATTTATGACTAATTCCTGAAGATGAGCCATGGTTATTACCTTTAGGAGGCAGATTGAAGAAACAGAGGCCCGGTTCCTCTATTGGGGTTTAATAAAACGCTGTTGGGCTACAAAAGCTTATTGTACATGAGTGTCAACTGCAAACACACTGACTCTTGTAGACACTCAAAACTCATTAAGTGATTTTTATAACCGTATATATTTTTAAAAGATCAGTTACCAAAACTTTAATGCTTGCCAGTTGTGATTTACAATTTTAAAAAA
Source organism: Eulemur rufifrons (assembly GCF_041146395.1). Classification (NCBI taxonomy): domain Eukaryota; kingdom Metazoa; phylum Chordata; class Mammalia; order Primates; family Lemuridae; genus Eulemur; species Eulemur rufifrons. The sequence continues at coordinate 22,945,662 of NC_090992.1, forward strand.
TGTTATATTTCATATACAGAACAGGAATAATTAAAATAAAATTCCTCTTAATTTGAGCAAAGCGTTGACTGTTATTACATAAACAAGTATATTTAAATAACTTTTCTTAGCTGGTCTAGGTTCCACATGTACTTCGTATTCCTCTTTCTCTGTTTTTTTCTTCTTTCCTTCACTCCTCATTCACAATGTTCATATAAAAAGTCTTCTTGCTATGTATACCAAAGCTACCTTTTTCCACATTTTAAAATGCACAGAACATATTTATTTCCCCCCACTTCTATCACATAACCCATTTGTGTTGGACCTGCCGTGGAACTGACCGTGATTACAGCAGTAATTAAAATGTGTGGCAGGGATTAGGGTATAGAAGTTTATATTGTTTTCTGAACATTCATGATACTGATAATATTCTTGTTATTGGTTAAGGTTAGGCAGGAAATATGCTTTACTGCACACAAGTTACATATAATTATAAATTTATATTCAATTAACTCATTGGTTAATTCCCTACAAAATTCAGCAGTACTATTAGTATCCTTAACGTACATAGCATATGAGACCAAAAGTTTATATAAAAACTGTCAATCGGTAAAAAGAAAAAAAAAGTTTAAGGATTTCTGTAACCTAACTCCTCACATATCTCTTTAATATCTCCTTTTATTCTGGTTCTAAACTATATTCAACTTAGGAAAGAAGCATTCTTTCTCATCTTTCTACATTTGGGTTTTGTTTCCCACATTTACCTCTGTTGGGCTTTATTAGCCATGCATTAGGTCACGTCTTACAAAGTTAAAATTGATCTATGTCCTAGAATTCTCTTGATACCATGGCTAATTCTAATTTAACCATTTTCACATACGGAAAGTTGGCTCCATTACCATCATCTCTATTACTAGCATAAACTAATGTTCTGTCCATCAATCTATCACTTGTATTATCAACTGAAGAATAACAAGGCTCATAAATTTAGAAAAGAGAGCTTTATTTCTCATAAGGGCTGCAGTCTGCAGGCGGTTATTCTGCCAGGTTTGGAAGCAAAGCCTCTGGCCAGAAGCCAGAAACAGGCTCTTCAAGGGAGGGGCAAAGGCAACAGAAATCTATGAGGAGCAGGGTAGCCAAATATACATATTTAATAAACTGCAGGAGGAGTCATGAATATTTATGAAAGGAGAAACATGCACATGTGCAATTGAGCTTTACGCCCCTTCACAGGACCCATGTTCAGTAATGGCAGGTTCGCATGATCACAGGGTGGAGTTTTGGGCTCTGTGACATCAGAAGGTGAAATGGAGGGCACGGAAGCCCTCCGAGCACACCCTCTGTCGACTGGTCAAAACCACTCCATGGCCATTGGTCTCCTATCAGGAAGGAATGCTGGTCAGTTGTGTGGAAATCATAAAAAGGGAGGAGCAGCATTAGGCGATTTGTTGGAATCAGCAGTAGAGCAAGTCTTTCCAAAGGGTTTTATGGCCTGATTTTTGAAGTGTATATACTACTAAATTGTTAACTTTATTTACAAGTAGCGGAAGATTTCATTCGCTGGCTGGAAGACGCTGAGTACCTGGTCTTGCCAAAATGCCTAATTGAATGCTGAAAGAAAAAACAGGAGAGCAGGATTTGGGGATGATCCACGGCCGATGGGAAGTCACAGAGCACAGTTTCCTCTAGGCAAAATGACTGATGTACAGAGTTTGGCTGCAAAGCCAGTGGCATATTTTGACAAATGGAGATGGTAGATCTGTTCACATTCCTCTTTCCAGATAGGCCATCCCAAGTCATGTAGTTCTCCCAGAATTATTTTGAACTCTACTTCTACACAAGCCAGATCCCTGAAAACCGGAGGTAAATTCAGATTTATCAGCACTGTGATGAATAAGCTACCTACTTCTTAACATAAGAGACTGATGACACTTCCTCTGTCTCACTGTACTTCTCTTTTGTAGTAAGTCATTCTCTTGTTTTCCTGAACACAATCTGGATTTTTAAAAATCTTTTCTGTTTTGAAAAGGAAATATCTTCTTAAGAAGGATATATTCCAATGCCATGCAACACGGAACTAAGTCTTACGTTTGTTTTTTCTTCCTAGTAATTGGTCTTAAGATTTTTGGCTCTGCTGAAGACTTCATTATGCTGAATTTTAGCCATCACTGAGATGCTACATAAAAACTTACTGAAAGATTCTGGTCATAATTTGGTCTTCAACAAGTTCGAAGGAGAAACTTGGCAATCAGAAACAGCTTAACTTATTATGAAAAAAAAAGATCTGAAGAGATCAGTCAGGGAAACTTCCTTGACATAACTAATTACCTTCTCAAATTAGGTTCACAGTCAGAAATTCACCATTTAATATTAAACTCTGAAGAAAGATGAATAAGAAAACAGGCAGATATACTGAAGAATATTGTATGAAAGGTTTCAGATCAGTGTTAGCATGACTAAATTCTACTTGCTGGCAAATATAGCAAACCTGTAATGAAAATTCTCAGTGTAGCTTGATATATTCATTCCCAAGGTCGAAAAGAAACCTTCCCCTTAAGCATATCAACTCTCTAATTTCCAGTGGCATCTTGATGAATTTAATTATCCCCATATCCAAGACTGTAATTTTCATTCATTCTCTCTCCCCCTTGCCCGAGAAACCATTTTTTTTTTCTTTTTAGTTTAAAGGAAAAGTTTAAGTCTGTTTCATATAAATTTTATCTTTATAAAGGAAGGAGGGAAAGTATTCACTCATAGGTAGGAGAAATCTTCACTATATGCATATTCTACTGCATATTCTTATCTACAGGGTCAAAAATAGAACTGCCATTTAAAATATTATTTTTAGAAAAAAAAATGTTGCTCTTAAAACTCTCTAATTGAGAACTATTCAATGATCTCACAGCAGGAGCTGCCAGTTTCCCTGCAGGAAATCTATTTTGCAGTATAGATTTGGGCATGCTAATCTGCTCACAGCCACATGAGAGAAAACGGGAACTCTATCAGAATTTCTAAGGCAAGTTGTTCTAATAATAAGATCTAAAGAAATCCAAAGATAGGAAACTGTAGGATTAGAAGTTGCCAAATGTAGATCCAGTGGGGCCCAAAGGCCTTACTTTAGTTGTCAGCATTTATAATTGGATCGATTTCTAGCTTCTGTACAAAAACCAAAAACTTATGAGACTGATTATGTTATACAAATAAAAGTTGCTGTGGAGGATCCTGCATTATACAATCAAACACCTTTCTAAAGGTGAAACATTTACCTCAAATAGAAATGGAATAACCAGCCAATTCTAGGCCAGTCTGTCAGCCTAGAAACTTAAAAGACAATTAACTAAAATTATATCTCACTCTTCCCAACTAATCTCTAACAGGCTCTTCAACCCCTCTTTCAGAATATCTCTTAGCTTCTCTCCTTGCCCGACCCCACAAACACTTCTCTAGTCTAAGCCTTTGTCATGTCTTGTTTGGACCACTATTGCTTCTTAGACTGGCACTGAAAAATGAAACATCCCCAAATATCAAGTACTTTGTGTTAATAAGTCAGTTAGATCAGGTGTGGAGAGTAGGCAACATTTATAGCAGGCAGCCTCTACTCAACTCCAGGAATTTAATGCCATCAGATCTAGTTTTTTTTTCCCCCCTAAGAGAAATTAGAAATACTCCAGTTGCTAAGTGTTAATATTAAGTAATGTCTGTAGGCCAAGCTGAACCTGTAGTCTCATATTTGGCAACTTCCAACACTGAGCTCCTTACCTTTAGGTTTTTCTGTCTTCCATTGTAATCTCTAAAACTTTGCGAGATAAATCGTTCTAAAACTCTGCTTTTTATCACACCTTGTTGCTTAAGAACTTAAGATAATTTTCATGGCCAACAGACAACATCCAACCAGAACTGCTGTCCCAGACACGTTAAGTGTCTTTTGATTTTAAAATTATATGAGATTTGACCAATAAGTGATCCAAAACCCATGGTAGGCTTCCAGGCTTCCACTTTTGTGACATGGTGATTTTTGCAGTTGTGTAGTTCACCTGCTGTGTGGGATGGCTTTCAGACACTGGTTATGGCATGAGATTGAGAATTCACTTTGTAGGCACAATCAATGCTCTCCTAGTTTAGGCAAGAACAAATTCAATATACATTTGGAAGTTCAGGAGAGGTAGAAAATTCAGTATAGTTAGAATGGCATTATGATATTAGTGCATTTCTGTTTCAAAGAAATTTCACATGCATTTTCTCATTTAATATTTGCAGTAGCCTTATGAGTTGGAACGAGTATTGAGATCCCTATTTTGTTTACGAGGAAAGTATATTGAAGAGACCGGGACTTGTCTAAAGCCACAGATTTATTGATCAGTAGTTGAATCTGAACCGATATACTTGTTTCCCAAATCCCAGTCTTGGGGAAATTTTGCTTTACCAATTCTGCGAAGACAGACGCTATGGGCATCACAGACATCTGCTGTGTTTGCTGTTCCGTTCTCTAACCTATAACACCTAACCAGTGACATAGAGGTCTCTCATCAAATCACTGTCCTATTGTTAGCCATTCACTATCACATTACTTAAGTAGACTTTTCAGCAGTTAATTCCAGGAAAATATTGGTATCTTGTGGGTATTTTTATCTTTGATTCAGAGAACTCTAATTTTTCTACCTTTCTTGATATTTTTTTCCTCTATACTTTGCTTTTTCAAATATTTTGGGAGATGGAAGTGTGGTGGGGGGGTGTGTGTGTGTGTGAATTGGATCATAAATTAAACAGAATATTTGTGTTAAATGAGATCACAAAGGCAAGTCACAATTGTGGGGGGCACTTAGACTTATCTTTGCATATTAGATAATAGATTTAAGGTTTCTTTGTGTGATGTGTACAGTGAGCTGAATCTCTTGTTGTGTTACATGACTGCAGATAGACTTGGGAAGTTTTATTCCAGATAAATCTTGAAAATCTCCCAATTAAATGGCTCTTTATCTTTGGAAGAGACATTTAATGCTGTGAAATTCTGTTGACTCTTTCCTGGTGTTAATGTTTTGAAGCTAAACTTGGTCTTTGAATGTGTATGTGATTCTCACTAAACTTTGAAAACACGTGGTAACATTTTCTGACATCAGAGTGACATTTCTTGGGGTGTTTTGGAGATAAGAAAAAATTAGGCTTTAAATAGTGCAATTGAGGAAGATTCAACATGTAACAAATGTGTATGTGCATATGAATTGAGTGCTGTTAGTAGAAAATGAGAGGGGGAAATTGAGTTAAATATGGCAAGCCAGAAATTCTAAAGTACAAATTAGAGAGGACTGGGGAAAAAAAAAATAATTCCTACTCTTTGCTTTTAGAGAGAAAGAAAAAAATGTTAACTCATTAATAGTTAAAATATTATGATTGACTCAAAATATGTGATTGACTATTTTTAGAATTTTATTTAAATTTTCAGCAATAACAATAATAATATTTAACATTGATTAAGCTTTCAATATGTGCCAGGCCTCATGCTGAGCATTTTCATATGGACTATCTCATTTATCTTCACAACAACCCCATATGTTTGAATTAAGTTGTAGTATTTTAATTTGTTTTTAAAATAGTATACAGAATTTTTTTCATGTGTATAATTCAAAATAGTTTTACAAAAATGCAAAATGGTGATTTGAAGAAATTTAAAGAATAGAATTTGGAACTTAACATGGACTATAGATATCAAAAGGTTCCTAATCAGGACCTTGAATGATTAATAAATTAGGAAATGTGTTTATTGTCTCTCACATACTTTTTGCCTTATCAGCAGATTATATTCTTAGAACAATATCTGAATTTCTAAAAGGGTAGATTTTTCTTTAAATAATGTTTTCGTAATCTGTATCAACAACAGAGTAGATAATGACTGTGTCATTCTACTGTGCTCTGACATTTCTATTAAAAATAGAGCACCATTCATGCATTCTCGCATGCATTCTTTCAGTTAAGAGTTAAGTGAACACTTACCATGTGCTAAGAAGAACAATGGTGAGTGTTATTTCTGCTCTCAGGTACCCAGATGACTGGCATTTGCATAGAAAATTTTTTTGTTGTTAAATTAGATCTCTGCTGATTTTGTTCAGATAATGTCAAATGATTGGTTCTAAATTTATAGTCCTTTGTGCACATTTAGTTGAATGAGATTCAAGTATCTAAATATGGAGAACAATCACTTGCCTATTTCATAGCTAAGAGCAATGGAAACATAAGAAACCCTTAGATGATGGAGAGATAATAGGTATTCTTTGGTCATTGCTTCATCAGCAGCATTCTGCCTTGGAGCTAGCTGTGCCAGTCATACTTTTCATTTTAGATGCAGCTTTGAAAGAGGTTCCCGTTCTATGATTGTCATTTCCTTTCGAAATGGTTTATTGTATTCTGTAGAATCTAGGTTACTTTTTATAACATTGAATCTCTGGGGAATTGGGCAGAACAAAATGCTCCCTGACATAAAAGTGCCAACTTCGCTGGCTTTACAGAATTCATCTAGATTGAGTTGAGAACTTTTAATGTTAACTCACTGGACACTTGAAGTACATAGTGCTTGGCAGGTGCAGGTGGAAGCCCCACCTAAGCATAACACCAGCCCTAAGGAGAGTGTCACCAGTTGTGTAACACTGTCAGATTTCAGAGACAGAAAGAAGAGCCAAGTCCCAAGTCCAAATGTGCAACAAGAATACAAATAAAATAACAACTTTAATAGCTAGCGAAGTCTTCATTACACTGCTATCTAAGAGGCTCATAAGGCAGTTAACAAGAGATGCTCCAAAGCACAGTGAATACAAAAATACTTTCAAGATAAACAGGCAAAGGAAAGAATCATGAATCATGGCTCTGCTACTTACTGGTTTATTGGAGCAAATATCTTGACCTTTTTGTGTTTCTAATTCTTCATCTGCAAATCTGTGATAATAATATTTTCAAATAAGGTTGCTTAATGCACATAAAAAATTGAGTGTTCCCAACACATATAAGTGATAAATGTTTGAGATATGGGTATGCAAATTAGCCTGATCTGATCACTATACCATATATGTACTGAACATTACTACGTACTCATAAATATGTACAATTATTATGTGTCAATTAAAATCATGGTGGTGGTAGTGGTGGTATTAGTGAAGTATATCTAATGAAGTCATATTATGCATATTATAAATGACTTGGACATATAACACTGCTTTATTAAAATGTATATTAAAAATAAGGTAAACTGGCATTAAGTAAGTATCAAACAAATTGAAATACTTTATTTTAAAAAGCCAAACTTTCTTTTAAAATTATTCAGAAAAGAGGGAACTTAATGTAGATTAGAGATAGAAAATCTTCCTATGAGAAGCCATTTAATCTGGGGCCCACAAGTTTTATATGTTAGAAAAGACATTTATTGACAGTTTGTGTTTTTCTTCTCTGTACAGTGTAGTATATCTTAGAGTCAGGCAAAGCTAGGATATAAACCTCCGCTATCTAATCATAAGTCTATGGTGAAGAGCATTGGTCTGCTCTTCTACTAATTCTTCTTTAAAATGTTTCCCTTTAGCTATTGCTTGAGCCTCTCTTAGTAACAGTAATTTGTCTTAACGTGTCTAAGCCCTTTTTTATCTGAAAAAGCATACCTTTTGATAATGACTAAGGACTGGAGGAAATCCATGGGAGTGAGATTTGGTTGTGAAGATATTTTATAGTAATACCCAGAAAGGCTTTCTTGGTCAAAGCATTTTTAAAAGTACTTATTGAATGGTTCTTATGGGCAAGTCATTTATCATATAATCGAAGACTCTTTTAAATAATATAAAAATATTCTGTAACTAAAAATGAATTTTTAAGAAATCTGTCTTATGGAATGCAGTAATTATAGTGACTAGTACTTCTTGTATATTTACTACACATTTACAGTCAAAGTCAGGAATTGCACTAAAGGAAGAAACACTTAAACAAATAGATTGTTAGGGTTTTTTTCTTTAGGTTGATTTAAGTGCCTTATTATCAGTCAGCCAGCAGGATCTCATGTAAATATTTAAGACAAAACTACATCATAAATTATTTTTCTATTTCTCACCTTAAGGAATTCTTTGAGAGTGTGTGTGTGTCTATATATATATAGAGAGAGAGAGTGTGTGAGAGAGAGAGAGAGAAAGTACAAACAAATATGAAAGGGATAGATGGAATACATACGTTTTAAGATTTCTTTAAATCCAAAATTTTATATTTAAGTGGTCATTCTACATGTGAATATTTTTAGATGTCATCATTTTAAAATTCAGCATAGAGAATTCAGTATTCATTCATTCTGCTTTTATTAAGACTCTACCATGTGCTAGGCACCATTCCAGGCAATGACAATAATACAGATAACATGTAATTCTATCCATAACACCAAAAGGTAAGGATTCTTTTTAAGGCTCAAATAAATACCATTGTTACACCTAACAAAAGTAATTTCTTAATATTATCAAAAATTCAGTCAAGGTTCATATGTATTTAATTTTTTCATTTTTAAAAATAACTTGGTTGTTCAAATTAAATCCAAATGAAGTCCATACAATTGTAATTGCCTCTTAACTAGTATTTAATGTATGATTTCTTGCCTTCTTCTTTCTTTTTTTTTTTGTATAGTTTTATTGTTGAAAAAACTGAGTCATATTTTTCTTTAGAGTTTTCCACAGTCTGAAAGAATTCTGATTGCATTTTTGTGGTGTAGTATCTTTTAACGTGTTATCTCATCTTTTTGTTTTTTCAGTTTCCAAGAATGGTTTGCTTTTATGGTTTGCTTTAGGTCAAAAAGCTTAATTTGATTCAGGTTCTTGTATTTTTTTGGCAAAAATACTTTATAGTGAGAATTGTCTTTGCACCAGAAAACACATAAAATTTGATTGCCTCTCTTTGTAGTGTTAGCATCCTAAAGTTATTTCTTCATTACAGCTTACAGAATGGTCATATTTTTATTCTATTGTTCTTTCTTAATTTATTAGCTGGAAATATTTCTATAGAAAAACAATTTCCCACATATCAACCATTTTATTACCCTGAAAATAGACAAGGCTTGATTCTTCCTCTTTATCAGTTTTCAGAATAATGAATTGGTTCCTTATTATTCTCCAGTGTAGACCATTGAAGGATGTGTGTTGTCTGTGTGTGAACAACTTGTGAATTTAAATATATCAGAAGTATTTCAGTTCATTACAGATACCATTTTTTTATTGATGTCCAAATCACCCCCTTCTTTTTTCTAGTGGGAATCTCTTTACATTGACACCTGAGCCTTTTGGATACAACGCTAGTATTTGTGGGTTTCTTTTTTTGCCTTCTAATATGATGAGATATTCTAGGCTCATCTTATACTTTTCCTGCCCAAGGCTGGGATTCAGCCATTCTTTTCTAAGTAGCTGTGGTGGTTTTGGGTGGGGAACAATAGTCACAGATCACAATCTAGGCAACAGGGTTGTCCATTGCTGCAGGGTTGGCTATTTCTGAGGCCTTTTCTGAGGCCTAACTACTCTGTGAAATGCATCATCTCTTTTTTTATTTTTTAAAGGTAAAGTATAGCATAAGTTCTTACAGACTTCACTGATCTTTCATCTGTAGCTATTTTCTTGCATAATAAAAATTCCAATTATCAAATAATCCCAGCTATTTCTGATAGTTTATAAATCAAGATGGGGATAAAACTAACTCATTTGTAGTGTCCTTGTATTAAGAGATAATTTAAAGTATTTCATAATATTTGGCATATGGTAACATTTCAAAAATAGACTTCTTGTTATCATTTATCATCAACATCAATATTACAATAAAAACATACCCTCTTTCAATCCTTGTATCCTGAGGGGGGAAAAAAATCATATGTCTTCAGAAACTGTGTGAGAGTGTGTGTGTGTGTGTGTGTGTGTGTGTGTGTGTAGGATACAACCTTGCCCTCTTGAAGGATATTTCATTTCAAACTGAGCTACAAATGCTATTTAAAATGATGAAACGAATCTGAGGTTTATCAATGTTTTGTAGAGGTCCTAAAACTATACATTATATTCTCAACTCTGCATAATAGTGAGGGATGAGAAAATGACATAGATGATACAAAAAAAGCAAATACTTTGAAAATCATCTTTTTGAGTTTTGAATACTTATTTTTTTCTAGTACATCTTACCCATGAATCCTTAAAAGTTTGGACTAAGTGTGCTTAGATTTGCTTGGATGTGCTAAAATGAGTTAGGGTTTTTCCCCCTCTCAATGCAAAAAAAAAAAAAAAAAAAGAAAAAGAAAAAAGAAAAAGAAAAAAGAAAGACAGTCACACATAGTGTGGTGCCCTAGATTTTCAACACTAAAACATCAAAATAAAAAGTTACCACCCACAGATTTCCCAGGAGGCAAAGCTGTTTTCTGGTCAAGGCTTTTTGGATGCAAGGAAAAAGCCCACCTAAACTAGCTCAAGTAAAGGACAGTTACTGATCTTACTTTAAATTCATGACCACAAATTTCAACTAAGCCTTTAATGCTGCTGGAAAATAATATTATACCTTCCTGGCCCATTCAGTCTCCCTCTCTCCTGAACAGCTATTTTAGACTTTCTTTCCCCTCTTCTTACTTTCTCAACACCTCCTCTCCCATTCTCACTCTCAGCTAATGGCCTTGCCTCCTACCTCTCTAAGAAAACTGAATCATCATGACAGAACTTAGAATGCTCCCACCCTACATCTACCCACCTACCAGCATCCACACCCACACACTGTGCCTTGTCCCTGCTGTTGTCATGCCTCCACCTAAATATAATTCCTCTATCTTGCTCACTCAAGAGGATGGCACACTTCTTCTACCAAGCCTGGTAGCTACCATGCCACTTCTTTGTTCCCTTTTATAGCAAAATTACTTTAGTCATCTAGTCTCCATTTTATTATAAAGCTATTCCAGGATGCCTTTCCCTTCCACCATGACACCAAAACTGTGCTTTTCATGGTTGCCAATGACCTCTGCATTGCTAACGCAAGTGAAAACTCCAGGTCCCATCTTGCATGACCTGTTGTAGCAGGAGCATTTGGTACTGTTCATCACTCACTTCTTAATGCATTTTCCTCCTTTAATTTAACCTCTTTGTATGTTTCCTGCTTACATGAGTTACAATGTTTTCGCAATCTTCTTTTTGGGTTCCTTCTCTTTCGACCTGAATTCTTTTTTTTTTTATTTTTTTTTTATTTTTTTTTTTTTTGAGACAGAGTCTCACTCTGTTGCCCAGGCTAGAGTGAGTGCCGTGGCGTCAGCCGAGCTCACAGCAACCTCAAACTCCTGAGCTCAAGCGATCCTCCTGTCTCAGCCTCCCAAGTAGCTGGGACTACAGGCATGCACCACCATGCCCGGCTAATTTTTTCTATATATATTTTTAGCTGTCCATATAATTTCTTTCTATTTTTAGTAGAGATGGGGTCTCGCTCTTGCTCAGGCTGGTCTCGAACTCCTGAGCTCAAACGATCCGCCCACCTCGGCCTCCCAGAGTGCTAGGATTACAGGCGTGAGCCACCACGCCCAGCCTCGACCTGAATTCTTAACACGAGTACACCAGGACTTAGTTCTCCGTTGTCTTCCATAATCATCCTTCACTTCTTTGGACTATCTCATAAACTTGCATGGCTTTACATCTCATCAATATGCTGATTACACTCAGATATTTATTTCCAATCCAGACTTCTGTCCCAAATACCAGACAATATATATTCAACTTTGTGTGTCCAAAATGGAGCTCGTTATCTTCTCTCCAAAACCTGTAATGCGTGCAGCCTTTCCTGTCTCACTTGATGCCAACTCTATCCTTCCATTTGCTCAGGATAGGAACCTTAGGATCATAATTGTCTACTCTGTTTCTTTGACATCCTACTTGCAATCTTATTATCTGGAACTTCGGAATATTTCTAAAATTCTAACACTTCTCACCATTTCTTTTGCTTCCACCCTACTCTAAGGCACCATTATCTCTTATTTGGATTAATACTAGAGTTTTCTGACTGGTTTCCTTTCTTCAACCTTTACCAACCCCCATGTAGAACATGCTCAAATTAAAAGCTTAGAATAGTCTTCTTAACACACTTGCCAGATCATGTCATTTCTTGGCTCAAAGTCTCCACTCAGAAGCCAAATTTAAACAATAGCCTACAAGATTCGGTATGATGTGACCCCTCCCCCAGCACCACTGTAACCTCATCTCCCACTCCTTCTCCCTCTACCTTCTGTTCTAGATGTCTCATTGTCCCTCCAGTACACGACATGTGATCCTGGCTTTGGTCCTTTGCACCAGCCGTTCTTGCTACCTGGAATGCTCTTCCACAGATAGGCTCATGACTAAGTCCTTCATCAGTTTTAAGATTTTGTTCATATGTCAGCTTTCCAGTGATGCCTGCATCCCTTTAAAATTACAACCTCTGTGCCCTCTCAAGATCCCAGATGCTTCTCACCTTGCTTTACTTTTTCATTGCTCAAAGCACGCATAACTCATATTACTTTCTGACATAGTATATAATTTACCTGTTTGTTGTGATTTTTATCTCTTGTCTGTCTCTCTCTCTGCTAAAATGTATTCTCAAGGAGGGCAAATGTTTTTCATCTGTTTGGGTATTTTTTGTTGTTGTTGTTGTTTTGTTTGTTTTTTAACCAAAATGCCGTTAAGTGCCAAGAACAGTGCCTGGCACACAGTAGGCACTCAATAAATATTTATTGAATAAGAACACAGCAAGCAATATCAGAGACATCCCAGGAAAAAATGTCCAGGATTATAAGGATATCTTATAAGGATATCCTGGGAAAATCCAGGACTATAAGGATATCCAGGATTCCTTGGGAACTGGAGCTTAAACCAGGCTTTGAGAACTAGAGTACTGTTCCTGTGTGTGTTTCCCTCTGCTTTTCTCACTTTCTCAGGAGTCCAAAGCACATTTTTCCATGGCATCTGCACTTCATTTTTTTGCCCATATAACCTGTTACGGTATCTCTGTCCCTATTCTCTCCTCTCCTTCTAAACTATGACCTTTTTATATTCCAGTGATAAATGAACTGACTCTTAATATTTTGAGTCCAGATTTTTAGGAAAAGAATATGATTGATAGAGTCTAAAGCAGGTACCCACACAAGTGCAATCAGCCACGGTGGGGACAAGGGAATAGTCCCAGACTTCAGCAGGGAGCGTGGAGAGAAACAGTGCCAATGAGGTTGGCTCTGGATGGGCAGAGAAATCTAAATTTATCCACTGTAGTCATCCTCTTGCACGTGCCGTATCTCTAGCATAAATTGCCAAGGCAGATAGAAGCCAGATGCAGATCACGTAGGACCTTGTAGGTCATCATGTTGTTTCTTAAAGAAAAGACATTAAATTATTCTGGTGATTGCCTATTACAATAAATTATAAAATATGAGGTCCAGTTAGCCTATTTAAACAGTATATTTGCAAATCTGAAAAACTGTAGCAAAACAGCAATATACCTTTGCCCTACCTGATTCTATTTGTGTGTATGTGGTTGACTCAAAACTATGGTTTCAAATTTAATTTGCCTCATCTCTGCTCCTTTTATTTGTTAACATTGCATGTTTACCACTGTGCCTTGCAATGTTGGAGAGACCTGAGGTTGGACACAGAATAAGGAATGATAACTAACGCTGGTATGTCAGCATATTACTAACAGAAGTTCATTTTCTGAGTAAGATATTTTTGTGATATAAATACAACACTTTATCAAAATATCATCACCCCTGTTGTATAGAGGATAACCTGAGAGGACCTATTCGTTTGTAGGATGAATACTAAGTAAGCTTTCAAACGTTCTTGTATATATTATAAAGTGACAAATCTCCCATCTAAATAAAGAGCCATCAAGATATCGTCCTATCTGTATATTTATATATGTTTGGTATGGTTTGAGTTCAATACTTTTTTTAAAGTCAGTTATTATTCTGATAGATTTTAAACTACATACCTACTCAAGATGTTTTTGATTTATTTTGAACATGCAGCAGATGATGAGACCAATCTTATCTATGGCATAGATATTAATCAACAGAGTTACTTATTTAAAAACATTTGTGGTGCACCTACTATGTACCAACCAGTGTCATAGGTGCTATATATGCCACAATGAACACAATAGACACATGTATGCCCTATGGGAACTTATATTTAGTTCAGGGAGACAAATAATGGAATAAACAAGCAAAGAATATTATTCCTGAATGATCAACTATAAAGAAAATAAAACACAATAATATTATAGAAATCAATTGTCGTGGGGGACCTGGGTGACAGCTCAGCATAAGATAGGCTTCATGAGGAGATCATTGAAGCTAAAACCTAAAGGAGGAATGAGAGACATCCCTATAGAGACCTTCATGAAGGGACTAAAAGGCAAGTGCTAAGGCCTAGAGACAGGAATGAGCTCTCTGTGTTTACAGAGAAAAGAGAAGGCCAGCATAGTTTGGCGAAAGAACAAGGGAAAGTAGTAGCAGATGACTTCAAAGAGGAAGGCAGGACCAAAGTCAGATCATGTAAGGAGGTTTGTTTGTTTCATTTATATAGTCCAATGGGAAGCCAGTGGAAGGCTTTGAGCAGGATAACGTGGTTAGAGTTATTCTTTTAAAGCTCACAGAGTACTGTAAATGGTAGGGGGGTGAAAGTGGAAGCAAGGAAACCAGTTAGGCAATTATCACAGTTTTTCAGGCATGAGATGGTGTAGCCATGGTCTATAATATTAGTAGTGGGAGATGGAGAAAATTAGGTGGATACATTTTGAAAGTAGAGCTCAGAGAAGTTGCTAGTTTTCTTTTGGACATGTGGAAGTATCACATTTGCAGAGATAGATAGATAGATAGATAGGCAGATAGATAGATAGATTCCAAGATTATACAGTCCCATTGTATTTACATACTAAAGCATTCTTGAAATTTTTAAGGAATTTTTCAAACTCTAGAGCAGATTTTCTCACTATGCATGGAAATGTGATCCATGTATCAGAATAATCTGGTACATGTATTAAATATGAAGCCACATAGGTCCAACCTCTAGGCTGCATAGTTAGACTGTCCTAGGGTATAGGGCCCAGGAATAGGCATATTTTACAGGTCCCGGAGGTGACTTGTTGGCCCAGTAAAATTTGAGGACACTACAACGGTGACTCATTCTTTAAATCCTAGGGCTACTGTTTTAAATACCAATTTGCTGTGTTGGCACTATTAGTCCTTTATTTGTCCCTCTCATCATAGAAACCATTTAAATGTAAAACCATAGTTCTATAAAGATAATATGGTTTGGAGAAAACTGCTTCTTGAATTTGAAAATCAATTGAGTTTTGCTCCATTTGAAAACCGCACTATTATCTGCAATTGCACAATCCTTAGGGACTAAAGAGAGAAGTTTTAGTACTTTGGGTTTTTTATTTTGCTTTATTAAATCGCTGTGGCTAGTTTGCTTTAATGTTTAATACTGAAGAATATCCAAGGGGGGGGTTGTTTGCTTTGTTTTGTTTTGAGACTGGGTTTTGCTCTGTCCCTTTGGCTAGAGTAAAGTGGTGTCATCATAGCTCGCTGTAACCTCAAATTCCTAGGCTCCAGTGATCCTCCTGCCTCAGCTTCTGGAGTAGCTGGGACCACAGGCGTGCACTACTGCGCCCAGCTAATCTTTTAATTTTTTAGTAGAGATGGTATCTTTGCAGTGTTGCTCAGGCTGGTCTCAAACTCCTGGCCTGAAGCAATGATGCTGCCTCAACCTCCCAAAGTGCTAGGATTACAGATGTGAGCCGCCGAGTCCAACCTCCAAAATATTCAAGTTTTATATAGAAAAACTACTAACAAAAACATTGATTTAGATTGGTAGGACTAGCACAAAGGCACTATGTACACTGGACTTATCTGCTGCCAAATCAAAGATATTGCCTTAATTATATTTAGATTTTTAAGCAACTTGTCTTAGACAAGCTGGGTCGCAGATGTTCAAAGTGCAAATACTAGAGCTGCAGTTCAGGAGGCCAGAAACAGCTTGCTCATCTCACCTAACCACCTCACCATCTTGAAAATTATGAGCTTGCTTTTGGTATTTGTTCTTTTGAAATTACCGACCTAATTACTTTTAAGTTAGGGTAAGTGCAAAGCTTTTGTGTCTGTCAACAACCAATGGTGGAAGGAAGGGGATTCCATATTTCCAAATGGATCGGTTTCACCCAATTTGGAAATGTAGTCACAGAGGTGACTATCAGGTATTAATATTTCTGTAAGGGAATGTGCTTTGGTGCTTCTTGGAATAGAAACTCATGGGTTCAGGTGACGGATTTATCTAGAATATACATTTTTTGACCCAAATAAAATTATTATTTCTGGAGTTAGTATTTGAATTTCAATTATTTCAAATAGGGAGGCACAGTCTCCAGTCTACCACTGGCCTCAGGACTTCTTATTGCCTTATACATTACCTAATTTATTTGGCCTTTTTGCATTATTTGAGAACCTCAGCCTGGTTTGACTAACAAAGGATTTAACCCAGGTGCTGATTGTATGAGGCAAATACTCATTGAATCAATTTTTCTTCCTTTGCTAATCTGTCCAGACCCTCCAAGAAGGAGAAGAAGAATCTATCAGGTATTAAAGAATGTGCTTAGTATTTATTGACAATGGAGATTAAGTTATTTACCCAATTCTGAATCCCTGAGTGAGCACTTAGTAGCTTGTGAATGGTAAATGAATAACTGTTTTCTAATTTGAACTGAACCTAAAAGTTTCATTGAAAGCTTAATTGTCAAACTATGTAAAATGAAAATCAGAAACTTTGCCTTAGCTATAAATATAAGTAATCAGAATAATAATAGCCAATGATCATTAAGACAGTGTGCTAATTGCTTTGCAAGCATTTTTTCTAGTTCTTAAAACAACATGTAAATATAGATGACGTTATTGGCTTTTTTAGAGCATTGGGCTTTGGTGACATAGTAGAAAGTAGGCAGAATTTGAATGAAAATCCACCTGACTCTCAAAACGGTGTTTTTTCTACTAGACCATGTAGCTATTTCCAAGATAGCAGGTTTATTCATTTTTTATTAATTAATGTTTTAATTGACAAATAAAAATTGTATAGATTTGTCATGAACAACATGATGTTTTGAAATATGTACACATTGGCCAGGCACGGTGGCTCACGCCTGTAATCCTAGAACCTCTGGGAGGTCGAGGCGGGAGGATCGTTCGAGGTCAGGAGTTCGAGACCAGCCTGAGCAAAAGCGAGACCTCATCTCTACTAAAAATAGAGAGAAATTATCTGGACAACTAAAAATATATATAGAAAAAAAATTAACCAGGCATGGTGGCACATGCCTGTAGTCACAGCTACTAGGGAGGCTGAGGCAGAAGGATTGCTTAAGCCCTGGAGTTTGAGGTTGCTGTGAGCTAGGCTGACACCACAGCACTCTAGCCCAGGCAACAGAGCAAGACTCTGTCTCAAAAAAAAAAAAAAGAAAGAAAGAAAGAAATATGTACACATGTGAGATGACCAAATAGAGCTAATTAACATATGCATTTCCCCACATACTTATTTTTTGTGATGAGAACACTTAAAATCTACTCTTAGCAATTTTCAAGTATATAATACATTGTTACTAACTATAGTCACAGTGTTGTACACTAGATTTCTTCAACTTACTCCTCCTATCTAACTGAAACTTTGTATCTTTTGACTACAGTCTCCCCAGTCCCACCCCTGCCAGCCTATGAGTTCAACTTTTTTAAATTTCGCATATAAGTGAAATTATGCAGTATTTATCTTTCTGTTTCTGGCTTATTTCACTTAACATAATGTCCTTCAGGTTCATGCATGTTGTCACAAATGACAGGATTTTATTATTTTTTATGGCTGTACAGTATTCCATTGTGTATATATAACACATTTTCTTTACCCATGTATCCACCAGTGGACACTTACATTGGTACCATATCTTGGCTATTATGAATAATACTGCAATGAATATGGGAGTACAGATATCTCTTTGACATACTGATTTCATTTCTTTTAGATATATACCCAGGAGTGGCATTGCTGGATCTTATATATGGTAGTTTTATTTTTAATATTTTTAGGAACTTCCTTACTCTTTTCCATAATGGCTGTACTAATTTGCATTCCCACTACAGTGTACAAGGGTTCCCTTTTCTCCACATCTTTGCCAACACTTGTTATCTTTTGTCCGTTTGATAGTAGCCCTTCTAATAGGTGTGAAGTGATATCTCATTTGGTTTTAGTTTGCATTTCCCTGATGATTAGTGATTTTGAGTATGTATATTTTAATATATCTGTTGGTCATTTGTATGTCTTCTTTTGAGAAATGTTTATTCAGATCCTATGCCCGTTTTTTAATTGGGTCAATTGTTTTCTTGCAATTGAGTTGAATTCTTTATGTATTTTGGATATTAACCCTTTATCAAATGTATTGTTCGAAAATGTATTCTCCCATTTTGTAGGTTGTCTCTTCAGCCTGTTGATTATCTCTTTTTCTGTGCCGAAGCTTTTTATTTTTTTTATTTTTTTATTTTTTATTTATTTATTTTTTTTGAGACAGAGTCTCGCTCTGTCGCCCTAGATAGAGTATCATGGTGTCAGCCTGGCTCGCAGAAAACTCAAACTCCCGGACTCAAGTAATCCTCCTGCCTCTGCCTCCCAAGTAGCTGGGACTACAGGTGCATGCCACCACGCCCAGCTAATTTTTTCTATTTTTAGTAAAGACGGAGTGTCACTCTTCTTAGGCTGGTCTCCAGTTCCTGACCTCAGGTGATCCTCACACCTTGACCTCCCAGAGTGCTGGGATTACAGGCGTCAGACACCACGCCTAGCCAGCAGAAGCTTTTTATTTAGATGTGATACTGTTTGTCTATTTTCTCTTTTGTTGCCTGTGCTTTTTCGGTCATTTAAAAAAAAAAAAAATCATTGCTCAGACCAATGTCATGGAGCATCTTCCCTATATTTTCTTCCAGTAGTTTTACAGTTTTATGTCTTACATTTAAGTCTTTAACCCATTTTGAACTTACTTTTGTGTATGGTGTAACGGTCAAATTTCATTTTTTTGTATATGTATATCCAGTTGTTCCAACACTATTTATTGAAGATATTGCCCTTTCCCCATTGTGTCTTCTTGGCATCTTTGTTAAAAATCAATTGAGTATAAATGCGTGGATTTGTTTGTGGGCTGTTTATTATGTTCTATTGGTCTATGTGTCTGTTCTTATGCCAGTACCATGCTGTTTTGCTTACTATATCTTTGTAGTATATTTTGAGGTCAGATAGTGTGATGCCTCCAGCTTGGTTAATTTTTGCTCAAAATTGCTTTGGCTATTCAGGGATTTTTGTGGTTCTGCATAAACTTTAGGATTGTTATTTCATGCAAGCTTTATAATTGTTATTTCTATTTCTGTAAAGAATGTCATTGGAATTTTGGTAGGAAATGTATTGACTCTGTAGATTGTTTTGGGTACTAGGGACATTTTAACAATTTTAATACGTTCAGTGCATGAAAATGAGCTGCCTTTCCATTTCTTTATGTCATCTTTAATTTCTTTCATTAGTATTTTATAGTTTTCAGTGTATAGGTCTTTTGCTTCCTTGGTTCAATTTATTCTTAAGTATTTTTTTTTCATTTTGCAGCTGTTGTAAATGGATTTGTTTTCCTGATTTCTTTTTTGGACTGTTTGTTTTGAGTGTCTAGGAAGGATCTCTACAGATTTTTCTATGTTGATATTGTATGATCATGTCATCTGCAAACAGGGACAGTTTAATTTCTTCCTTTCCAATTTGGATGTCTGTTATATCTTTCTCTTGCCTAATTGCTCTGACTAGGACTTCCAGTACTATGTTGAAAATAAGTGGCAAAAGTAGACATCATTGTCTTATTCCTGATCTTAGATGAAAAGCTTTCAACTTTTCATTATCGATGTTATCCATGGGTTTGTCATAGGTAGCCTTTAGTGTGGTGCGGTGCATTCCCTCTATACCTAATTTGTTAAGAGTTTTTATCATGAAAATGTTTGTTATTTATTTTTTTTTTCTGGCTAACAAATTACCCTAAAGCTAGCAGCTTAAAACAGCAGATATTTATTATTTCATAGTTTCTGAGGATCAGGAATAGGGATTGGCTTAGCTAGGTGATTCTGGCTCAGGGTCACTCGTGAGGGTCCATCAAGCTGTTGTCTGGGGCTGCGATCTCATCTGAAGGTTCAAATAGGCAATGATCTCCTTTCAAGCTCACTTATAGAGTTGTGGCAGGAGTCAGTTTTTTGTGCGCTGTTGGACTCAGTTCCTGGGACTACTGGTTGGAGGCCTCTGTCAGTTCCCTACCATGTAGGTCTCTCTGTGGGAAGTTCACAACAAAGAAGAGCAAGGGGCCGGGCGCGGTGGCTCACGCCTGTAATCCTAGCACTCTGGGAGGCGGGTGGATCGCTCGAGGTCAGGAGTTCGAGACCAGCCTGAGCAAGAGTGAGACCTCGTCTCTACTAAAAATAGAAAGAAATTATATGGACAACTAAAATATATATATACAAAAAATTAGCCGGGCATGGTGGCGCATGCCTGTAGTCCCAGCTACTCGGGAGGCTGAGGCAGCAGGATCGCTTAAGCCCAGGAGTTTGAGGTTGCTGTGAGCTAGGCTGACGCCACGGCACTCACTCTACCCCGGGCAACAGAGTGAGACTCTGTCTCAAAAAAAAAAAAAAAGAAGAGCAAGGAATCTTAAAGACAGAAAGCGTTCAAGCCACATCCTAGACAGATGTGTCGATCTTTTTTATAACCTAACCTCAGAAGTGGCCTTCAATCACTTCTGCCATATTCTATTTGTTAGAAGTGCATCACTAAGTCCAGGCCATACTTCAAGGGAGGGGAATTAAGCTCTACCATTTGAGGAGTATTGAAGGATTTGTGTATATGTTCTGAGAATCACCACAGCATACTAATTCTCTTTTCAACTTGAATAAAAGAACTATGAAGACCCAAGGATGCTGTGCCTAGCTTGGCTGAATTTGAGTCTTGATAACTATTTAATTTATGATTGATAATTACTTAATTTTCAATATCTTGATAATTATTTAATTTTCAATATCTTTCACATGTCCTGTATTTCATCATTGGTGTCAGAGTTTTAAGTTATTTAGAAAATGTTTTTTCCCAAGCCAGAAATATAGTCAATAGTTTAGAAAAGAACAGATTTGCATAAATATTGATCAAAGCTTTGTGCATTATTGAGCTGTTTACTACATAACTTTTTTTTTTTCAGATGGAAATGTTTTATTCCATGTTAGAAGCCTCAAATGCTAACTCATTGGCCTGCACTAATGAAGTCACTTTCAAGGGATTTGTCTATGTGAATTAATTTGCATGGGCATTTACAGACCATACTAAGAGAGTTGGTTATTCACTTTATTTACATATGTGCATCTTCTAACAAATTAATAATCTGATATGGATGGACAATAGCTTCAATTTTATGCAAATGTATTTGTTTCCTTTTTAAAATGTGTAAGTTTCACTTCCCCAAAGGAAACCCAAATGATTTACATTAAATTTTAAAAATTTCAAATATACGTGTATACAAATATGCGTGTATATATATATGTGTATATATATATATTTAACTTAGTCTAAGAGTAAAAATGACTTTTAAATCCCTATTTAAAAGTGAATTGTTTTTATGTCTACTGCACAGGAAAACAATATTGTTAATTTTTGGTAATTCTTAATAATTTTATTTTAATGAATTATTTATAGTTTTACTCAAATCACAGAACTTCAGGTTAGAGATCTTTTGAATTTGTTCTTCTCAAAGTGTGGTTTAGAGACCCCCGAAGGTTTCTGAGACCCTTTCAAGATGTCCTTGAGGTCAATACTCCTTTAATAACTATGCCAAGATTTTACTTGCCTTCTTCACTTTTGTTTTTTCACAATGTACATGTTTTCCAGCGGATTTATGAAACTAGTTATTGCAACTGAATCCAGAAGCAAATATGAGAATCCAGCAATCTTCTGTTAAGTCATTAATGTTAAAGAGATTTACAGAAATTTAAAATACACTCTCCTCAAATTTTTGTTTTGGAAAATACAGTTATTCTTAATAAAAATGTTATTTGTATTAGTATGTAATAGGATAATTATTATTGGTTTCAATAAATCAATAAAATTTTAAACATACGTTTTAATTTCTAACATGGTAAATACAAAGAGCTATAATCCACAAAAAAAAAAAAAAAAAAGCTTTTCATAGTCCTCAATAATTTTGCAGTTTAAAGGGGTTCTGAAACTAAAAATTTGAGGACTGCTGTTTTAGTACAACTTTATTTTTCAGCTGTAGAAATTGAGCTCTATAAAGAATATATGATTTGCTCCAAATCTACAGCTCGTATATGACAGGACCGGGACAGGAACCTAGATAGGTCTTCTGATTTGTAATATGCCATATAATTCAGCCTATAATATTCATAAAATCTGGTGGACAGTCCCAGAAGCAGTGCCTTGCTGTGATTATAAATGTTATCCTGGAAGTAAAGGTGTACGTAACCACTCAGTGAAAGAAAAAAAAGAACTTCTGTTTTCTACAGACCCTAACGTTCTCCAATAGCTTTTGCTACTTAGCAGTCTAACCCCAAACCTAGTACACTAAAAGAAAAACCACTTATTATTCAGAAGGCTACAGGTCAGCTGGGAGTTTCTACTAATCTAAGCTAATTTTAGCTGGGCTCAGGCATGCATCTGTGATCCTCACACAGGTAGGCTGGGCACTGGTTGACAGGCTGCTATGATGAAGGTAACTAGGTCGCATGTCCCTTGTCATCCAGCAGGCTATCCAAGGCCTATTTACGTGGTGTTTGCAAGATTCCAAAAGAGTGAAAGAAAGCCCCAGAGCCTCCTGCAGCCTAAGCTCAGACTTGCAGCCTAATGTCAGAACGAGGCTAACATTACTTTTTTTGATGCAAGCAATGAGCGAGGGCAGCTCAGATGCAGAATGTGGGGAAATATTTTACCTCTGCATGGGAGGAGCTGCAAAGTCACGTTACAAAAGGGAGTAGATACCAAGAGGGGAATAATTATAGAAATGTTTCTGTAGTTTTACAGAACAATTCCAAAATATGGCTTTCGATAATAGTATGAAATATTAATAATAGTGTGGAACACTAAGGGTTTGGATTCTACTGTTATAGAAGATTGAGTTCAATTCTTATTTCTGGCATTTGGACAAGTCACTCACCCTCTTTAAATAGTAGGTTTTTTCATCTGTAAGATGAGGAAAATAGTTTGTACATCAAAGGGTTCTGTTAAGGATGAGGTGAGGTGATGCTTGTGAAGCATTTGGCTTGTTTGGAAAATATTGGCTGGTGGCCGTTTTTAAAAGTACGTGTCCTAGATCATTTCAATGAATTCTTCCTGAAGCCCCCCCAAGCCAAAATAGCAATGCCACGTTTAACCATGCATTTGTGTCTGCATGAGAAGCAGCAGGCCTGCCATCCACCTCCAAGGCTTCCTTCGTGCTGTTTACATACACAGGAGTATGTATCTCTCTCCAGACACAATTCCAGTCTCGCTCAGTAAGTACGTACTAAATATCCAGTATTTGCCTCCTTCCCACTTCAAGCCCTGGTTACAAATGTAAAGAATGTATGTTCTCTGTTTAAATAAGAACTCACAGTTGAGTTAAAAAGATAGATTCCTTACCAGAGATACTTTAAATTCAATGTATCGAGTGCTAATAGAGAATATTACACAAGCACAGATAGAGGTGCATATCTGGAGTTTAGGGACAATATGAAAATTATTCTTATGAGTCAAGATACATGCTAACAGTCCATATCACAGAGCAGCAACTCTTTTAGACTAAAATTTTTTCTGCACGAGCATCCTGCCTGCCATCCCTTAAATAAGCAAGTCCTCAGCTGACCTCCTATCCAAGTGAAGATACGCAAAAAAAAAAAAAAAAGGGTTAAGATGGAAAGGTCCAGATTAGTCCCCACATGAGTCAGCTAGGCCTGTGCTTCCTCTGTCACCCCTTATAGAAAGCAGATGGGTTGGTGTAACAGTTCATGGCATTTTATTGCACGGCTGTGCATATCTTCCTGGCCATTCAATTGACCTTGTTAATTTAAACATCTTCCATTATCACTCCTGAGTTAACAAGAGTGTGACTCTATCCAGTTTTCACCAAGAAGCATTATTCCATTTGAGCTGTAGATATCAGCTCCTTCTGAAGGCTATGATGGCAGATTGGTTTCTAAAATCTGTCATCCCAGAGAAAGTCATTATCGGAGGGCCATGGCCACTCAAAGGTTACTTCTGTTCACCTCAGGAATGACAATACGTACTAAAAGTCAGCAACATCAAGCGGTTTCCTTCAACACAGGGGCCTTTGCTCCAACGTCGTAGCTCCTTTTATAGACAGGTAGTACCAGCATTGCCTTTATTTTAGTGATTCCGAGGCTGGCGCCTGGGAATCCCGCATCCCAAGCCACTAATGATACTCAGTCTTGCAAGCCTACCACCTTGTAATTCAGCAAATGCCATCTGCGCATCACTACACTCTCAGAGGGGGATGTGATGAGCCACAGAAAAGTGATTGGCATGTTGACAGTTCAATTCAGCAAGCTGTGTGAGTGCCACCCTGAGTAATGAATGACCTGTATGAAGGAGAAGAAGAGCTACAGAAAAGGACTAGATGTGGTTCTTCATCCTCCTGAAGGATTGTCTAGTGGCTAAGACCAACACATCCACAAATCCTCTAGTGCAAAACCAGCTATGAGAAGTATAGTAGTGGAAGTTCAACTAGAGTGCTATGAAAACATCAGGGGAGTAAAGAGAGAAGAATCTCAACTAAAGGAAAATGAGATAGTGTCTTGGGAGAAACGAAGTTAAGAAGGGTCAATAAAGGATGTACACATTTGATGCGAGAGGGGGAAGTATTTCACGTCACTGAAATAACCTGAACTAGGACCTGAGGGGTCAAAGGATTACTGAGGGTGTACTGAAAGAGTATGGGCAGAAAATGAGAGATTTAGAAGAGGAAGAAGTGTAATAGAAGATGAGGCTGCAGGTAGAGACCACATGATGGAGTTCAGAATGCCTGATGGAAGAATTTACATTTAATTTGAGACCAGCTGGGACGGCCATGAAGAAGTCTTCTGTATTTTTGTTTTTCATTTTGATTTGGTTCTTTTTAAGCATGGAAATAGCATCATCAACATGTTCTTAAACAAACGGTAGCGGCATGTGTAGCCTAAGTTGAAGGAAGGGGGAAAGCCTAAAAGGTTGCTGACTAGTCCACTGAGGAATATAAATAAAAGATGCAGAATTCTGATGCCAAAGTGTGGTATTCTTGGTTCCAAATGAGGCTAAATATTTAAATAAAACTGGCATGAATACAAATTTGCAGAAAAATTTTAGACCTAGCCCCATCTCCCTATTCTCTGCTACTGTTACTTACTGGTGATGGTGGGTCACTGACTATTAAAGGAAACCAGGTCCCTGGCTACAGACGGCATCAGAAACCCCTTCTCCTGTCCCTCATAAGAGAGGTAGAACTGGGAAAAGATATTTTAATTTTGGAGTTTATAAAGGTTTTGTTTGAAATAAACATTGCTCTTCTCTGGATCTGGCTAGATCCAAGATACGCCTTGCCTCACTCTTGTGGCATGACAAATGGCTTTCACTCTACAAAGTCTCCTGATCCCTAATCCCTATTCCTTTGCTCTGCTAAGGATGGTCCGTGGACAAACAGCATCAGCATCACCTAGGGAGTTTGTTAGAACTGCAGAATCTGAGGCTTCCTCTACTCAATCAGAATCTGCATTTTAACAAGATTTTCAGGTGATTCCTATGCACATCAAGTTTGAGAAATACTGGCCTGCTCTCTGGTTTCTCTATGTACTTCAGGACTTAGGACCCCTGCCTATGGATGAATCAGAGTTGGGTGAAGGGACAAAATCCTGATAACCATAACCCACTTCAGTTCTTTGTAGAGAAAGAACCATATAAAGAGCTTAAGCAGTGCCTGGTACGTAGAGCTCCATGATTGGTAGCTGCTATTATGTTATTGTTGTCATTGTGGCAACTTTATTATTATTTTTCATTTGTTTCTTCTACCTGGACCGTTAGATTAATTGCTTAATCTTTCTAAAAGAGGAAATGAAATCTAAGAAACATATCATGGAGTTAAACTTGTAGAAACAGCCACCAGATCGCTGTGCTTCCACACCAAGACAGCAAACACAGTTTTGCATTGAAATGGAGATGTGGTCTTCAAAGTTTCGAACTTGAATGGAGAGGTGATCTGTAAAGCCCCAAAGCTGACATTTTACTTGATTATTATAGATTTCCTATTCTCTTACGCCGTTGAGATTTGAATTTAAAAAATGGTAATTACACAAAAAACAGGTCATCTTCGATGCAGGATGAATGCTGGGCCGTGACTTCCTTGATGGTGTCCTTACTAAAGATGCCACTCGGTAATCAAGCCTGACCTATCCTAGGTCGATTATTTTGAGCTGCCTGAAGTCTAGAAATGATTTGACAGCAGAACATTTGTGTCTAGCAGTCCAGCTAAAGAGCAGAGTGAAGAATAAGATGCAATTAAGGAGTCAGAGCAATCACTCTGAGTGTCTTTGGAGCACTTTCCTTGTTGAATTGAGAGTCGCGGCTGACAAGTGCCTCTCTCTCTGCCTCTTGAAAAATCCCAGTGACTCTAACTGACATTGACCGTACTCAGTCTTGTACCTTTGCAGAGCATACAGGCTTCTGCGTGGAGTGGAGTCCATTCTAATTGCCGCCTGATAGACTCCTAATTACAGGCAGTCAAGGTCATCATGGGAAGCGGGCTTGCCTACTGGCTGAACATTCTTCAGTCATGCTGCTTCCCTGAAACATTCGTCTGCCTTTCGTCTCTACGTTACTGCAAATGTTTTCTTTTCTCTGGGAAACTTTTTTTGGAGGAAAAAGTGTTTAATCCACTAAAAAAGCAAGATATGGTTCTGAGGGAGTATGGGCCTTCTCACATGCCTACCTGTTTTTTTTAGGGGGGCAAAACTAAAGAGCACTGTGTATGAGCTTCCCTAAAATATGGGAATAATTACAGTCCAACATTTTATGGAAAGATTATACCTGTGTTGGTATTTTTATGTGCTAAAACTTTTATCTGGTCAAATAGGTTTGGGATGTGACAGAAGTAAGTAAAATTAAACAGATCCTCTATTGCAGAATTTCCTAAACTTTACTGTGTTAAATGTCTTGTGACTGTGTAAGAGGGGGCCAAAATGTGCAGTTACTCCCAAATATTAATATATTGATTATGGAACCCTTTTTCATGAAGCACATTACAGGATTAATGTTTCTCAAAACAGAAATCAGGTTTTATTAATAGTTACTCATACACTAATAATAGCAACCACATAAAATTTAAAATACTAATGCAAGGTACATGCTAATTTTTTTGCAGTGAGGCATTTGATTCGGAAAGTACATAAAGTGCTATGATACACACATAAAGGACAGAAAATTTGAGATAAGATGGTTCTTTAAAAATTGAATCCACCCGTGACTAGTGTGAAGTATCCCAGTAACATTGACCTATAATTTTCATTCAATACCAACTGGTTATGGTGACTGAGAATTAACAGGTTAAAGCAACTTTTATGTGACAACTGTTACGTCGGTTACAGGGGGAGATAACTATCCTAGAACATTTACCAATACAATTGAGGAACAAAGTTTAAATAAGTAATGAGAGAACAATGTCACTTTAGTTCTCTACTATAAAAATAGATAATTTTTTTGGCACTGATAACTCTCCTCTTCTAAATATTCTCATTGGTCCCTACTGTTTAATATCTTAGCACAGTTTCATATTTTTGCCCAATAAAATCATTCTAAAATGAAATATTTACGTAGTAGATAA
This sequence comes from Eulemur rufifrons, assembly GCF_041146395.1. Taxonomy (NCBI): domain Eukaryota; kingdom Metazoa; phylum Chordata; class Mammalia; order Primates; family Lemuridae; genus Eulemur; species Eulemur rufifrons. Next base: position 22,973,580 of record NC_090992.1, read on the forward strand.
CAAAATAGACATGTAGACTGACAGTAAAAAGAGAAAAAAAAATTTTTAAATGCCATGTTCTGTAATAAGATAATATCACAATTGTGAGGACATGTTTAGTTATTACAAGAATTTTTTTTTTAGATCAGAAACAGGTTTGTTATTTCTAACTAAAGAAATTGAAAAATGACATGGGCTCTAAATGCTTGACAGATCAGTCATTCAAAGCTTTCATCGCACTGAATGACTACAGGAATTTCAGTGGATATAGCTCTGTGGGCAGTGTCTGGTATACTTTCACCAGGGAATAGTGCTCAACTCATTTGCTGTCAGAAAAATACACTTTAAACTGGTCTGGACAAAGTGGCTCACGCCTGTAATCCTAGCACTCTGGGAGGCCGAGGTGGGAGGATAGCTGGAGGTCAGGAGTTTAAGACCAGTCTGAGCAAGAGCGAGACCCCATCTCTACTAAAAATAGAAAGAAATTATCTGTAATTCACTTATTAATTCAGTTTAGAAACTTATTCGCTAGAATATTCAGTGAACACCATCAAATATATCATGTTCCTTAGGGTTTGTTTATTTATTTATTTATTTTTTTTTTTGAGACAGAGTCTCGCTTTGTTGCCCAGGCTACAGTTGAGTGCTGTGACATCAGCCTAGCTCACAGCAACCTCAAACTCTTGGACTCAAGTGATCCTCCTGCCTCAGCCTCCCAAGTAGCTGGGACTACAGGCATGCGCCACCATGCCTGGCTAATATTTTCTATATATGATAATGTTTTTAAAATGGCATTTCTACTCCTTAGATCTCATATAGTACATGCTTTTACCAATATTTGGAAAAGAACGTATTTATTATATCTCATATGGACTTATACATGTACGTATTTGTCCTTTCTGATCAGAGGCTTGTAACATTTCAAGTAGCTCTAAATCCTTCAAGTGAATGCCAGTGAATTTGTATTTTGGTTTATTCAGGCCATCTGAATTTATTATGTGGGTTATGTTTTTGATAATAACAATACAAAATAATTTAATGACTCAGTTTCTGGAATCCCATGAATAAAATATAAAAGATGAGTTTAATTTGCAATACATTAATGAAGAGCTTCAGTGCATTTCCTCCTTCTGATATCTTTTAAGAGAAATCTAATTATTTTTTAATCATTATTTTGAAAGCTGTAAAAGTCAGGTCATACATATTTGCATATGTTTTCTTTTTAGTTTTTAATCACTTTGAGAGACTGCTAAATGTTTCTCCAGGGACGATTCAAAGAAAAGAAGAAAACTAGGTCTGCTTTAAGCTAATCCTATGTAGTATATTGAGCCGGCCTTTGAACTTGACCACCCTGGCACTGTCATGGGCTGTTGGTCTTTCATCTTCAGAAACCGATGCTGCAAGAGCATACATTTGCTTTCCATTTGCAGCATTCTGTGCTTGGTTAGCCCAAAATGAAGTCAAAAAGATTGGGTTTTTTTAAGACTAGCAGTAACCAAGAAGTATATACAATATGCTGCTCCACTGTGGCAGATTCCAAAACTTTCCATCAAAGTAACCTTCAAATGCTTTATTATCAATTTCCAAACATTTTGGAGGGTTCTATAAGTGTGGTTGTGTGGTCAAACAGCTAAGATTTCATTGTGCACATGGCTTGTGTATGTTCATTTAATGTCAACAAAATGGTATGCAACTAAATATGTTTTTCATTCATTTTTAATAATTTTTATTTAAAAAACTACTAGTCTAATTTTTTGTCACTATTTGCCACATACTGTTTCAAGCGTTCTACAATTTTTTTTCTGTATGACAATTCTGTGAAGCAACTGTTCTTATTATTATCCCAATTTACAGATGGAAAAAATAAAATACAGAGGTAAGATACCTTAGGAAGAAATGTTATTTTGGGAGAAATATATAATGAAGAACTGTTGGATAATTCTTAACAGCTCTCTAACTGGGTGTTTTTGTATTCACTCACAAAATGTTTATGAGTGCCAACTATTTGTAAGGCACCATGCTAGAACCAAGAGACAGAGGTAAAAGCATAGTGTATACCTTAACAGTGGGTACACATCTAGATAAAGCATTTGCTTAAACAACCACCAGCCCAAATTCACATGTGCATTAAATAATTATTTTATTAATTCAATAATATTTACTGAATGCCTATTCCCTACCAACTATTGCCTAGCAAACACAGTCAAATATCTGGCATTTTGACAAGATCTATAGTTCTTACTAATGTTTCTGTCTGTTGGATAACTAATAGGCATCTCCCATACAACCTTGTTGAAATGCCATATATATTCCCATTCCTCTGCCTACAGCTAGCTTCTTTTATAAGATTTATAGTGCTGACAAAAGAAGGTAAGTACTGAGGAAGGTAAGGAGAAAAGGAAGCTGGAGGACCAGAAATACTCTCTCGTAGTTTAGACACAATCCTTGGTGAGAAATAGTGAGAGTTGACTTTTTTCTCATTCTCTTCTTTTGAAGATGCATTTGGTTATACAAAAATGGACATTTAGTTTCTTGAACATATTACATGCTTTATATTCCCGAGCAGTGGAGAAAGGGGGCTGCAGTGAAAAAATGCTGTTTTGGGGATCAGTCACATAGATAGGGCATTGATTCACTACTCAATCACTTACCTGATGTGTGATTTTTAGCAACTTAAAAGGGGCTGCAGTGAAAAAATGCTGTTTTGGGGATCAGTCACATAGATAGGGCATTGATTCACTACTCAATCACTTACCTGATGTGTGATTTTTAGCAACTTATTTCATCTATGTGAGTTTCCTCAACCATGAAATGAAGCTAAAAATAACTAACTTGCAGTATGGGTGCTCAATAATTAAAATAACGGATATAGATACTGCTCACCTGTAAAATGATTGTTGTGAAGATTAAATGAGATAATGAAAGCGAAGTGCTTAATAGAGTTCCACGTAAAATGAATGGCAACACTCAGTAAATTACTGCAGTTATTTTAATTGCTATCATGATCATCATCTTCATTTACTAGGCAAGTGGTTCTGAGTGTTTTTACACGCCACCTACAATAGAACTATCTGGGATGCTTGTGTAAAAACAAAAACAAAAAACAGATCCCCAGCCAATCCCTGAGTAGCTGAATAAGAATCTTTAATGGTTTCTTAGTCACATTAAATAAGGAAACCCAGGGTCCTTGGTTTTGAGGATTTAACTCTCCATATAAAGGGATGGTGTCTGGCTAACACAGTGCCTAGCACATACTTTTGATTGACTCAAAAAATGGCAGTTCTATTGTATAATGAACTGTATATTATTATGTTGGAAAAGCCAGTGAGAATCTTGGGTAGGACTGCTTACAAGGGGAATTATCACCTTCTTGTTTCATAAATACCTTTTTTCATATCTATATACTACAATTTTATAATGCATTCCTAAGTACCTAGTTCGATTCTAGGAGCTATCGCCCTTCTTTTGTTATTTTAAACTGATTTACCAAAGGTAGGATTGTCATTGACTGAACTATTTCATAACTGAGAGGTCTGTACAAAGAAACAATGAGAAATTAGAATGCATTTGAGATGAGGCCTTGACTCAGGGTTTCCATGGCCATATTAGAAAAGTAGAAACCATGGATAAAGTGCAGTTATCATTTGGGATAGTCACCTCACTTCTTTAAGTTGAGTGGAGACTATCAATGGGAAGAAAAGACCTACTTTCTGAGAATTTGCTTACTGTGCTATTCACTTAATACCAGAAATGTACTTTAAAATTATGAGCCAAAAATTCACTTTCAAATCAAAGTTTTATATGAAAAAAGATACTCTAGCAAAACAAATGCCTCTAGATTACATCATGGTAATAAAGTGTTGGTGGTATCTAATCTGTTAAAACTCTGTGATTTTGATTCCGTTATAGTTTATGGTGTTTGCAAATAAATAAGCTTTTTAAAAGTCATTAGCTGTTATCTAAAAGCCTGTAGTTATGGTATCAGAAGTTCATATGCTCAATAACTCTTTAAAAAAAACAGTGTGATTCTACATCACATAAAGATGCATGTTCTTATGAATAAACAGAACTGCAAATTTCTCAAAAAGTTCAGTCATGGCCCAAACTATGCTGTGGTTGACGTAGATTCTCAAATTGAGGGTTTCCTAGTTCTTTGAAAAAATAATTTGCTTCCACTTCTTTTAGATACTGAACTCCCTCACTTTGGAGGAAAGGGAGGTGATTTATTGAAAACCATCTGGAGCTAAGAGTCAAAAAATTGGTATTCTAGCTATCCCTGTCATACTACCTAGTCACATGTTTAAAGGCAAAGAACATAAGCAGTCTTTTTAATTTATTTTGTTGGCTTTAAAATTGAGGGAGCAATGTCCATTACCCCCTAGACTTGTAAAAATTTATCCAGATGTAAGAGTTCTTTGAAGACGTAAATGTGATCTCTCTTCACATGTAATATATACAATTGCAATGTATGCTTTTTATTTGAAGGATTTTTGAGGGTGGGTGAGTTTGTAAAAATGGTTAATATTCACTGGATTTCATGGCATGCTTCCCTGCATATCACTGTTTATAAGGTAATATGTGCTTATTTATTGCAGTTACATGTTTACTTACTAGTTAGGATACATGTGTGCTCATTTGGTAAAATTCTACTCTTCCCTGTGGATTGAAAGTATCATTATAACAGAGACTGTATCTTTATTATACAGAATCCTATCCCCAGGTACTGTGCATTGAAGAGCATAGTAGATGTTTAATAAATAATTGTTGAATGAATGGAAGCATGCTTCCTAAATGCAATCTGTATGTACAATGCATACTACAAATTTAGACCTACTCATCAAAACTATTGAAGTTAATGTTGTTTTGAGTTTTGTTTTGTAAGGTTTTTATGAAACCAGATATGTTAAAACATCAAACTTTGAAATCATGTATATGAATTATAAAAAATGATAATTCATTTCGTCATAATCACTTCTCTTCTGACTTGAAACCCTTTCATATTGTAATTTAAATATTTTATATTGGAGGAGAGTTTAACAGAATTCAGCACTCCCCTGATAATCTAAATGATTTTTCCCTTCTTTTGTCTGAGAGTAAACTCGAGGATTATGTGATAACATTATGTGATAATGTGATAATGTTTGATAAAATGAGATTTGTAATCAGATAAACCTGGGTTTAAGTCCCAACTGTACCACTTCCCAGTTGCAAGAGAATGCATGCTGTTAATTTCTCTAAGCTTTTGTTGTCCCACATGGGCCTAATTATACTTCCCTAATGAGATTGTTGTGAGGATTAAATGTGGTAGTGGATATGAAATGCTTAGTGTGGTTCCTAACACATAAAAGCCTTTAGCTGTAGCTTTATATTATTTATATGGTTCATATTCTAAACAGATATTCTTTTTCTTCTTTGTATTTGTGTGTGTGTATGTTTCCTTTTACAGATGGATATACAACTGATGACATTGAGTTTTACTGGCGTGGGGATGATAACGCAGTGACAGGAGTAAAAAAGATTGAACTTCCACAGTTCTCTATCGTAGATTACAAACTTATCACCAAGAAGGTCGTTTTTTCCACAGGTTTGTATCAGGGGAGAGGACTAAGGGAAAAGAATGTTCATCATATTTTGTTAAAAAAAAAAAATTGACTTATATCAGAGCTGTGGCCCAGGGCAGGACAGTGGCTCTAGAGGTCTTAAATCTGCTGAAAACCCTCAGTTTCCCATCAAGCCTGTTGCTCCGTTTGGAACCAAGACCAGTATTTTCCAGAAGGAACCCCCAGCAGAGCTGAGAGGTCCATCTCTACGTTTCTCATTTGCCAGAGAAGGGACTAATTTTAGGGACAGAGACAGAAATGAAGACCCGGGTCCCAGGTGCCCCCCCAACTTTATGCCTCCCACTGCGTTGATCTTAATCCTTTGAAACATACTGGGGAGAACCAAGGTGCAGTTCATTCAAGTCTAACCACGATGAAATTCTCTACAGACAGTAGGAAAATTTCACATTTTCCTCAACTGGTAATAATTTCTTTACACAGTTTTACCTCCTGTTGGGACTAAAAGCTGTTTCCGATGTTAAGATTATCCTAATGCCTTCGCCACCCTTTACCTGTCCAGCATTGAGATTTTAGACTGTCACACTGGATTTCATAAGCTCAATTTTTACATTTTTTTTGAAACATAAGAGCCTAGGAAAGTAATTATTTGCTACATTCTCATTTGGGGGAAAATTAGTAAACCTGCAGGAATATCCTTCTTTATATTGTTCTTATTGAAATGAATCCTGTAGGCACAGAAATAGCTAATACTGTAATTACCCTTTCTCGAAGGAGTTGGATACTTTGTGTCTCTGCAAACCACTTCAAGGAGGCCGTGTGACTTGGTAAAAATGCCAAGTTTCCTAGCGCTTAAAAAAAAAAAAAAAAAAAAAGATAACAACAAACAACCGAAATTTTTCCTAACGTTAAGGCCCTCTAAATCCATGAAACTCTATGGAAATGTTCCTCCTTAAAATATTCTTACTTTCATATTAAGATGCTTGGCTTAGCCCCAGAAGACTAGACAAGGCTTGCTTTCTTCTCCTTATTTATCGATGTGAACTTTTTATATTTTAAGGCTGCGCTCTGTTGTTTATCTTGTCTAAAGAGTAATTCCGCAGATCACTACAATCAAAGGACCCAGATTTAGGAAACCGGTTCTTTAGTTGTACCTCCCACAAATACTGCTCAGAAGCAGTGGTTCTCTACCTTTTGATGGGTCGGGGATCCCTTTAGAATTCTGATGGAAACAATGAAGCTATTAAGAAAAAAAAAAAAGAAAAGAATGCATACACATAAAACACATAAAAACCTACACAAACTTGCAGTCCTTGAAGCCCTGCCATCGATCACAGACTTAAAATGCATCCTGTGGCTTGGTGAGATTTCTTTTTCTCAAAACATGCAGCCTTGTTCTTGTATAAGACAAAACTTAGAGGATGAACTTACTGAGGAATAATTGAGGGAGTGAACAAAGGAAGTGCCCCAAATTGTCTTGTCATCACAATTGCAGAGAATGAGTATCTTTGATCCAGTGTATGAGGCTGAGCAGGGAAGAGCTGGAATTCTTTTAATTACGGGTGAGTACAGGATGTACATCACACAGTAACTCCTTCTAATTAAAAACCCGGTGCTCATAGACTACTTTTGCAGAAGTGTCCTTAACCAAGAGCTGAAATTGAGTTAGAGGAGATGTACAAACTGTTTATGAACCTTTAAAGAAAGACATCCTATAAATATTGATTAATAATGACAATGTTCTAAAATTGCCTTTCCAGGTTCCTATCCCAGGTTGTCCCTCAGCTTTAAGCTTAAAAGAAACATTGGCTACTTTATCCTGCAAACGTACATGCCTTCCATCCTGATTACCATCCTCTCCTGGGTCTCCTTCTGGATTAATTACGATGCTTCCGCTGCAAGAGTGGCATTAGGTAGGCCGGTTTCCAACTGCTCGTGGAGTTTGACTCTGTGTGTGTGCTTGTGTGTACATGCATGAACATGCTTCCTTTATCCTGAAATTTATGATGCATGATGAGACTGAACCTTGCACGTTACAAGACTTTAGCCATGAGACTTTGGATGATCTGCTTCAGCTTTAAATCAATTAAACACAAATTAAAACTCTTCCATGTCAGAATTAGTTAACCGTATAGCTGTTGATAATGAAATTAGTTGCATCAGTTTGATATTTTTATTGAAACATATTTCATGTAATATTGCTTACATAATTGTTAAATTTGTAACTTTGCTTCTTTACCTAACAAGAGCACCCTTTCGGTTTTTCTTTTCCCCCCCTGAGAAAGAGACAAGGAGATTTGTGTAGTGAATGGATAAGCAGAAATAATTCTAAAATGTTATTAACATATTGGAGTAGCGTGGCTGAGACAGGAGACAACAAAGTAAGAAAGTTGGGAAATCATCCACCGCATGACTCATCTTATGCTTGGTTCTTTTTCTAACACCAGAGGAGGAGAACAAACTATATTTTATGAATATTTTAGCTCCAGATGAAGTAAATGTATGGCCTTTTACACATCTTTATTTTTTTGAGTTCTGACTATTTTCTTTAAAATGTTAAATCGTTCAGTTCATTACCATGAGATCTCAATTCAACCATTACTTTCTTAGAACATTCATCGATTGATTTATTCAACAAATATTCGTTGAACACCTAATATGTGCTAACCAAGCTAAGCACTGGAGATACAGCAGTCCTCTTCTAAAAGTTATATCTAGCAGTAGAAGATAGACAATAAATATAATGACCATGCAAATTCTATAATGTGGCAAATCTACAGAGGGAGATAAATAAGAGAAAGGGGCTTGGATATGCCAGGGGTGATGCTTAGAATAATTAGGGCAGATCTCACTCAGAAGTTGTCCTGAGAACAAAGACTTAAAGATGAAGAGCCATATGGATATCTGGGTGATAATATTCCAGGCTACTACAAAGGCCCTTGTGTAGGAACAAACCCAGCATGTCAGCGGGAGGCCAGTGAGGCCAATGCAGAGTGAGTTCAGGAGCAGTAGTAAGAATAATATTGGGAAAAGAGGACTAAGAGATCACAGAGGGGTTCTTCAGCTATGGTAAAGGCTTTGCTTTTATTCTGAGTGAAATAGAGAGCCATTGAGCAAAGAAGTGACATGATTTGATTTCAGTTTTAAAGAGATCACTTTGGCTGCTGTGCTAATATTAAATTATGGTGACTCAAGGGTGGAAGAAAGGAGAAGGAATGACCTTCCAGACTGAGTCGAGTCCCTGTGATATACACTCTTACAATACCACAGAACTCCCCTGTGTAGACTAACTATAGCCATAATTCATATTTATTTAGTTATGTGATGTCCTTTTCTCCCACAGAACCAAAAGATCCACTGGGGAAAGGTCCATACCTGGTTTTATATCTGGTGTCTTGCATAGGGAGAGGCGCTTAGTAAATATTTTCTGAATGAAGGAATCACTAAAATCTGCAAATATCCTATTTTTCCAAAGTTAAAATCTGTCGTCTATTTTATGTCTATTAGAGGAACAATAAGTAATGTATTGACTTTTTAAAAGAAGTTTTTAAAATGTCTTTTTATGTGAGTATTGTATTATTAGGTTCAGAAATACTTTAAAATGAGATTTCAATAAGTAGTAAAATCGACATTGTCAGATTTATTATATACTTGTGGTACAGGATAATCTGTAGTTGAACTGAAGAGAAAAATGAAACTGGAAAGTGTTTCAAAATGACTACTATAAAGAAGACATAAAAAATGTGAGACACCTACATCCAAAGCTAGGCCAAGGCTTTTCTGGGCATGCTCAGAATCAAATGTTCAAATTTATTTTTTCTGTAGTAGTTTTATGAGGATGTATAAAAACAAAATTAAAATTATGATATTATCAGAGGGAGAAAATTAAATCAGAAAACTATGTCCTCTAAAAAAATCATAGAATTGAAGTTTAACTTTTGGGAAGTGTTGGTTAGTGTTTAAGGGTATAAGTTCCTGGTTAGGAAAGATTACGGTTCAAAGACAACTCTACACTTTCCATCTGTGGGATCTTGACCCCTGAACTTTGTCTATTTTCACATGATTATTTTACTACAAAGCTGAACTTCATCATGCTCAGGGGTCTGGCCTCACAGTGCTATTACCTTCTACTACTCCCCACTGTCAGAGATACTCACTCAACTGGATGAACAACTGTAGCCTGACCTAGTATGGCATTTCCCATAAAGAATCTTAAAATACTTCTGTGCTGTTTATCTGGGCATTGTATGCCTAATTGTCCAATCCAGAAACAGGAGGGCTATGACTCCTGCTTCTGTTACCCTCCATGTCCAATTTCCAAGTGTTTACAGTCATTCATTTGTACCATCTGTCTAATATATCCATTGCTTTTGGTACCGTTGCTATTATTTTATAATAATTTACTTGTTATCGTTTATTTGGATTATTCTGAAAACCTCTTAACTGTTACTCTTTATTCCTGCCTTACATGCTTCCTCCCATCCTCCACGCTGCTGCCGGAGCGATTGTCCTAAATACAGTTTGTCCACATGCCTCCCTGCTTGAAGCTGGCCAGTGCTCCACATTGCTTTCAGTTTTTAGTTCAGACTTGCCCTTAGGCTCTGTATCTGTGGCTCCCTATTATGCAGCCCTTACTTAACATCCACTTTTCTCATGATTCTTCCCATCATGTCCTACAATGTACCCACAATGGTTTTCCTAAGATCCTTTTAATGGGCTATGTACTGTCCCCCAAAGCCAACCTTTGTATAAAAAGCTCTCTCCACCACCAGTGCCCTTAGGTCTACCATAACTTTTGACCCTCAGTCCCTGGTTGCTTGAGTAACTCTCACTGATTCTTCAGAAATCAACTCAAAAGTCTCCATTTCCCGATCTTTTCCCTGAAACATCACAGAGCTGAACTAGTGTCTTCCATATATTAATATTTTCAACTCTCACCTTAAACACGTGTCTGTCGTAGCATTTAATTCACATTTCTAGCCCTCCACTAGATAGATAACTATAAATATAAAAATATAGTTAAAGGAAATATTCCAAAGTGATCAATATTTGCTCTAAGTTAATGTATGCGTATCTTCTTAGCCTATCATAGAGCTGGTATATAATAAATGTCCAATAAATATAGCCTATATGAATGAGTAAATGAGTACAGTTAACTTTTGCAGCTATTATGAGAGCAGAAAGAAGATAGCAACGTTATTACTTTAATGCTCTTGTTTTTTTTTTTTCAGGAATCACAACTGTCCTAACAATGACCACAATCAATACCCACCTCCGGGAAACTCTTCCTAAAATCCCATATGTGAAGGCCATTGACATGTACCTGATGGGGTGCTTTGTCTTCGTTTTCATGGCCCTTCTGGAATATGCTTTGGTCAACTACATCTTCTTTGGGAGGGGCCCCCAGCGCCAAAAGAAAGCAGCTGAAAAGGCTGCTAGTGCCAACAACGAGAAGATGCGCCTGGATGTCAACAAGGTAAATTTGGACGGCAAGCCCTCCTTGCTTTTTAAACTCATAGAAGAATGCTAGCAATATAGGTTAATGGCCTTGTTTAGCAAATGAGGAAACCAAGGCCTGGGAAAAGGAATGGGTCATTTTTCCCAAATCACACAGATAATTAGTGATGGAGGCACAATTAGGGCCCAAACTCAGGAGGCAAGATTTGGATGTCCTTTCCTTTAACAGTAGGGTTGCCTTAACTTTAGTCATCTGAGAACCACCTTTATGATTTTTTTCATATATGAGTATAAAGTCTACTGTTATTCACTTTATATTTCTTTAAATTTACTCACTGTATTTAAATTGATTTAAAAAGTAAACTTCGTGTAGCTCCAATCAGTATTACTTGCTAGACAATAACCTTAATAACTTTAAATATAAATAAAAAAATACCATCCTATTAAATTCTTGGTTATAACAGATGCAGGCTCTGGACCTGAAATCTGCATCCTGTTTGACTTTAAAAGGGACATAAGCAAGTGTAGAGACATATCACAGACCCACCAGCAACAAACTGAGACTTTCTCCTTGAAGTAATCCGACAGAGAGAAGTGTAGGACAAAAAAAGAGAAATAACTTTCCCCTTAAGTGACACTTAATGCTGTGCACATATACAGCTTATCATTGTCGTATTGGACTATGTGAGGCCACCATCTTGCTTAAGTAGGGCAGAGGCAAAGAAGTCCCATACAGTTTTAAACCAAGTTCTTTCTTTAAGTCAATGGTTCTCGACCTTCGGTTCCCAGTGGAATCACCTACAAAGAATTAAAAATAGTTAAGCCTGGTCCCCTTTTCCCAGAAATTCTGAGTTGATTGTCTTGGAGTGTGACTGAGCATAATAATTTTTAAAAGTTCCCCAGGTTACTCTAATTTGCAGCCAAGTTTGAGAATCACCACTTTGAGGCATTCAAAGGCAATCCCAATAGAGTTATCCCTCTTTACTCTCACAATTAACTTCACCTGCCTGCCTATTGTAGCACTTTTCTGCACTAGCAGAAAACGTGTGTACATTTCCTCATAGTTCAAATTTAGACCCTTAGAAATAGACAAAGAAAACAAAGTCTTGTTTTAATATCTGCCCTAAATAGTGTTTATAAGGTAGTGTGTAGTGTGATGGATTCAATAAATACAGTATGAAATTACATGGGAAATTACAATAGGAAATTATAATTTTGTAATGAATATTTTATAAGTAAAAGTACATTTATCTATAATTTCCCATTTTCCCTATGTATGGCAACTTTTGGGACACCCTGTGATTAATAGTGATGGGATTTGGAAAACAGTAATACTTTTCAATCATCTGAAATTATTTACCATAATGATAGTTGGTTATTTCATTGGTATTTTAATATTTCTAATTTCAATTTAATTCTGAGGTTAGCACACCATAAATAATCTCTACCATTTGGTTTTATTTGAAACAAACCCTGTGGAAGCTTCTAACTCAGTAATGTTTTCCACATATCCATAGGTCTGATAGTTGGTTTTGGACTATTCTCTAATCAAAGGCAATTCTTTCTCAAAGATGATATTTACAATGATGCAAATTTTAGGTCTGGCCCTTGAAAGCCAAAAAACCATGGATCTAGGAAACTGTCAATTTCTTTCCCATGCTGAATATTTCACTTACTACAGTCTGTCAATAGATTCCAACCTTCCATATGGCTCTTTCAGGCTGTCAAATGAAAGAGTGCCTTTTAAACCTATTTTCTGATTTTCTTGATGTGGTAGTCCTAGTAAAGAAAAGGGAATGAATAAATAAATAATACTATCTCGTAAGATTGCAGTTTGAAATGAGTCTAAATCAATTGCATAATGTAAGGCTGACTTAATGAGATAAGCTAACATCTGATCTCTTTTCACTTTCATCCACCCTTTTTTTTTTTTTTTTACTAATTTGCATTTAAATGATAAATTTAAGACCTGAGGAGTGGAGATTGTATACAAACTGAGCTTGGAGCGCTTCAGATGGTTTTAAATTACATTGTACTGAGATGGAGGCAAAGAAAGGTTCACTAGCTAGGTACTCCCTAGTGGTGACTAAAGGTGGATTCGCAATTCAAGTGAGAGATTAAAAAAGATACCTAGAGATCTTCTAGTGCAGTAGTTCTCAAAACGGGGCAATTTTGTCTCCCAGAGGATTTTTGGCAACATCTGGAGACATTTTTGTTGGTTAAAACCCAGCATGAAAGGTTAAAGGAGATCCACATTGGGTTCCAATTACGTATCTAGTGTGTAGGAGCCTGGGATGCTGCTAACCTGATAGCCTCCCTACAACACATTGTCCAGCCCAAAGCATCCAGCTCTCTGTGTTCAAGCATTAGAAACTGAAGGCCCCCAAAATAATATGCTTGTCCTGTTCTGAATACTCTTTAACAAAATTGGTCTCTCCATTTCCTTTGACCAGCATATGTAAGGATCAAGACATCAGGAGTTATGATTTAGCACAATGGTTCTGAACAAATATTTTGGAGTCAGTCAAGTTCAATATTTACCCTCCCATTTAATAGTTGTGTGACAATGAACATAAAAAAAAATCAGCTCTCTGACCCTTCAGTTTCCTCATCTGTAAAAAGGGGTTAATTCCTCTCTCATAAGGTTATTATGAAGATTATAGTGATAATATGTAAAGAGGGCAACATAGTTCTCAGTACATGGTAAACACTCAGTAACTGGCAAATATTAATAAAATGTTAAAATATTATAAATACTAGGCATTGTTAGTTTTTAAAATAAAATTTACCATCTCCAGACTTACTGGTGATGTTTACTTGTATCTTTTACGTGCTCTAGCATGTAGGATGCAATTGTACCCTTAAAGGAGAGTGTCATTTAGAGAGGAATATTTTATGTCAGAAGTTTTAAAGTCAAACCAAGGAAATAAAAAATGAGTTTTAGCTGTAAAAATCTATAGCAAACCAACTATGTCAAATTTTATGAATTATTTCTTAGGACAGAATACCTACAAGCCATCTTGACTAGATTAAAACAAAAAAAAAAAAGGTGGCCATCTCACATTATAGACTCCCATGGTTTCTTTTTTTTACCAAGCATGAAAGGTTAGGGGAGATTCACGTTGGGTTCTGATTACACAATGCTTTCTTTTGTGTCAGCATCATGAATAATGCCGGTCTATTTCTTATCAAGAATGTCCCTTCTTTTCAACTGTAATTCTGAAGTTATTTTTGTTTTTCAAAGATCAGGCACAGAGAATCAGCTAAGTATTGTTGGCTGCTCTGGAAAAATCAGTCACTAGGAGAGGGATTGAGTATTTCACCGTCCTTTGATGGTTTCCTAGGTATGGAATTAGTGTGTCAGATCATCTAAAGTGACTTTTAAACTGTCCTCTCTGTCCTGAGGTCAGGGAGGGATGAAAATGGGATGCCTGCTCAGGTGGGAGACCAATGTTGATTCAATGAGTACTTCCACATTTTTCCATTCTCTTTTCTGCTTTAATTTCCCTTAAGTTTTGTTTTAAGAAGGGAATTTGCAGCTCTTAAAAGTAATTCCTGTCCTGTCATTTGATGGATCCAAAAACTAAGCCTCTTAGAGAAGGTGAAATAGCCAAGATTGCATAGCAAAGTTAACAACAATTCTGAGATGTGATCTGGGTTTTCCTGTACTTATCCAGTGTAGATTCCACTGTGCTAGCCAATGAGAGAAATGAAATAAAAATTGAAAAGCTGATTCCACATTAGTCCATGTATTCAGTTCAGTTTCTCTGAAAAATCCCACCTACCTGCACATAGAAGTCTGTAAGCAAGTGTCACTTAAACAGTTGCCTTCCTGTGACAAATTAAGTTGTCAAGTACTAACATTTTAAAAAATAAACTTCAAGCCAACATGAGGTCTACTGAGTAAGTTTTCCTCTGGAGTAGTTAAAAAAATATAATTTCTATCCTAGTGTTAAGAGAGTCCTTCCTGTTATCCTTTGCATTCTTCTATTTGTGCATGCATGTGTGTATGTGCGTGTGTGTGTGTGTGTGTGTGTGTCCTAGTAGAATTTGCCTTTGATTGATTTCACCCACTATTCTTGCTCATACTTCAAATTTTCATCTCTCTTTATTTTTCTTTTAAGCTTGATTTTGTGTCTCTGTTTACTTTTCTGCTAATTACTGAGTATATGCATACTTGAGAATCTAGTTATTTTTGCCTATTCACCACCTTGGTTCTTGCATATCTGAAATGCCTCCAGTATCCGTATTGCATCAAGAAACCTAAAACCACCAGTTTTCCAAATAAAGCTACACCAAAGAAATCTCCATTGGAGGGTGTTCTTTATTCTTCATTCATGAAATTCGGTGTGTTGTCTTTATTCATTGTGTCTATTCTTTTGTAATACAAAGCCACTAAGATTCTTTCAATCTATTTATTCTTACTGCCTGGAATTTGATTTTTTAAAAATAATACACTTGTAAAAAAACAACTTACTGGAATTTTATTCTCTGTTAACATTGGTCTTTCCTTATGCTTTCTAAAGACCAGTAGCATTTATCCATATCCAATTTACTTTGACCATCAGTCCTAATGCAATGGCATCAGTCGACTTAATTAGCACATTCTCTACTTTGTCTTCCAGATTTTTTATAAAGATATTAAACAAAATGGGACCCAATATCGATCCTTGTGGGACCCTACTGGAAACCTCTCCCCAGCTAGACGGACTACCAATTACGATTTCTCTCTGTATACGGTTAGATAGCCAGTTTTTAATCCATTTATATGTATTTCTGTTGGAGCCAATTTGTTTAGCTGTTCCCTTTAAAATAATGTATGGTGTCTTTGCAGATAACCTATGGACATGTATCCCACAGAGACTTGGGGACAAGTTAAAATTTTTTGTGAGGCTCTAGTTGTGTTTTCCCAGGTTTGTTTTATCAGTATAGCAATGGTGAGCCTAAGCCTTAGTTTCAATTCAGGAATTGTTGTGCTAGAGAAAGAAACTAAATGGGCTGTTGAGATTGTTTTTCACTTATACTGAGAGGATAGAGTATCATTATTTGTTAGTTTTGTTGTTGTTGTTGTTGCATCTGATTTGGGGAGTTTATTTATTTATTTAGGTCGAGTAGGTGGAGAATTAAACATTTCTTCTATTGATTGACTCAGAATTCAGAAACATATTTAGATTATCTGTGTCCAAGAATATTATACTTGTATCAAGTCCTTGTTGCTTTATTATTCATTTTACCAATAAGTAGTATTTTGGTAGCCCTGGTACTATTGTAATGATAGATAAGAGGCAATAATTCAGACTGTTTCTTATCAAAACTCTTGACTTAAGTGAACGCCAATAAAAAAGCCTATTTTGGGCTAAGACTGACAGTTTAGTTTCTGAATCCTCATGTTTTGTGATACTAATTTGCAAATTGTCATTTGTATTGCCCTCCAAGTTGGAGATGGAGAAGGAAGATGATAATTGTCAACATTCCACCTTATCTTCCACTGTTTGTCCAACTCCAGTTTTTAAATTTCTATTTCTTGCTAAGACAGTGAATGATATTGAATGTTGGCGAATTTTTCCTATGAGGACTTGATGCCAGATGAGCTTCCATTATTGTATCTTCTAAGTGTCATGCTCTTCCTTAATTTTATTGCTTTAACTCCAGAGTCCTTGAATACCTCGTTGTTGTTGTCTTTGGAGTTGGGGGCCGGTATGAATAACCTATTAACTTGCTACTTCGCTTTGGTATTTGGCATTTGATTACTTTTCAACTTTATTACTTGTTCTGTTATGTAGTAACATAGATGGTAATAGATTCCAGGAGAAGAGATGTTGGAAACTTTGTTAATCACTACTTTAGTCCTAATCCCCTAAACATCCAGCACCTGTTATGTCTGTGCTCTCAGGTTACATCGTTTATCTTGTTGCTGCTGTTCTTATTTTTTTAACTTTAGCTACTCCTGTTGAAACTAAAGTAGACTGATTTGATTGGGCATCATTCTGAATAGACTTAATCATGCAAAAGAAAACATGTTTGAAAGTTGGAATTTGGATTTATGATGAAAAAATGGTTGAAGAATGTTGTATTTTTGAAAACAAAAATCAAACCACACTGTGTGATTTGGTCTAACGACTGGGTAAAGTCACATGAAAATTCATAGTATCCTCAGACCATGAGAATATTTTGAAGAAAGTGTGCCTCTTTGGTGAATTAAATTTTTCAGTTGATGGCTTGAAAGAGTTAATGCTCTCTGATCCCATGATTTAAACCCTTGTTGGTCAAGAACTCTTCCTCTATTTCATAAAATATTATGTTAAAGAGAATGTTAAATGAAATTGAATTTTATATATGGAAATATGAATTTTCATCTTTTCTCTGTTGGGTATGTCTTTACTCTGTCCTTTGAGTCCTCTTCTAAGTTCATGCTTAGACTATAAGACAAGGGCTAGTATTTAAAAGTTCATATAATGAGCTTTCTATTAAACCTGTAACCTATAAAAGCATCAAGATATATGTAATGGTCCCAACAGTCGCTGGGAAGATGGATGAATTTTAGAGTCACATTGAACTGGGTTCACATTTAGGCATTGTCTTTTATAAGCTGTGTGACATTGGACATGTTTTAACCTTTCCAACCTTTTAAGTTTCTCAACTAAAAACAAAAAACACTAATTTCTGTCTTATGGAGCAGCTGAGAGGGTTAAATGAGATAATTATATTAAGGACCTTACACAGTACCAGGCAAAGAGCATTCAATTAATACTTTAAATTATTCTGGAGATCGTGGCAGTCAGTGTGTATCTTTCTCAGTTTTTAGGTCTATGACTATCTTTATGATTGTAAAACTAATTAATGATCATTCTTAAAAATATGTACAAAAGTGAAAAGCACCTGCACATACTCACATAGCTATAATCATTGTTAATATTGCCTTTTATTCACACTTAGTGACATACTTTTATATAAATAATCATATGCTACTGTTGTATATATTATTTTTTCCACTTACCTTTTCATTTGTTTAACTATACTTCATATCTATAAAATATTTAATTGAATATAATTTATTCAATACTCATTATTTATTCAATATTTACCATAATTTATTTAATTATTTAATGAGCACCTGTTGTTAGATGGTTACATTGTTTCTAAGTGGTTTTCTATTATAAACACTCTAAAATAAGCATCACTTTGCTGACATGTTTGCACCCTATTCTTAATACATTTCTTAAAATGAAATTACTGGGTCCAAAATTATGTGCCTTTAAAATGATGATTTATATTGTGAGGTTATGCCCTAGAGAAGTTCTGTGGTAGTTTACTACAGCACCATCTGAGAGTGTGGCAGTACACACATATACACACAAACACGTGCACACACAATGCACACACACAGTCACCCTGCCCCCGCAGCGAAGAAGAAACAGAAAACATGTTTAACGATGTCCACTTGTGAAAAGTGTTGGCAACGTGGAGAGATAGAAGAATCCAAAAATCCAGTGTAATTTCTCTCCTCTCCATCCAACAACCATAGAGACTAAAACGACAATAGAAAAAAAAAAAAAAACACAATCAACACCAAATTCAAATTGAGAAACTGCAAAGAGACAAAGATGCCTGAGCAGGGCCAGTAATCAATGCACGCAAAATCCAGAGGAATCTACCCAAGCTATCTTTGCACAAACGGGAAAACCCAGTAACAGTGTCTCCATCAAGATGAAGCCTCTATCTAAACAAAGAAACAGCAAGGCAACCATGTGAGAAAATTACCACACCGGGAGGGAGGAACTCAATGTGCAAAAGACCTGTGATGGCCCTTTTATTGAAATATATTCCAGGATAAATAAAAATTTTCCATAACAAAATTTTTTCTCACCAAAAATTGAAAGAATATGTGAAACAAAAGGTCAAGCATGAGATAACAAATAAATGGAGATTAAAAGGGAGAAAATGAAGGCAAAGCAATCTGTACAGAAACTAATAAATGAATCTAAAACAGTAAGAGAATCAATGTGGTAAAAAAAAAAAAATCAGAGTTGTAGAAAATCATGCCAAATGTAGAAGAAAAAAGATGTAGAGATAAGAATCACTTAGAGAAAACATAATAAATATGCAGGACAGTTACCATGGGTTAAACATGCAGAACCTTAATGTTAGTGAAGTATAGAGTGGAAAAAAATGGAATAGAAAAAATATTTGAGTCTAATGCCAGTAACTAATTAGAATAATGATGATAATAATAAACACTTCTTGCATGCCTATTATATGCTTAGACGCCTACATATATTTTGTTATTCTATGTAGTCTTCACTATTATGCCATGTTGTTTATAGTTGTAATTTTATAGATGATGAGCTGAGACCCAGAGAACATTATTAACTTGCTCAAGGTTAGATAGCCAAGCAATGGTTAAACAGAAAATATGACAACAGAAGCTGCTCTCTTAATGACTCATTATATATTTGTACATACCTGTTGTGAAATTAATTAATCCCATAATTGTATTATGGATACGTGTAAGTTGCAAAAGAACACACTGAGTTCCAAGATAAAAATTATACAATCTGGCTAGTACCTTATTATATTCCTCTGAAATCCCTAAACTTTCGGTAAGAAAAAGTGAATGACCTACAACAAAGAGAAAAGAAAAAAGGTCTCAAACTACTCTACAGCAGTATGCAACCTCATAAGACAACAGAAAAATTTTTATACGTTTCCGAGGGGGAGAACATGTAACCTAAGAATATAATTATCGATACAAAGACAAAGGAAAGATATTCTGTCCTCAATATACAAAGTTTAAGGGAACACAGCATCCATGAGTCCTTATTTTTAAGAAATAATGTCTTAATACAACAATCTGGCACCCAGTAAAGGGTAGTCAAAATAAGAAACTTGAGAATAGGAAAAGCCAGCATGCTCGCAGTTAGAACTAAAGATGGCATTTAGAACTATAGCTATACAACTCCAGGAATTAAGGTTTCTGAATAAAACATAACTGAAATATTTTTAAAAGCTAGATACTGAAAATGTGTAAAGATAATAAACCAGAAAAATAATCTTAAAATGTAAATCAAAATTATGGATAGAGGTTATTGAGGAAAGAGGAAGTATTTGCTAATTCATAACAAGGACTTAGTATTTACTGTTTTATTTTTAGAGTTTGTGAATCAAGAAGTAGAAGATTAAAGATATGGTTAAAATTAACATAGATAACTATGACAGTGTTTCTCAAGGGTTATCCCATAGACAACCTACATAAGAGTCACCTGGGATGCTTCCTTAAAAGTAGGCTCTACCTGAGACATCATACATCAAAATTTTTAGTGGGGAAAGCTGAGAAAATTGCATTTTTATCCCTCATATGTTTGGGGTGTACACTAAAGCATGAAAGCCTGAGGACATTTATGGCAGAAGAATCAAAAGCTGGCAACACATCTTACAAAAATCTTACATAACCTAAAGGAAATAAAGAAAGGTAAAGATGATGTAGTTAAATCTAATGTCAGAAATAAGGATAAGAATGACTGAAAAAAAAATGTAGAGCAGAAATCAAAATGACAAAATTAAGACCAAGCTTATCTTTCTAAACTAGATTATATATCAACCCACCTATCAAAAGAGTAAGATTCTCAAATTGAATCTAGCAACTAACCCAGCAAAATGCTTTTTATTAGAGATTCCTCTAAAGTAAAGATACTGGAAAACATTCTAATTAAAATCACATGCAAAAATAAATAAGGCAATACAAACACAAAGAAAGCTAACAATTTGTTATTATTACTATATAACAATGAATTTAAGGTAAAAAAAAAAATCAAGACCAAGAGATATTTTTATAATTATAATGATTACAATTCAAAATAAAGATATAATCACTTTAAATCAATATAATTCAAATCAAAATATTATCCAAATAAATTAAAGTGATAGGAAGTCAAAAGAAGAAATGATGGAGACATTAAGTAGTATATCTAGAATGTTTATCATTTGTATAAACTTTTATGTATAACTTGTGTCTAAGATGCAATAAAAATTAAATTGACAAAAATAATAGTAATATAAAATAGTACATAATTGATCCTCAAGGATGTGGTGAAAATAGTTAACAGTGTCAAAGTTGCTTCAAACACATTTCTAACAAGTAATCTTAAAAAACAAATTAAACATATAATTCAAGAACTTAGAAAAAGAACAACAAAATATCTAGGGAAACAGAAGGAAATCATCAAGGTCAATTATAAGTTAACAAATTAGAAAAATCAATTAACCCACAAATAAATCAGATCTAGTGCTTTTAAAAATTTAAGTAAAACAGAAATAATTGTCAAGGAATGGCTTATTGAAGAATCAAAAAGGAAGACAATATGAATACACTAAAGTAGTAATTTTTATAAAAGCATGATAATTATACAGAAAGGGGAGATTAAAAGAAAACTGTGCACATATCTTAGAAAATATGTGTAAAATACATGACATCCTTAGAAAATATAAATTAGCAAACTGACCCTGGGAGAAATAGCAAAGAAAAACAAACCAATAACCAAAGATAAACTTAAGAAAATTGACAGGAAAATATAACTCCCACTCCAAAAGAATGGCCCAGAGGTTTAAAGAATAAATCCTATCAAATATAAAAATTGAAATACTTTCAGAGATATTTAAACTCTTGCAGATCATAGCAGAGAGAATGAAAAACTTCCAGTGATTTAGAAAGTCAATACAATAATTAAGGTACAAAAACTACATTTTAAAAAGCAAAAGTACATGAAGGAAATGATAGGTCCACTTCACTGGTGAATATCAGCGGGGGAAATTCTTTAAATAAATTTAGCAACTTGAATGCAGAGAATATGAAAATGAAACTATAATATAACCATATAGTAAAGTTTCAAAATATAAGGATAATATTATCTATCTTATTATATAAGTTGAAAGGGTGAAAAACTTTTTTCTTAAATATGTTTTAAAAGTTTCAAGTACATAAGGAACATATATATCTTATAAAATTTGAAACTTTTTACCCTTTCAATAGATACTAAAAGGGCTAGTAATAAAAATTCAGTATTCATTCTTGGTTATAAATTTAAAGTCCTTTAGGAAATTAAGAAGCAATGAATATTTCCTTGCCATGGGTCTCTCTCTTTATTTCTCTATATCTAGCTTCTAGCCAAAAGCTCCATCTCTGGCCTCTTGTCTTAGGATGGAGCAGTAAAGACTGGAACAAGATTTGGATGTGTATGTTCACCATTCCCACTGTTATTGAACTTTAAAAAATTATTAGCCAGTGCAATTACATGAGAGAAAATAAGGAATGTAGGAAAGGGAGGAAAAATAATTTCATTGTCTAACAAACAAAAAAAATTATTCAAGCAAAATATAAGGGAATTAACTGGGAAAAACCTTTAGAAACAATATGAGAAGTTAGGGAAGTTCCTGTAGCTTTTCTAAATAAAGAGTTTATAAACACTAACAAAAAAATATAATGAAAGGCAGGGGGTGGGGGGAAGAGCCCTTTTACCAATAATAAGTTTTTAATAAAAGAAAACTTTGTGGGTTTTTTTAAATTATTTTTTAGAAAGAGATCATTTTAAAGGGATCACCTCTTTATAAAGTATTCTGAGTTTAGTGTAATTTCATTGGATACCAATGGGCTTTATTCTGGTTTTGATTGCTTTGGTGCTTTGTTTTAGAAATTTGACATGGTAATTCTTTAAGTTTCTTTGAAAGAAAAAATACATATGAAGAATCAGGAAAATAAAAAATAATAAGAGAACAATATCTCTACTAGAAGTATAAATGAGTTATAAAACCACAGCAATTAATTCAACATAGCACTGGCCCAGTGTACTCTATATAAAGGGGAAAGAAATTAACTTAGAAACATAAGAAAATTATTTTCTTAATAAAAGTATAATTAATGTCATTGGGAGGCCAGTCACAGTGGCTCACACCTGTAATCCTAGCACTCTGGGAGGCTAAGGCAGGAGGATCGCTTGAGGTGAGAAGTTTGAGACCAGCCTGAGCAAGAGCAAGACCCTGTCTCTACTAAAAATAGAAAAAATTAGCCAGGTGACTAAAAATAGAAAAAAATATCCAGGCGTGGTGGCACACACCTATAGTCCCAGCTACTTGGGAGGCTAAGGCAGGAGGATTGCTTGGAGTTTGAGGTTGCTGTGATCTAGGCTGATGCCACGGCACTCTAGCCTGGGCAACAGAGACCTGTCTCAAAAAAAGAAAAGTGTGTGTGTATACACACACACACACACACATACACACATCATTGGTAATATGTGAATTATGCAATTAAAAAAACAGCAACCATGTGGAAATATTTAAATGTAGTGCCATGTAGCTAACCTACCTCTTCCTCCAAATTAAATTTTAGGTAAGTCAAACAAAGATCTAAATATTTTTCTAAAAAAGAGTAAAAATACATAAAAGGCAAAAAATCATGTATAAATGTTTTAGTAAACATGGATTAAGTAAAACATGACATAAAATACAGAATATACAGAATACAGAAAAGAATGATAGTATATTTGACTTTGTAGAAAGGTTTCATTTCTATATTTTTATTTCTCTCTTTTACCATTCTTATCGGGTCAACCTTTCCATTCTACAATGACCTACAAGTTTTTTGGCTTCTTTCTAATAACATTTCTTGAAGCACATGATTAAAATATTATAAAGTAAAACCCATCTGAATTCCACTGTTTTCTTGAGAAAAAAACACCAGCAACATTTTGTAATGCTTTTTTCATATATTTATTATATGTATTTATGCCCGTATATTACGTTCTTTCCCACTTCCCTTCAGCAGCACTGATTATTCATTGCTCTTTGCAGTTAATAATGGGTATAATCTTATTTTAATTTATTTATATTGCTCACATTTCTTAAACAATTGGGCATCTTTTCATACTTTATGTGCTGTTTGAATTAGCTTCCATGTGAATTGCCTATTCTTATTCATTTTTCTTAAGAATTCTTTGTTTTCAGTTTCAACAGTTCTACATATAATAAAGATATTAGTTATTTATTAGTATGTACATTTCAGATATTTCCCCCAAGCTGTCATTCATATGATAACAAGTTTTTAATTGTTTCTATTTTTTAAAATTTATTTTTATTTTATTTATTTATTTTGAGACGGGGTCTCGCTCTGTTGCCCAGGCTGGACTCGAACCCCTGGGCTAATTGCAATCTGCCCGCCTCAGCCTCCCAAGTACATACATTGTCCAATTATTTGTACTTTTGTAAATTGTAGGTTTTCTGGAATGGCTAAATTCCTCTTGAAATTCCAGGTTAAGCATCTGTTCTTCTAAATTTTTCTGGAAGTTTCTTTTTTCTAATACTTAATTCAGTGTTTCATGGTTTACATTTAATTCATCTTGAATGATGTATTATTATTAGTGCGGGATTGTTCAATTTTATATTTTCCAGAGATAAAACCAGTAGCACCAGCATTATTTATTTATTTTTGAATCTGTTTTTTTCGGGGGTCACATGTGGAGAGTGGGAGCGGATGGCAGGGGCACTTCTGTTTTTCACTTTATGTGTTTCTGTAGTGTTTGAACCGTTGCAATTCATAGTTATCACTTTTAAAACTTAAGAAGTGTGTGAGCGTATGTGTATACACATTCTCACCTCATTTGCCAGTGTAACCGTTTCATTACATTTTCTCTCTCTCCTTCACACACGCACTCACCATACCTACCACACACAGACACACCGCACACAAATGAATTCCTACTTTTTCCAATTCATACATCACGTAACCAGAATAACCCAAGAGAATTACAGCCTCTTGTAAATAACACGTTGCACATTTCTGATGATTATTTCTGTCAATAAAGACTGAAAGAAAGAGAAAGAGAGAGAAGAAAGGAAGGAAGGAGAAAGGAGTGAAGAGAGTCAAAGAGGGAGGGAGGAGGAAGGAAGGAAATAGTAAAGAAAGAGAAAAAATGGTCCAGCCTGAACAGAAACTGCCCTCTGCCCTGAGCATAGGCAAGCCCTTGCTGACCACCTTTCATCTTGTCAATGTTGCTACCAGAGATTCAAGATTCTAGTGACACACTTAGCCGATGAGACCTGTAATATTTTTCCAAGCTGGTATATACCTATAGCAGCCCTGCTCATGGCTCTCTGCAGATATGAAAAAAACAAACAAACAAACAAAAAAAACTAATCATTTATGTCAGTGCAGTAGACTGAGGCTCAGGAGATTCGGGATTCAACTCTCACCTCTGACACCTAAGAAGCCATACGTATATATCAGACAAGTCACTCTCCAAGATCTCATCCACCTTAAAAATCACATAGTTCTAGAACTCTCATTGAGTCTCCTTGCCTGGGTTTCATTAGTCCCATTACCTCCTTTCGTTAAACCTACTTTCATTTATTTCTACTACAAATGATTACTAATTAATTTAGCAATTTTTACAATTAATTTACCAAATTAATTCACAATTTATATGCACTTACATAGAGTATATATTTTACTGTTACTTAAAGATGATTTTCCTTAACAAGTTTCCTTTAAGAAACATGTGGAAAAAGTCTATAGAGAGAAATATTATAATATAATTTCCTGCATTAGCAATACCTAAAAGTACTTTGAACCCAATTTCTCTCCTAAAAATGACTCATCTATGATTTGTTGTACGTTTTTGAGATAGCTAGAAGAGAAGATCTGGAATGTTCCCAACACAAAGAAATAGGCAGATATCCTAAGTATGCTGATGTAATCATTACACATTGTATGTATGTATCAGAATATCACACATACCCCAAGATAGGTGCAATTATTATGTATCAATAAAAAATAAAAATAATAAAAACATGTGCTTCTTATACTGGATAAATTAGAATGTAAATCAAATAGTTTTGTAGCTTGTAAAGTAATTAGTAAATAACCAAGCAAGCAGGCTCATTAGATTATAATAATAATGGATCCTGGCATAGTATTTATTAATCTCAGTAACAACCAGACATGTAGAGGGTAGATGTAATTCCCATTTCATAGATGAGAAAGTGGAAACAGACCCTTAGGAAGTCATTGATCAAACAGGCTCCCCGGACCAAAGCCCTATGAAGCTTCCTGCATGTCCTTTTCCTTTGCATGGTCAGTTTCTCTTGAATCCTATCTGATTCAGTGAACCTGGTCTTCTCCAGCCCTACACAGAGTCAAAGACTTAAGTATGACTCGTTTTCTTTCAATTAGGCTTTTTTGTTTTTTCAAGAAAGAGAATCACAGCTATTGAGTTAAATTTTGGAAACATATTTATTCTGTCAGAATACTTAGGTCACCCACAAGCAAAATTTAATAAACTTCAGAAAAAGTTTATATGCAATACTGTGTGGTTTCTCAAAGCAAGTAATAAGACTGTGCCTCTTTGTGTGCTCAATTTCCATTCTAGAATGTGAAATATAACACCAGTAACATAGGTCTACCATTTACTAGATGACTACCAGAAGTCAAACCCATCTTTAGTGCATTATTGACAGGTTTTAAGGAAAAATGTGCAATAGTTTTCAATTTTAACCCAAAGATATACCTTCTAAAGCTCCTGAATTTAGTGTAAGATTTGCATATACTATGACATGTGATTTCTTTCCTTCTTTCCTTTATATCTGCTGATACATTGATGATGAATTTTATAGTTGATAAAATCTCAGATTTTAGGAAATTTGGTAACAGTTCTAGTATCATGAAAGCAATTCTTACTGGGGAATTTTTGGACAGATTATTAACTGTTTATTTAAAAAAGAAAAGAGGGAAGGAAGGAAGGGAGAAAGGGAAGGAGGGAGGGAAGAAGGAAAGAAAAAAGGAAGGAAGGAAGGAAGGAAGGAAGGGAACAAGAGAAAGAGAGAGAGAAAGCAATTTTCCATGGGCAGATTTGGGAATCAAAGGGCTGGCATTAAATTTTTATTAACTATCTTTTTATGAATATTAAATTATTTTGTAAAAACAAAACAAGTACAGAACCTCCAGCCAGTCTTGTGTTCCTAAAGAAATCAGAAATTTTTTATTGCTTCTGCTGAGAAGAGGTTTGCAGGACGACTTGATGCTTATTTAATCTTCGCAAAGGGCACCTAGGGAGATAGAACAAAAATGGGCCCTGACATAATTTTGAAATCTCCCTCAGCAATAAACAAGCTGTCTCTTTGCCTCTCAACACTTCTGCTAACTTGTACTGTGGGAAATTTCTGGAAGCTGGACGGGCTTCAAGGACACTACAGCGGGCTCCCTGCCCTGTGTCAGAGGTCCCTGCTGTGGTGCTCTTCTCTTTAGAGGGGTTTGGGCTAAGCATCTCTGGGTCCTGGGAGGGCAAGCCTGCTAACCCTACCTTCACCCTTGAAAACACACTGTAATAATGAGCCCTCACGTGTGAATACTCCTTTATGGGGCATTTCAAGTTTCCTCAGCCCAAGATCAGGGATCATTTAGTTTAGCAGTTGAGAATGTTGGTCCCTGAAGCCAAAGACATAGGCTACGTTCCTCTGAGAATCTCTCAGCTACACTTTGCTTCCCTTATAATAGCCAGCTGCAGGATAACATGAAACAAGGGGCACAGATTTGGAAGGAACATCACAAATGTTTCAATTATCCAGCAAGTGTTTATCAAATTAATGCTTCTGGAGAAGAGGCTAGCACAGGCAGTCGTAGCTGAATCAACCCTACTTTATTTCGGAGTGGAGACAGCCTGGAGTCCGAGCCCCAAGACTCTCTCTCATTCACCGTATGAACACGGAAAAAGCTCTCGGAGCTTCAGTTTCTTCATTTGTAAAATGAGGCTCACGGTTCCACCCTGAAAAGATGGTTTTAAGGACTACAGGAGGAAGTATAGAGGAAGTACTTGGAACAGTGTGGCTGGCATTTGTGAACAGTAACATGAAGTTGATGCCTACCATGAAAATAATCACAAGGGCAGAACTCTGACTTTTCCTGTTTCTTAAGATTTGTGTCTAAATCAGTAGCGTTGTCTCTCAGTCTGATGGAATAGTCCACTGCCTCCATGGTATTCTTTTTAATGGTACAAGATAATCAGAATGGCTAGTCCGTGGTATAGATAATACATGCTACTGAGTTTCAGAGGAGGGAGATGTTACCTCGAGTTGTATGTTCAAGAAAAGCTTTTCAGAGTAAAAGGTACATTCCATCTCAATAAAAAGGGGGCAAGGAGCTGCTTCGTCCAGCCAGGATGTATGCCTCTACCATAGAATAACAGTAATTTAACCCTGGAAACAGGGTTAAAGGATCCCCTCGTTTTTATGAATGAAGAAACTAATCTACAGACAGGGAGGGTGACTAGTCCAAGGTCTCACAGCAGTTTTATAACAAAACAAGACTGTACCCCAGTTCTCTGGGATAACCTGCCCACTGCGCTGCACTGCCTTTCATTCCTTGACTTGACAGTATGTAATAATTTGACCTGCATCTTCCCCAGTCCCTTGCATTGTTCCAACAAAGTAGCTCTGAGAAACGTGAGTGCACAGGAAACCATTCTGGTGCAGTGGGAAAGGGTCTACTCCTGCTCGTACTCACTGTGTAACACTGAGCAAGTCACTTCCTCTATCTGAATTGCTAATGATATCTTTTGAACGCTAGCATTTACCAAGAGCTTACATAAAGCCAGGAGCTAGCTAAGCGCTCCAGGGGCATTATCTCTTACCGTCCACTGCCCCATGACTGCGTTTTATAGAGGGGCATCCTAAGACCACAATACCAGTACAGAGTGCAGAGCACTAGCCCCATCCCTGGATTTACTGAATCAAAAGTTCTGATCACCCCAATACGTAAATTCTAGCAAATTCCCCAATCGATTCTGATGCTCACAAAAGTTTAAAGCTTGATGATTTACTAGGTACTCTGATAGTCATCTAAAATTTTACAGATGACAAAAGCTGAAACCCAGAGAGAAGTAACATATTCAAAGTCACACAGCTAATTAGTGGCTAACCTGGGACTTGAACCCAGGTTTGTTTGTTTTGCTGCTGTTTGTTTGCTGTGTTTTGAGGGTTTTTGGTACTTGACCCACAATCTAGCTGAGATTTTAGTAGTTAGCAAAGCATCAGATTGTCAGCTGGGCTTGATATTCTTTCTTATCTTTCTGGGTTCATACTTTTCTTCACTTCCCAACTCAACTTGCAGCCTATGTTTTGTAAAGTTTAGCACCTTTCACTGTCTGCCGTCATCTTCAGATCTCAGAACCAAGGATAATTTGGTGTTCGAATGGAGCGGAGAGATGTTTGACAAGGCTGTGTCAAATTAACAGCAGTTCTAACAAGAGAGTTGAGGACCGAGGATAGATGGTGCATTTGACAGATAGTCACTGGAGTAATTCACTGTGTAATTGGCCAAATGTACAGAAGCCACCAGACTGCAGCTGGACAAGGGATCATTGGCCGAGGTGGATTTCCTAGTTCCCTCCACAGCTTAGTCTTCCCTTAAGGGTTTAGTCAGCACCTTGGTTGTGATTAATTCGGCATGAGGAGCACAAAAATATTACCAATTAACTGCTTTGCTTTTTTCCAGAAGATGAAGGCTCCATTTAGCAGACTTGTGCAGCTACCCAAGGTTCTTGGAAAATCCTCCCCCTTTTATTTTAAATCCTCTAGTTATTGACTTTTAGAACTTTAAGGAATCTAGGCTCTCACCCAGCCCAGTGCTTTTCATTGTTTCATGTGCATGAAAGTGACCTAGGGATCTTGTTAAAGTGCGGGTTCTTCTTCAGTCGGTCTAGGTTGAGGCTTGAGATTCTGCATCTCTAACAGACCTTCCAGGGATGCCAAAGTGGCTGATCTACGGGCCACACTAGATAGGGAGGACCTAGCCCAGGGAATGCAAATGAGCTGTAGCTTGAGTACCCACTGGGGATGACTCATGGTTGGTGCCTGGAGAAGGTACCGAGGATTCTCTGTAGTTGCATCTGGGACCAGCTGGTCAATTAGCCAAGCTTATCACGGGCTTACGAATAGGAAACCTACCTCAACAAATGTCTCCCTTTGGCGTGCAGAAACCGAAACCCAGAAATCTCAGTGACTTGCTCGGGGTCACATAAGCTAGTTAGTGGTAGATCCAGGACTAAATAAAGCTGGAATGTAAACCTAGATTTCTCTCTGTGTGTTGCATATTTGAATCGCAGATTAGATGTAAAGCTGTTTTAAAATATCTTTCCTCAGTTCTATAATTGGCAGAACCAGGCACAGAATCCAATTTAGATTTAGGAATCCAGGGGTACTCACCCTAGCTCAGCCTCTGAAAAGCTCTGCAACTTTTGGAAAAGAACTTCTCTGGGCCTTAGTTTTTTTTTCCATGAGATGAGGAAGTCCATGCCTGGTCTTTTGAATTCATTCTAATGTTGTACAGGGCTATGAGGTAAAAGAGGAAAGCACTTTGACAAAACATAAAGGATTTGAATAAATGGAGGACATTTTTGTTAAAACTGCTTTAGAATAACATTAAATTTTCCTTACAAGATTGTTATTTGTGGAAAAGAATACATGCACACACAAAACCTTGTCATGGTCCCAGGTTGAATTTTAGCTGAAATGATTGCAGATTACTATTTTGAATTTTTATTAATGAGGCTCTTTTGATTTTCCACTCACCTTTAATGTGTTTTGCCTGTGAAAAGGATGCATAGGCATGGGACAAGAGAGAGAAGGAGAGAACAAGCAAGCCAGCCAACATTTCGTTGATGACATCTTGTGCAAGATGAGACGGCTTTCGGTAGCAACAAGGCTCCATGTTTCTCCGTTCATGTCCATAAGGAGAGATGGGGATTTGTTTTTACCCAAAGCCTTTAACAAACCTTTCCTTTGGTTTAACTGTCTCAGCTGACTTAATCCTTCCCTTTCCTGAACCAATTTCTGGGAAGGGGAGAGGAGGACCAAGACTGGTTTAAAAGCAATCACATTTGGAGCAGGGGGTCTGTCTCTCCTTTTGTTGCAATGGATGAAATAGATTAAACTGCAGCATCCACTGCAAGGGGCAACAGAGAAAATATAAAGAATTAGTCTTGCTTGTATAAATCGGTGAATTTGTATCTTCTCTCCCAGTTGTAGAAGTTTAAAGTTGCAAGTATCATAGTGATGGTTTTCATATACATACATACATAGTTACATACCTAGTTAGGTATATCAGACATGATGGTAAGCTCCTTAAATATCTTATCTCAATCTTTAAACAGCCCTCCAAATGATGTAACTTCATTTTAAAGGTGAAGTGATGTAGCTTCATTTTAAAGGTGAAGAAACTGAGGCTCAACTAGGCTATGGAATCTGCCCACGGTCACATAGCTGATCAGTAGAGGAGCTAGAATTCAATACTGATTCCAATGTACATGTCTTCAAGACTTAAATAACTGTATAAATGGTCTTATTTACGCTGGACTTCAGAATGCTGCTGTAAAAGTCCATATAAAAATGTGATTTTATATTATCAGTATCATCATAATGAAACTCTCTTTTTAGATGCATTTAATTTGGAGGATGAGAGACTTATTTCCTATACATAAGTAAAGGTGGAAATAATTCTGAAAAACTTAGTTCTGCTGGAGGGTGGAAGCTCTCCCCTCCCAAACTTTGACTGATCCTGCTTGCATATAACAAAATGGAATATTTGGAGTTACCTCTTACCTCTGCCCTCTATAAGGATAAAAAAAAGGGGGTCCCCAAGTTAAGCATCAGGAAGAAACATTATTGACAATTTCTTTTCTTAGGCTGATGAATAATGAGGTCTCAACTTTAGACACTTTCCTGAAATACCAAAACTAGAAGATTCATACAGCCCAAGAAGATCTAGAGGCAGCTCCCTGCTAGAGGGCTGTAGCCAAAAGAAGCCCATCTGGATTGATGCATTTATTTGTCTTGTAAAGAGAGGTTGAGCACCTGCTATGTGTCACCCTGTCACCATGTCCACAGCTATTTAAGTTGGGAACTGGTTTACCATCTTCTGACATAGCACAAATTCAATTCCTCCATCCTCATACTTCTATAGTAATAAAAGTTGACATTCTTTGGGTTTTTATCAGATATGACACTGTTTTATGTGCTTTATGTGAGTTATCTCAATAATCTTCACAATAATCTAGTAAGACAGATACTATTATACCTATTTTACAGTTGAGGAAACCAAAGCCCGTGAAGGTTCAATACCTTACCTAAGATCACAGTTTTGTGACCTTGCCTTTATCTCAGTCTGCGTTTAGCTTCACTAGTCTGCCTTTAGAACCTATATTCTTACGCAGGATACTACTGCTTCAGCCCAAAAGAATGTGGCTTTTTATAGGGTCACCCTGAAAGTTTCTGCAGTCTAGAAGTAAAGACTGGTCTCATTTCACAAAGTGGCTCTTCCTAAAATGTAGTCAGACCAAAGTTAGCCGAAAAGGTCCAAAGGGAAAAGATAAGACCACTCAAGTTCTCTAACTTGGCACTTAGGAGTGGAATACCGTGCAGGTGCGGACATGGAGGCTCCCTCTGCCTTCCCTTTACTTTCCCCAGGACCGACCAGTCCTACCTTTACCTTCCCTCTGACCCTACTTTTAGAAGGCCCAGGGATTCTCTGTGCCAAGGCCGTGGTCTCTGGCTGCCTTGCCGACTGCTCCTGTACTCTGCCTGCCACTGTTCCTACAGCTGCATGGTAGATGTTCATGTTTCCTAAATGTCTTCCCCTCAAAGCAATAGGACATTTCACTTTTTTAAGGGGACATAGCAAAAGTCCTAGGAGGCAGTGCAGCATCAGTCTTAAGGGTGAGGACTCTGAAATCAAACTATCTGGGTACAAATCTCAGATCCCTTATTTATTCACAGTGCTACTTTCAGCAAGTGATTTAATTTTTCAGAGTCTTGGTTTGTTCATCTATGATATGAGAGCTAATCAGTGTACCTACTGCAGAGGATTGTGGTGAGGAATAAATGCAGTAATCCATGGAGAGTGCTCATAACTGTGCCTGGAATATTGTATGCATGCCCAATAAATATGGAATAATGGTATTAACTGCTGTTTCTGCAGTTATTTTTTGAATCCTTAGCAAACACGTGCCTCACCCTCACAGAGACCACATCCTAATGAGAAGATGCACCTTAAACAAATACCTGTAGAAATCGTATGTAATTATAGATAGAAATAAGGACAGTGAAGAAAATGTCTGCATTGCTATGATGGCACGTAATGAGGGACCTGATAAAATCAGGCAAGATCCGGGAAGACTCCCCGATGGAAGGAGCATTTGAACTGAGGTCTGAAAGATGGGAGATAGTGTAAGAGTAAGGAAGGATGAATGTGGACGTTCCTACTCTCGATTTTATGACAGAGCAAATGTTAGAAATTCCTTGGTTCCATTCAAACAGCTGCATATTATTCAGTATCAACAATGTTCTATTAAGAAATTGTCTAGAGTTGATAAATTATTTTTTGTAATGAGTTATTTGCCATTTGTATTTGTTATAGAGACATTTGTCTGTAATCACACTGCCCTTAGCATCAGTTATTTTTCTTTGCTGTACACAATGGGCACATCCTTTCCAGTAGGCACTCTAAGTTATTTGGACAATGTCATTTTGTTAAGTACTGCTGAGTCAGTTTCCCTCAACACTTTTTTTTTAAACACAGCTACTGGATCAAGTGCTAGTTGAGTATTAAACATGTGTCTAAATGTTCACTCACAGGATTCAGTAATCCATGTGATTCCATGTACCCTCCCCATCCAAGGCATCCCTGTTCAAGAGATCTATTCTAAAAGGCACCGCCCTTGTGCCCCTGCCATTCGAGAACCAAAGGAGACTCGGCCCCTATAGAAGCGAAGTTCATTGGCTGTGTTCCCTGCATGCCTGTGGGTGCTAATGCTGCTGCATCTTTCTGTTACCTTTTTTGTTCTGTGTTCACAGGAGTCCTGTCCATATGGTTTGCATTAGGTCAGCCCTCTGTTTTCTTGGCCAAATTAAATGCAAAACAATAGGATGTAGGAATAAGGTTATATAGAGAGAGTGTCTCTGATTCCTGTTAGTGGAGCTGATTACAGTCTAGATTGGATTTTTGGAGTCTATAGGCTGAGAAATTCTTTTTTTCTTAGCCTAGAATATCTTCCAGGGGGAAGGTGTTAGAAGATTTTCAGGTGGATTTAAACATTGATGCCTTGCTTAGGGGGACAAAAACCAAACATTGGCTTGTCTTCTTCTAGCTTTCAGCTTTATAACTTCCCTCTCACCCAGAACTGAGGCAATAGGTGCTTTTGTGTGTCCAGATCCATCCCTATTACCTTATAGGACAAGATTGGGGTCAGTTTTAAAACCCATGAACGGTAGAAAACCACAAGTCTCCCAGTGACCCAGGCAGATTTGATGACAACATTTATGTCAATCATGACCTGCCAGGAAATCTTGACATTGAACCCGATCTGATTCCATGTTTAAACTCACTGTCATAGATGTGGGCAGATTATGAATGCGAGGGGAGTGTGGCTGACATTCCTTTCTCTCTTAGTAGTGGGCACTGCCATCATCCTGGACGGCATGTGTTGGTCTCAGGGAAAAAGGTAGCTCCTCTTCTGCTAACAGTTAGCTGTTCTTTCCCCTCCTTGCACATTAGAAGCAGTTGACTGGAATGTTTCTAGCCTTGCAGAAGGAAGCTAAAACAATTGTCCTCTGTGATGTTACTTAAAAATGGGTTGGGAAATCGTGAATTACTAGTTAGATGGTGTGTATAAAAATCTTTAGCAAGTCATCGCCCATAATACTTTGAGTTGGCTGAACCAGCTAATGAAAAGATTAGATCAATTGTCTCTTTTTCAGCTTGGTACTTAAGTCAATAAGCCAGATGAAAATTAAACTAGAACAAGCCTCTACCTCTCAGGATGTAAGCTCCCAGGGGTTCAAATTTCTCTGAGTCTCTGAGTTGGGTAGGAAGATTCTCACACCTACCTCCTTGAAACTTGTCAAAAATAGGATTTTGTATTTAGGTAAGCTCATTGTCAAACCCAGCTCCATTCCATACTCCCTGAGAATCTGTAATAATTTGAAGGCAGTTCCTCTTTTGAATGTAAGAAATGTCTATTAAAATTGATATATCATAAATATAGTTTTCCTCACTTTTTCCTCCTTCAAAGGTTTTTATTCTGATCCCATCTCTTTTTTCCCCATAAAATGAAGATGAATCCCTATTTTCAACTGTAA
The DNA here is from genome assembly GCF_041146395.1 of Eulemur rufifrons. Lineage (NCBI taxonomy): Eukaryota > Metazoa > Chordata > Mammalia > Primates > Lemuridae > Eulemur > Eulemur rufifrons. The sequence goes on from NC_090992.1 coordinate 23,008,745, forward strand.
TTGAAACTAGTAGCTTGTACTTTATTAAATTAAAAAGAGGCACCCAGAAAGAATTCTAGTAACCTTTTAAAAGAAATTATTCAATTCATCATGCATGCTAATTGTGCTTTAATAATATTAAATGTAGTAATTTGAATATACTCTCCTCTCCCCCAAATATAACATTCATCTTCCTATCTCAATCCAAATACTATTCTTTAAACAAATAAATCAGTGATCTATAGTTCATATATCATTCTTAATGAATTCCACATGAATTAACACATATATAGAAAGGAATCATTTTCCAAGAGAAATTAATTTGATGCTGTGAGAGTAAAAGAGATGGAAGACACCAAGCCACAAAAAAATTCAGAAGGCCATTTAAGAATTTCCAGTGCAGAGGGATACTGCAGAATTCGCTAGGCTATGCCCTACAGAGTGGGAGAAAAAACACTAGCACTGGATCAAAATCACAATCATTTGCAATTTTTTGATTGCTATTTCTCCATTCTCTGGTACAGAGATTCAAAGAGTCAAAGATGTTGGTCTTCTCTTGCTCTCATAGAATCTCCATTTCATATTCTGATTGGGTGAACTTTCTTTCACCTCTTAGAATACTAAGTTCATGCTAGGTAATTTCAGAGTGTTTTTCCTTTGGAAAGAGCGCTTTGGATATTCCCAGGTGGTTGACAGTTCATTGCCTTAGCATTTCAAGTCACTCAGGTCACAGTGTCATTTTATGGAAGATAAAACAAGATCTCCTACCCACTCACTAGTCACAGTAATTGGAAATCGCACAGTTAGGATTTCGTGGGTTTTCTCCGTCTTCTCTTGATGATATAAGCGGTGCACTGGGATTTAAGATAGCCCCACTCTCCCTTCTCAAGGTAAGCATATGATTTTGTTAGGTTGCTGGGGAATTTGATTTGTTTTTCTATACGTGACTCTAGATTATAACAAGGACATCCCTCCAGACCATATACCAGAGCATGCCCAGGTACAGAGACAAGGTGGCATCAGATCATGGACTCCTCTCTTTTTGTGTTGGCTCCTTTCCAAGTGAGAATTTCCTGTAGACTATAGACTGTAACAGGGGCATCCCTCTAGAGCATGTACCTGTCATGAAGAAAGGTGCAGGAAAGGAAGCAGCAAACCCAAAATCAAACCTAGAATTAACTGATAAATATATAAAAACAAGGCCCACTCTTATGAGTTTAATACAGTATCTTTTAAGCAAAATGGTACTCCGTTATCCAAGCATGTTTCTTTCCTTTTTGTGAAAAATGTTCAGTTGAGAACAGGAAGAAGAAAAAGAAAACCTCTTAATCCAAAATATTTAACATAAATTTGCTGTTGTTAGAACCATCATCGAGTAGGTCAGTCTGGAAAATAACTCAAGTCAGCAGAAAAGTCCATCCCTCTACCCAGTAGAACATCTGATTCAATCAGTGTGCAAACTGCCCTCATTCACAGGAGGCTCTGGAATGCTGGTACAAATAAATCAGTCCATTTCCCAACATTTCAGCACTTGCTTCTTGATTGATGAGCACAATAACTCCAGGTAAAGCATAATTTCAAAAGCAGATAGTTGAATGGGAAACAGGAGACTTTCTTTGTTGGCATTGGTCTGCTTAACAGAGCCAGTCCAAAAAACCTTGTTGGCAGGAAAGGACACGCAAGTTAAAGCTTGACACTAGAAAGCAAATAGCGTATATCCTTGTACTAAAACTAAAGCAAGGCCTGCAGCATAGCTTCTTGCAAAGGCAATTTATCTATAGAGAATAGAAGTTCATTCACTAGTCTATCTTTTCCCTCAACTTCCCTTCATCCCTTCATTTACTCTTGCTTCCCTTTCTCTCATATTTCAACTGCTATCAACAAAATTCCCAAGGCTCTTTAAATAAGTGAAAATGCCAAGACAGAAACATTTGGTAAATGTTTTGGTGTGTTTTCCAGGGCAACAGAGATTGTCACATGGCCCTTCTGATTAGTTAAAGGGAAATTATCTCTTGTTAATGTCCTAATCAAAAATGAAAAGGAGAATGTAGTGGTTTCTCTTGTGTCTCCACTGCTCAAGTGAAGAGAAGGACAATTAGGAAATCCACTTGGACAAGTCTGGAAAGGCTGGTGCAGAAACTCAGTTTTAAAGATTAGCTAAATTTATATGACAATTGCTGTGCCTTCCTTTTGCTAAAATGTCATCACTTAAGTGTAGCCTGACACTGAGAAGGCATTCCAAGGCAGAACTTGTAATTGGGGAAAGTCTCAAGATATGCTATTGGATAGTTTGGTAATTGGGAACAGAAATCTTGGAGCAAACAGATTAAGTATCAGCTCCACTACTTCCTAACTGTTATAATTCTGGGCAAATCACTAACTATGCCTAATTCCCAATCTCCATATTTTTTAAATGGGAATATTAATAATACCTCTTTTGTAGGGTTGTCAATATGAAGATTAAATAGGATAGTGTGTAAAGCCTTCAGTACAATGCCTGGCTCCAGTAAATACTCAGTACATGGAACCTGCATATGTTCTCTCTCTGAAAGCTCTTTTTCAGCTTGGTGTTGTGAACTGTGTTCAGCACCTTCAGCTTTTTCATTATTTCTCTGGCCTCTGCTGCTCTTTCATTTGAAGTCATGCCCTGCTGCTGCTGTCCAGACCAGCATCCCAGCCTCACCTGGGAACTTGTTAGAAATGCAGATTATTGAGATTCATCCCAGACTTAATGACTCATGAACTCTGGCTGCTGATACCAGAGATCTGTTCTAACAAGGCCTCCAGGGGATTCTGATGCACACTCAAGTTTGAGAACTACTGAAATAAGACTGTCACCAATCAAACCTCTACCTCAGTCAGTCTTCCCTGGTTGATACTAAGACAGGCTGGAGCATCAAGGAATATTATTACATTGAGATAATCATCAACAACCCAGAATTGTTATACTGTTCTGTTACCTATTAGCAGTAAGATTATAAGTAACTCACTTCATTTTTCTGAGCTTCCATTTCTGCCCTATCAAATGGGAATGCATCCTGTTCTGCTATGGTGTAATAGGTGCATTTCCAAAAAAAAAAAAAAAAAAAACCCTCATACCAAAAAAAATCCCCTTACAGAAACAGTTATTTCAGAGAGGGAGAAAGGAAGGATAATTGTTACTGAATTTAACATCCAGACTCAAAAAGACATTTTTTCTTTTATATAAACAATAAAAAAGATTAAAAATAAACAAATTTGAGGGTAGTTTACCTGAAAGCTTTCCACTTTTACCCTTTAAACCACATGTAAAAGACCCTATCAATCTTCTGTACCTTTGCTCTTGACATTGTAACTTTCCTCCCAACACAGTTCATGCTCTTTGCAAGGAAAAGAAGAAGAAGAAACAAGACAAGGAAAAAGAAAGGGAAACGCAACCATTTTAATAGCCAGCCATTCACATCTAGAACTGCCTAAAAGATTGAAACCCAACACTGTTCTGCATCCTGAAGATATTACTCTAATAGATTTCCTTAGTCCTAATTTGGGTTATGAAATATTTTATTACAAATGAAATGCCTTTAATTTCTGTGCTGCCCTGCTTATACTGTATTACAGAGTTGTTGAGACCTTTAAATGAGTTGAATTATATCTCAGGTAGGATCCTTTGGGTCTCAAAAAGCAGGAAACCCAATTCATTCTGGTTTAAGAAAGAAAGATTCTGATCATTAGCCCTTTATCGGTTGTATAGCATGTGAATATTTTCTCTCATTACGTGGGTTGTCTGTTCACTCTGTGAATTGTTTCCTTGGCTGTGCAGAAGCTCTTTAATTTAATCAAGTCCCAATTATTTATTTTTGGTGTTGCTGTGATTGCCATTGGGGTCTTCATAAATTCTTTGCCTAGGCTAATACCTAGGAGAGCTTTTCCAACATTTTCTTCTAAAATCCTCATGGTTTCATATCTTACATTTAAGTCTGTTACCCATCTTGAATTAATTTTTGTGAGTGGTGAGAGATACAGATCCTGTTTCAATCTTCTCCATGTGGCTATTCAGTTTTCCCAACACCATTTATTGAATAGGGATTCTTTTCCCCAGTGTATATTCTTGTCTGCTTTGTCAAAGATCATATGACAATATGTGGATAGTTTTATATCTGGCTTCTCTGTTCTGTTCCATTGGTCTATGTCTCTATGTCTGTGCCAGTACCCTGCTGTTTTGGTTACTGTTGCCTTGCAGTATAGCTTAAAATCTGGTAAGCTGATGCCTCCAGATTTGTTCCTTTTGCTTAAGATTGCTTTGGCTATTCAGGCTCTTTTCTGGTTCCAGACGAAGAGTAGAATTATTTTTTCTAATCTGTGAAAAATGACGTTGGTATTTTGTTGGAGATTGTATTGAATCTATAAATCACTTTGCATAGTATGGACATTTTAACAATGTTGATTCTGCAAATGCATAAGCATATGTTTTTCCATTTGTTTACATCATCTGCAATTTCCTTCTTCAGTAATTGGTAGTTCTCTTTGTAGGGATCTTTTACCTCCTTGGTTAAATACATTCCTAGGTATTTTATTTTCTTTGTAGCTATTGTGAAAGAGAGGAGAGAGAGAAAGGTGGGGAATAGGAAGGAAGAGAAGGAGGTAGAAGCGGAGGAAGAGCAGGGGGAGGGAAGGAGGGAAAGAGAACGGGAGGGAGGAAAGGAATACAGAAAGGAAGAAGGAATACATTGTTTTGCGTAGTGTCAGCAAGTCTGGCAAGTTCCCTGTACAGAGACAGGTGGCATCAGTTCATGAACTCTCTTTCTTTTTGGCTCCTTTCCAAGTTAGGATCTCCTCATATAGTTGAAACATCTCAGCAGATTCTGTAGATTCGGGGCCACTTCTAGGTGCAAATCTAGTGGAAAAGTTTAAGAGTCTTCACTCTGATCTGCCATCTGAATGCTCACGGCATGCTGTTGTCTCAGAAAAGGCCATGTGCCCATCACTGAGCCAATCATGGCATCGGGATGGCTCTGACTGGCTTACACCCACACCAGAGGCACAGAAATCAAGAGTGAGGAAGTATGGTTTCCCAGACAGAAATTGGAGTGACGGGTGCCTGATGAGCAGCCAAAGCACAGACGTCTACTCTTCTTACTTGGAAGTGCTGCAGTTAACATGACTTTTCGACAGCTCTCGCTGGTAGTGACAGATCTAACTCCAGATGTTCTTATCTACCTCTCATTAAGGAAAATTTTGCAAGCCTCCAGATGACCGCCCCATCCATGCACTGAGAGGGCCTTCTTTTGTGACTGCTACAGGGCTTGTCTGAGCAGCCGCTGTGCCCAAGCACGGCAACATGAAAGAAGCCTGATTCTAATTCCTTCTCTGCCACCTATTCACTATGTGAACTTGTGTCAATGATTTTTTAAACTCTTTGTGCTTTATTTTCCAAACATGAGATCCATGAGTGCTACTATGATAACTGAAAGAGGTCACTATGCAAAATGCTCATTCCTGGCTTCTAGTCAGTATCCCTAAGTTTCCTTCTCTGGTGTAGTAATGAGACATCTGTTATGGAAATGGCACTGTGACAAGTGCAGTTTCCAGGTCTCAGGGGCCTGAGTATGCTGCTCTAGAAAGAGGCCTGTATAAACAGAGGCAGAAGCCGTAGAGCAGGGAAGGAATTCAAGACATGGCCCCATGAAGTTCCAGTCTTTAGACCGGTGGTGCAAAACTAAATCCATCTTATCAATGACTCATGAAGAAGTGCAGTGAGTTTCTAGGGTAGCAAAATTAATTTCATCAATCGAGATTTATTTGTTAAGCACCCACAATGCACCAGGTACCATGCCAGATGCTTAGGGATACAACGATGGATGAGACAGACCTTGTGTCTGTCCTCATCAAGAAGTGTAGTCTGGTGGGGAAGACAGATATGAAGCAAATGATTATAATTGCTGTGGCCAGTATTATACTGGAATATCAAAGTGTCATGAGCAAAGACAAGCCAAGTGCTCCCTGTTCCACCATATCAGCACTGGATATGTCTCTCTGTTTGGTCCTGGCCTTTGGGTTCTGTTTTCCTCTGTGGTTAGGAGGATGTTGGTGGGCTCTCTGTGAACCTGGGACACACAGTAAGGTCTGTGAAACCAGTGCTCCTTCTCCACCTATGAAATGAAAGGCAGCTTCCATTTATCTCACTTGAGCACTTGGAAATAACTCAGTCTAAACTTACTACATTTAATGTATTTTACTTACATACCATAACAAAAATGTATAGTGTTTATTAGGTACTAAGCATTGTTCTCAGCACTTTACAGAAGCCGCTAATCAAAGCAAAATTAAAATATCTGATGCATTTCAAAGTTCTGGTTTGTTAACCAGGCCATGGAATTTTAAAAAATGGCAAAGCCTGACATGGTGGCACATAACTGTAGTCTCAGCTACTTGGGAGGCTGAGGCAGGAGGATCACTTGAGCCCAGGTGTTTGAGGCCACACTGAGCTATGATGGCACCTATGAAAGCCACTGCCCTGCAGCCTGGGCAAAACAGTGGGCCCCCATCTCTAAAAAATAAAAAAAAAAATTTAAAAATTTAAAAAATATATAAATAAATGACAGTAGATCAAATTTATTCATTTATTGAATATTTATTGCATTTTTATAACAAGATCAGTTATGATTTTTTGAGTGCTTACTATGTACAAAACTGGGCTAAGTGCTTTGCATGTGCTGTGTTATTTAATCCTCTCAAACAATCCTAGAAGACTGGTATTGGCATTTTCCCCACTTTACATATAAGAAAACTTGAGTTCAGAGAGGTTGAATGATTTGCCCAAGGTCTCAAAGCTGGTGAGTGGCTCAGCCCAGAACCAAAACCTGATTGTCTGAGTCCAGAATCAGAATGTGGAAACACGTGTGCAATGTGTCCCCTGCTACAGAGAACAGACACAGTTCCAGGTGTTGGTTAAGCCACCATTCCAGACTCCCAAAGGAAAACTCAAGTCTTGGTGATCCCAGGAATGGGGCAAATGGACACTGTGGTGTGGCGTCACGGGAGGGATGAAGCTAATTTTTGAGGAGGGGAGTGAAGAAGGTTGGCATATATGGAAAGCTTCATAGAAAATATGAAAAAGTGGTGGAGCAAACTGATCCTTCAAAGAAGAACAAGATGGGGTCATTGGAGCCGTATCTCACAGCTTCCCCCTGATGTGCAGCCTAATGAACTACAACCTCCATGTATCTGTTAATCAAGAGACATTAAATTACAAATAAAAATGGTTATACTTTATCCCTCACCCCTTCACAGCTCCATGGTTATACATAGGAATTTTCTGGAAAATGACGCTATTTTTCTTGTTGAGGTTAATTTATTCCTGGATTATTAAGACTTAATGAAGTCTATTCAAGCAGTCATATTTTAAGGTTGGAGGATTCTAATGACATGAGAGATATCAAGGAGTGCAGCACTTCATAAGATGATACAGGTGTCCAGTATACCTCACCCACCACCACCACCCTCCCACTGAGTCCAGGGTCTCTAGTGGGGTTGAGGTGATTCGTTTTACCTACAGAAAGCTCATCACCCATATCTATACACCGCAAGGGCAGCATACTTATTTTTCCCTTAGGCATAGTTATTTATTGTTCATTGCCTGTCACTGGAGTGCATAAATATCCTGCTTCATTCGTAGCATGCCATAACAACTTTGTATAGTGCTTTAGTTTCCCAACTTCTTCTCTCATGTTTTATTTCAGTTAATCTGCACAAATGCTATTCTTTGACCCCAATACAGTTGAAGAAACCAAGATTCAGGGGATTAAGTCATTTTTCCAGGTCAAAAATAACAAGTAGAAGAGCCATAGCTACAATATTTTGTGTCCAACCTCAGTATTTTTTCTGGAGACTGTGACTACCATGAGGAGCCAGGAGCAAGTCTGTCTTCCTTATGACGCTCTGTAATACTGGGCACAGTGCCAGACACGCAGTGGGTGTTCAATCAATGTTTTAAAAATTTGTGAATGAAAAAATAAGTAAATAACAGGGCTTTGGAAATTAACTAATCCGACACTTGAATTTTCAATAACAAAATAGAAACCCACTAAGATTAAATGAATTATCTAAGGATAATTTGTTTTAAACTTAGAACAAGTCTCCCTTCATCATAGTCCATTGCTGCCAATAGTTTTTATTATGGTTGTTACTGTTGTTTGACATTTTTAAGTCAGCCAGTCCTGGTGTCAGCTCATAACTGTTCTTACGATTTCTCATCAGAAAAAGAAACATTTTGGGTAGTTAGAAAGGTGGAGACTCCTGAACATCATCAGGCATAGTGGCCCAAAAATTTTACTAAAAATCTATTCTAGGTGGCTAAAGGAAGAGTTAACAACTCAGAGAAGAACAGAAAATAAGCATACTAGTGATGTAACGGGAGCAATAGGTTTCCCATTTCCATTGGCTTCACTTTCCTTGAGTGTTAAAAAGGCCCCACTTTCCCCCAGCGTTTGTACTTTAATGATCAAGGTTTGAATTCCAGCTCTATCACATAGTAACTGTGTGAGTTTGGGAAATTTGATGAATGCCTTCGACTGTAACCTGATGCCTTTTTGCGGGGTGGTTGTGAGCATTCAGTGAAACAGCTGCAGCAAAGCACTGGCACATAGCAGGAGCCTTTGAACGTTCCTCTCCTTCCCTAGAGCAAGGAAAGCCATCAGTAAAGGCATTGCCTGGCCCTATCTTGACAAATTTCTTTCCACATTTATTTAGTTTTGTTTCCAAATCTTAAACTTTTGAAGTTAAGTTTATTAATCTATTTGGTTAGTATTTCCACTAAGCAAAATGGTACAAAACCAAACATACAGAATGTCTGATCAGTGGACAGAGATTAATTGATCAATTATTATGTCCTGGCGTATTTTATAGCTTCTATTTCTCAAAAGGTTATAGATTTGAATTTGTAATACAGGGCCATTAAGCCACATTTGAAAGCTAATTGTTAATGTATCATCTTAGCAACATTCTTTTTGCCTTTTGCATAATTCATGAAGCACAGAGCATTGTATCTTCCAATTAAGTATTTGGTTATATTTCTTAATTTCATATATTTTCAGTGCCTATCATTGACCATTGGTTTCTTCTAATTTCAGAAATGTTACTGGCAATTAGTATATCCTGATTCTTCACCAAAATAAGTGTACTTTGTTATTAAGAACAACTTGTTGTGGCTAGGTGTTGCTCTCTGTAGCAGTTGAGGCCTCTTAAAAATAAGGCACCCAAGTCTTCCCTTCTTAACACAAGAAAAGGCATTATATAATAATGTAATATTTGGAAATCATGGTGTCAGTGTTCATCTTTTAATTTTAGATTTGCAAGAAGAAATCATCCAAGAGAGATGATTTGACTGTCCGTACAGCCACCTAATTGTAGTCTTGAGACCCAGACTTCAAGTGAGCACAGTCAGCTCCAGACATTCTCTTTCCTGCTCTATCCCTGCCCCTTCCCTTCTCTCTTCTCAGTCCATCCTCCGCTCACACCTCCACCTCCACAGTCTATCCAGCTGTTAGACTCTTCTTCCTTCATATTATGAATTCTTTTGTATTTTGGAAAGTCACATGTACTGTATATATACTCTTCAAAACTCTTCCTTTACCCTATTTATATTGACATTGCAAATTTAAGGTGACACATCATAACTGTGGGTGTTAGGAATCATCAATTAAATGAAATTGTACCAAAAAAGTGCCTGGCATATATAGCAAGTACTTGATAGTTACCCACTATTTTTAGTTCTAATTTTGTTATTAATTCATCTATAATTAAGCTACTATGATAAACACAATTCAGTAATTAATTCCCTAACGCTACCCCATACTTCGTACAGTTTAGTTTTTTCATGTGCTCATATCAAGACTATACATTTTTTAAAAGAGTGTCATGCCTTCAATTTCCTGCATGCCCTAAGTAGAAATAATGAAAACAATACTAGCAATAGTCTATTATATAATTCCATCATTACAGCAATCTTCTAGGGCTGGAGTCTTATATCATTTAATAGAAGGGGAAACTGAACCTCAAATAGCTTGTAGTGGCAGAGCCACATTTCAGACTCAGGTGATGTAATCAGGAAGCTAGTTCTCTTTACCACTGTGATCAATACCCCCTACAGTGCCTATCATAGTGTCTTGCATAGCACAAATAAAGCCTCATTGTTCTGACTGTTCTGATTCTTCCCCCTTGCAGATGGACCCCCATGAGAACATCTTACTGAGCACTCTCGAGATAAAAAACGAAATGGCCACATCGGAGGCTGTGATGGGACTTGGAGACCCCAGGAGCACCATGCTGGCTTACGACGCCTCCAGCATTCAGTACCGGAAAGCCGGATTGCCCAGGCATAGTTTTGGCAGAAATGCTCTGGAACGACACGTGGCACAAAAGAAAAGTCGCCTGAGGAGACGCGCTTCCCAGCTGAAAATCACCATCCCCGACTTGACTGATGTGAATGCCATAGATCGGTGGTCCCGCATATTCTTCCCAGTGGTTTTTTCCTTCTTCAACATCGTCTATTGGCTTTATTATGTGAACTAAAACATAGCCTCCCGTGGGAAGCAAAGACTAGATTCCTCCTCAAACCAGTTGTACAGCCTGATGTAGGACTTGGAAAACACATCAATTCAGGACAAAAGTGATGCTAAAATACCTTAGTTGCTGGCCTATCCTGTGGTCCATTTCATACCATTTGGGTTGCTTCTGCTAAGTAACGAATACGCTAAGGTCCTTGTGGTTTTCCAGAGAAAGTGCAAGTGATTTGTACACATGCTGGCAAGACTCAGTCTGAGCGTTCGTTCGACTTTACCTGTTTAGCATGCAGCCTACTCAGAGAGGAATTACTTAGAAGACATTCCTAGAAGGCTCAATAGCATTGTCAGTCATTGCCCTGAGAAGTGGTCGTATCCAGATATCCATCTTCATTTCTACAGTTGGCATGCTGTTGAGATGGCACTGTGCTTATGAACACCATCTGCAGTGCCATGCAAACATGTTACTTGAAGATGGTCTGTGCCTGTCTTAAGAAGGTGATAATGGTGTCATGGGAAGATGATTCCCACTGGATTCTAGAAGATTCTCATTTAGTTGAAGCAGGATAAGGAGAGTCAAGACAGAGACTCAGGAAACCAATTTGTCCAGTCTCTTTGCTTAAGCACAGGGAATCACCTATGATGTCTTTCATTTTAGCATTTAGAGACTAGAAGACTTCTGAACATTATCGTGCATGGTGGCCAAAGAAATTTTCGCTAAAAAGCTATTTCCAAGTGGTTAAAATAAGAGTTAACAACACAGAGCGGAGTAGAAAATCCAGAAATGCCTGTGAGAACAAAATTAAAGCAAGCAGGCAAGCAAGCATAACCCTTATCAGCCCACACAGCATCTGGTCTATACATACTATGTCCAGTGGCAAAGGGTAGAGCAAGAGGAATTTTTTTCAACCTCACAAGCTTTTGACAGCATACCTAAAGGATTTTTTTTTGTCATTTATCTAATCAAAGGACAGCCATGAAATAGAAAAGTTAGAGAAATTAGAAGCATCTTAGATGTACAGATTATGTTGGTAGTCATTCGAATATACAAATACAGAACACAGACAAAGTTGACAAGCAGGTTGTTTATCTCAGATGTCAGCTCTTTCTGCAGCACTTCCTTTTAAGTTTACTTCTGAATTTAACAGGGTATTTCAAAGGAAAGATGGGTTCGGCACTTTAAGGAATTAATGGTCCTCTCCAGCTTTTCTTGCTTCCAAAATTCTGACTATATTCTTAGGAGACAAACAAAGTAAGGTTTTGGAGAGATTGAGTGAACAGTATTTCCTTAGGTGCACTGAAATTCACTGTTGTATTTTTCAAGGCAAACAATACTTCAGAAAGTATGCGCACAAGAAGAGGTAATTTGTGAGTTTATTGGGTTTGATTCTTTAAGGGTGCTTTTGTTGTGTATGTTGCAATCTGCTTAATCAAGGAAAATATGAAAACTAGTGGAAAATAAGATAACAACAAAGCCACCTTAACATGATGAATGTTACGAGCCTGAGTTGATATTGCAGAAAAATATATAACTGATAATCAGGCAGGCACAATGTGTTATTTTAATTCTATTTTTAAATTATGTCATTGTGCTTCTTTCTATACTAATTGGGCATACGCTTTCATCTGCTGGACAGGAAAGAGAATAAGCTAACATATTTTATTTTGATAATGTGAGGTTCATATTTTGCTTTTCTTATAAAAAATAATGAATTGCTAAATTTTCCTCAAAGTTTAATTGAACTTTTTCTTGGACAGTAACTTTGCTGTGGTCTATTTTGAAAACAAAGGAAAAACCCCTCTTTTTTAGAGTAACATCCCATTATTTGTGATTCAGCAGCTTGGAATGTGATGGAAGACGGTTGCCCTGCATTCCAGCTGTCAGAGCACAACAGCAACAACAAAAGTTCATCATTTAGCTTTCTGAATTTGGCCCAATATGGGATGGTACTTTTTTTCCCACCAGTCTAGGGAACTCTGGTCCTTATATTTTGATTACATACTTGAACACCTCTGAGTATAATCTCTGAGCAGAATCTGACGCAGGTTCTTCCCATAGTCTCAGCGTAGAGACTCCTTATGCTTCTCCAGGGACACACTTTCTCCTAGGCCATCATTTTGGGGCATCACACTAATAAAAGTGCCTGCCCCTTGTCACCAGGGGATAAAGTTTGAGCAGAAAATATCAGGAAGGAGGACATCAATAACTCAGGGGCACAACTTTAAAATGCCATCTGGAAAGGCTTTTCTAGAGACAACTCAGAGCCCGAGTCTAGAAGTGGGCTCTTATGTGCAATTACTCTAAAAGCCATAAAAAATCCTTGATATTGTCATTTATAGTTACAACACAATTTTGGATGTCGGGGGAAGTCAGCAGAGCAAGCTAGATGAAAGCGGAGAGAAGGATCTTCACAGCGTGAGCCTCAGAAGCACATGACCCACGTCTGCTCTCAGAGACACAAGAAACTAGGCAAAGGAGAAAAGAGGGGACCTTAGAACCCATGCCCTAGAGTGAAAACCATACATTGGCACTCAGTAACCACATAGGTAGAAACAACTGACTCATCCTGTCAAGATATAGCAGTAGATGTAGGATTTGTTCTTAAACCGTATGTTTACTCTAGTTGAATCGGAATGCAGTCATCAGTTGGAGGGAAGGGTGCTAGACTAATAAGTCTTGGAAGACTCGTTGGCTTAATATCCAGTGGTTAAACTAAAGGACCACAATGGTGTGTTTCAGCAGTTCTGATGTGGTATTATTATCAGTTTATACATATGTATAATTTTCTTTTGATTACAAAACAGTCAGATAGCCAGCAATTAAGGTGTTTTTTCATCTTTGTGAAATTCATAGACAAATTCTGACTCTAAAATGCACAGTCTACATGAATTCTTTGATCTCAATCTGTATATATATATTGTACATGACTGCTAGTAGGTATGAAATGCACTTCAGAATTGAAAACTCATGCAACATAAGGAATGTTACAATTCTTTCTACTTCAAATTTAATTAACAGGGGAAAAGACTCAAGCAGTGCCATCTAGACCTTTTCTCTTCTCATTTCTTCAAATGCAGTGCTAAGTAAAATAATAAACAATAATAATAATAATAAAAGTGGTTTATGAACCAAAAGACTTTACATTCTAGCATTAGGAACACAAAAAAAATTGTCAGCTTACAAAAGCACAACACGTAGAGAAAGTGTGGTGGAATGCATAATGGGGAAATGAACCACGTTTATTTTAAGCAAAACCTGCATTAAATTGGCAACAAAGACAACTTCCATTTTCTGTAGGTAACTGTGTTCCAGTTTTATGATGAACTTCACATTCAGCAACAAAAACAGCAAAACAACATCAACAAAAAACATGTCTTACAACATATCTCCATGTATATATGTGTATATATAAATTCATACAAACGTACATACATATATATGCATTCATATGTTGGAAAACAAAAGGAATAAGCTAATATGTTTTATTTCCTTCATGAAACCAGTGTATGAGTATTATTAATCTGGCAACCAACAATCAACATCGAAATAAGTAATACAGGGTACTGAGCATTTCTCTATCAGCAGATCCATGCCTACAGTTCTTACGAACCATTGCACAGTTTGACACCGCAATAGTACTGTACCTCGGAACATCACAAATGAAGTAGTTGTCACATTGCTTGTCTAATTGCTCTCTTTTTCAAGGAAACAAATAACATTGTCCATTGGTGATATAAAAACAAAAATGTCTTAAGAAAATGGAAAATGATAAAAATTCCTTCTAGGAGGAGGAAAAAAAAAAAAAAGAAACTAAACCCCACCATGTTGGTTAGGGCAAAATACTTACAACTGTAGCAATCATACCATTTTGCTAAGTGTACAGAGTACATGTAATGTGAGCAACCATAACTTTCACCAAGTGTGTGTAAATATTAAAACAGATTTCTTAAATATTTTTAACTTCTAATTTGTATTTTATGGTAAGGCAATGTGCTAATTCTGTTTATGGCTTAAGTTGTTGTGTTATAATATGTAAATAATTAAACATGGTGTAAATGAATAGTCAGTAGATACAAATAATTGTTTAGTTTTTTTTTTCTTAGTTTTTATTTATTTTTTACTAAGTATGGTTTACTGCAGTGCCCCAGCAGAGTAATTTAAACACCCTTTTGCATAAATGGTTTGGGAATCCCAGACAGAAGGGTTTCAATTTGCTATCGCACACACACAGTCACACAGTCTCTCTCTCTCTCTCACACACACACACACACACACACACACACATCCTCTTTCCCTCACCTGCTCACTCACTCTCACTGTCTCCCCCTCAATGGGAAACACTGTAGTGTTTGTGTAGTCAATGTAACAACCAAGAGATAGCCTTAGAAATGGCCAATGGGAAAAGCAAACATGAAATGAAGTTTTTTTTTATATGCCACAGTTCAAGAAACCAAAGTTTGCAACTTAAATCTCAATTTTCAAAGAGTGAAAGTTTGTATAGATGGCACTACAGGAAATAAAACTGTTTATTCATACCAGCTCCAGAAATACATTACACACAATACATACTACAAGCTTTTTTTAATAATAGCATTTTGTCTTTAGATAGTATTGTTCCTTTTAACCAAAGATTCCAGAATTATTAAAAAAACAAAAAAGGAAAGAAAAAAGGAAAAAAAGAGGGAAAGTCAAGGAGGGGGAAGGACATTGCTTCAGACCAAAGGTTTAAAAAACATTTTCCAAATGCGCTGGGGAGATGGGGAAAAATAGTAAAGAGTGAACAGAATGCTAATTAAGATACTGCCCTAAAGAAATCATTATAAAAAATCAGCACTCTTAAGAGAGCTATTAGTTTTTTTATTTTTTTTTTTTTAGAAATTGAAGTCGAACATTTCTGTAGATATATGCAAAATTCTGATATCAAATTTTAATTTGCTTTGAGAAGAGTTTTTTTTTGTGATAAAGATAAATATAATCCAAAATGATGAAAAACAAAACTTTATGTTCTTTGAGTTCCAAAGCCAAATGTCACTCCTCTGTCACATGTCCTCTAATCCGATGTCCATGTGTGTGTCCTTGCACTATTTGAAGCAAGTGGACAGTTCATTAGCTTGTATCTTTTGTTTGTTTTTTTTTTTTGGTTCAATTATTTGCATTCAACCATGATCATTTTAAACATAATTAATTCAAACAAAGTTGCCTATAATTTAAATTCCATAACATTTTTAACTTTTCTTTGCATGGGTGTTTAAATATTTCTGTTATGAATATTGTCCCTGCACAGTTCTAAATCGTCCTTTTATAAAAAGTGATATTATAGTTTCTTCACAATGTAGTGATTATCAGCCTTACTAATTACCTTGTAGCCTTTCTTAATATGCATATAATGCACATTTTCCAATGGCTAGAAAATGCAAAACACAAGTGGATATCATTGCATCTATTTTCATGTCTTTCTAAAAACAGAACTACTAAAATCTCTGGGATACATGAGACAGTAAAAAATGAGGATTATAAATGAATAGCACATAAGAATTATTTTCTTGAATTTAAACTTATTGCAGCCAGTTTGAGCATGTAAATATATAATAATGTTGGCTAGTGTGTAATTCTTGAACTAAGAAATATAAATAAAAATAAAAAGGTGGTGTGTGTGGTTTCATTGTGTTCAGAATGTTTAACTTTTGAACTATTAGTGTAAGTTATATTGCAGAATGATGACTTTTGTGAAAACCAAAGAAATTCCTGGGAATTTGGGACCTGCTGTCAGGCAAGGTTGACTTTGAACTCTGATTTGCCACTTACTAGGCCCATGATTGTGTAGCTACTAAGCCCATCTGGCTCTCAGTTTTCTTATCGATAAAGCAAAGACATGATTTCACCTTTCTCGTAAGGTATTTGTAAAAATGAAATTAAATAGCATGTAAGAAGGCCTTAACACAGTACGAGGTATATGGTAAGTGGTCTGTAAATAGTAGATCCTATTGTTTTTAATTACCATCATTCTAGAAGTTTCAGCATACATCTCACAAATGCTATTACCATATCCAAAACGTCATAGAAATCAGTTAATGTTCTCTTAGTTTAGATATTTTATATTAAGGATAATTAAGAATCTGGCTTCAGTCATGAAAACATATGATAAACATTAGATGTTTATTTATTTAACATTCAACATACATCTGCTGAAGACATTGTGCTGATCACAAACAATCTTCATTTAATCCTTACTGTATTCCTCAAAGTAGAAGAAACTCAAGCTCTGGAAGTATAAGTACTTTACTAGTGAGAATGGAAAAGCCTGGATTTCTACCCAGGCTGGACTCACCCCCAAATCCTTGAAAATTCTTTCTACCTTATCATTAAAAGTGGGGGCTAGGCTTCTCCAATTCTAATTCATTTGGGAGAAAAAATTGTTGAGTGCCTGCCATCTGCCAAAGCTCGTGCTAACATTGGAGAAAGAGAGGTGAGCACACATAATCCCTGCCCACTTGGATTATGTGGCACCTCTCAAAAGCACCGGGAACTCTTCTGAGTCCAGTGAATTATTTGGCAGCAAGCCTACCGTCTTTCACCCTTAGTGACTTCAGAATGTCCTAACAGCACTCTGGTCGATTCTGTTAACCTGAGAGAGGTAGCCTTTCAGAATACAATTGTCTAATAAAGTCACACATTAAAAGGAGTTATAGCCACCCCAGAGTAAATGCTACTGAAAGGACCTACCTCTAGGATGGTTAAAAGCCAGTTCTCAGCTCACATTGTAAATTGTATAATCGAGGAATATGAAATACCTACATTTGCACTTGACATCCCTCATGCTAAGTTTCAGCATTTCTCTTCAGCAGAGAGAGCACATGTAAACTCAAAGGCACATGCTCACATGACTGGTGTGGTGTGTTGTGGGGGTGTGGGGGGTGTGCATACAGGCCCATGTAGGTGGGGGGAAAGTTGGGAGCTCCAAGAGGATATGGAGATGGGATTCGTGGTCTACTACTTACCTTGAGAAGGGAAAGTCTCCAAATATTGTCTCCTAAAAGAGCTGGTCAGTTGATGCTGGGAAAATTCCCCCACACATATTCCAACAATTGTGATTTCTTAAAGTGGATCCTTTAGATCAGTGGTCCCCAACATTTTTGGCACCAAGGACCGGTTTTCATGGAAGACAATTTTTCCATGGATCGTGGATTGGGGGAAACGGCGGGGGGTGATGGGGAGAGGCTGTAAACACAGATGAAGCTTCACTCACTCACCGCTCACCTCTTGCTCTGCAGCCCGGCTCCTAACAGGCCAAGGACTGGTACCAGTCCACAGCCTGGGGCTTGGGGACCACAACTTTAGGTAGCCTCACTCTCTTCTGAAACTTGTTCTAATTTTGAAATATCCCATCCATCTTTCATGCAGAATATTTCTCTGAGCCATGAAATTCACCTCCCAGAATAATGCCAGTTTAATGGGGAAAATTCTCAGGGATGACAATAGGCACGGCCAGTTCATATTCTATGATTACCTAAAGCAGGAAGCAACAAAATAGTGTAACACGTTCATGTCCGCTAAAAATCCCCGTGACAGAGCATTGGCCAAATGTGCAAGCCGTTTCCTGCCCTCCACACCACAACATCACCCCACCATGTGCACTGGAACCAAGGAACAATTTCGGGTTCACAATTCCTGGAACAATTAGTCGTCTTATCAATGGATTGATTTGTGCATGTTCTAGTCGCTTCTCCTCTCTTGTTTCAAATAGCTAGCAAAGTCGCTCGTGTTTATTTATTTGTTTTTGCACTTCAGAGATTTTAACTGGAAAGAAAGGAGAAGCTCCTGAGGCATATTCAGAGATGAAGCTCACTGCTCCACAAGTACTCAGGAGAGTGAAAGTGTCTCTAAGAGTAAGAGAGAGGAGGAGCAATTGCTCTGGGTCGGGAAGGGGAAGAAAGACAACAGGGTGCATTGCAGTGAAGATGTGTACTCTACTCAGTGGAAATGACCTGGGGAAATACAGACCTCAGAGCAGATGGCACAGTGAAACTTAGGGGGCCAGCCCTGGGCACTGCCTCAGGCATGCGTCTAGGACCACAAGGAAAAGAATCAAACAGGCTGGGACAACTCCGCAAAAAAAAAAAAAAAAAAAAACCCATATTTCCAATAGGGCTTTATTTAAGAGGCTGGGCTCACTGCTGTATTCCCATCTGAGACCTACTGGGTTCTTGGTCTTTCCACTCCAGGAGGTTATATGAGAATTAACAGGATGAATTGGATACCAGAATTTAATATGCCTTCCCTAGAAATAGACATCCAAAGGGGCAGGGGTGCTAGGCTCTAGTTCTGAAAGTCAGAGGCAAATGAGATACAAAATTTCAGTAGAGGGTTAATAAATCCCTTTTTCCTATGTCTTGCAAGCCCAAATGCATACAGAGGGCTTAGTAGGAATTGTGAACAAGTAAGCTAGGTCTTGTGCCATGCAATAGGGAATGCTGGGAAATACAGGGAACCGGGATGACACACTGTATCTAAAGGACTAGCCACTACTGAGCCCTATCCAATTGTTTCCTTGAGGAATTGCAAGCCTAGCATTGCCAGATTAATCTTAGAATGCAAGAAATCCCCAAAGCATTGAGCCTTTTGCTCTCCAGGCAGGTGCAGTACGGTCAGAGAGACACTGAATAAATTCATTTTACCCATGCCCAGCAGTCCACGCCGACGCTGTATAGTTGTCATCCTCAGGCTGAGGTTGAGGAGGGAGCAGGTTAGAAACTCAGGAGCATGTTTGTAGACTGACCAAGCTTCTGTGCCATTATAACCAGGGCACGGTCATGTTTCTTCTCTTTCCTGGAGGCTGACACCTTGCACATGTAAGAAAGTCAAATGGGGCTTTTTGTGTTCTCTCAAGACAAGGAAGAGCTAGAAACATTTTTAGTATAAACGGGTACAGAAAACTACAAGCAGGTGTTTTCACAATGTGAGCAGTCTGATGGGCTTCCAGAGGCTCACAGTGAGGGCCTTTGTCTCTCTCTTCTGTCGTTAGCATCAGAAGCCCCTGGCCCTCCCCAGCGTTTCCCGGCCTCGCCCAGCAGTGACGTGGGGTGACTGAGAGTAACAGACAGAGCCACCCCTAGAGGAGGGCCTTTGGTGAGGAGCAGGGGGAGTCTCCAAAGGGGCACAGAACTGTCAGCGGGGGCATGGAGAGAGACAAGGGGGAGGGCAGGGTGCAGGACTTGAGAGGACACTCTGTCCCTCAAGAGGGCATTTCGTCACCACATCAGCAACTCCGGTGAAGGAGCATGGGGACACAGATTAAACAGACAACAGAAGCTACTCTCAGATTTCCATCACCCCAGAGATCCAACATAGACTGGAGTTTACCAGTGAACCTGAAGTGAAGAAGTAATAAAACAATTACCCAGAACTTTCTGGGTCGAGGCAGCAGTGAGGGAACGGAAGACTGTTAATGGGAAGGAGAATGTTATGATTATAATAATAAATGTGTATAGTTGATAAACAAAACAGTTTGAAAATCACCAGCCCAAAATGGCGGGCTGAGGAGCCTGGTCCCACCCTCAGTGTCCCTGGAGAAGACAGGGAAGAAGGGCAGGAAGGAATAAAAGGAGGAGGGAAAGAAGAAATTTAGAAATATTTTCAACACTTGACACCCCCCACCTGTCCAGAATGTGCTGTGAATTTAATTCACACAATAGAGTGGGATGTGACCTATCCTATTGCCATATCTGTGCTGCGGAGGACACAAAATGGCAACAATTGGTATTATACCCCCCAGGGGACAAATCTCAGGTCCTTAACCCCTTTACTTGACTGCTACCCCATGGAGAGCTTTGGGGGGTATAGCGTCTTTGAGAGTGAAGTTGAAACAAGGCCAAATCTTCAAGAGAAAAAGAAGGGAGGAGTGTTTATTCTAACTTCCATTTTACGTTGATGGTTTTAGATTTTTTAAATGTTATTTTGAACAGCTGAGAACTGCCAAATTTAAAATATTTTGGTGTTCCCCTTCATTTATTTGGGTGACAGAAGAGAGTTGTCTACATAAACCAACTGAGTCATTTAAATACAACTTCTAAAGAATTTTGAAAGTTCACTTTCTTGCTTGCTTTCTGACTCGTTAAATAGGGTAATCTTTTCTCTGCCTTCATTTAAAACAATTTTGAATTATAAAAACAATACTTCTCAATGTGGAAGGTTGTGTTGCTTTTGGTTTTTATTTTATATCCTAAAGATTAGAGGTTGAACCTTTCGCCATAGCTAAGTCAATACAGAGAGAGAAAGGATGCCTCTCTGGTCAGCTGATTAACTGCACATGAGGAAGCTTGAGGCTTCCTAAGAGAGCAAGTGAGTTTCTGAATGTGCAGGTTAGTAAATACTCCCGAACGTTGTGTGAGATCTGTGGCAGGGAAATGGTACATCAACACAGGAGTGTCCTGGAGTAGAGTTCACATTTCTTATTCTCTGAGCGGACCAAACCTGACTGGAAAATATGGAAGGATTTTTTCCTCACCTGGCTCTCTTTTACAAGCTTGAGAACATCCTCAGAGGGATCAAAGCTCCCTTCAAGGTTGGCAACGGTTCAGAAGCAGCTTGCCAAATCTTTACTTATTCATTTTAAATTTCTCATTCTACTTGCCAGGGATTCATTTGGACGTTTAGAGAATCTCGTACAATATATAAAACAAAACTATCGAGGCATACAAAGTACAAAATGATTAATAAATAAAAAAAACTTTTAAATGTTTAAGAAGCTTCATCTAAAATTAAATTACAGAGGGGAATTTGCCAGTTTGAAGTGAGCTTTTCCCATTCCAACCGTTGGCAGATAGGAAGGATGCTGGCTCCTGGCTGTGGTTCTTGTTCCAGGAGCAGTCTTGGAGCACTTGGGACAGCCTCTTTGGGATCGCTGGTTTGGAGTAAGCAGGGGAAGCAAATGCTTGGGGTGTTTCCGAAGCCCACACAGAACATGCGGAGCCTGGAAGGCCCTCTGGCTTTCAATATCCTCTTCCCAGATGTATTAGTAAGTGTCCTCCAGAGAAACAGAACCAACAGGATGTGTGTACATCTATAGAGAGATTTATTATAAGGAATTTGCTTTCATGATTATGGGGGCTGGGAAGTCCAAAATCTGCAGGGTAGACCAGCAGGCTGCAGACCCAGGGAAGAGCTGATGCTGTGGTTCCAGTTCAAAGGCTGCCTGCTGGCAGAATTCCTCTTTGCCCAGGGGAGGTCAGTCTCTTGTTCTAATCAGGTGTTCGACTGATTGGCTGTGGCCTACACACATTTTGGAGGGCAATCTGCTTTACTCAAAGGCCACCTGTTTAAATGTACATCTCGTCCTAAAAACACCATCACAAAAACATTCAGAATAATGTTTGATCACATATGTATGTGACACTGAAAAAAAAAATGGAAGCATATGCTGTTTAATAGTGGACATGTTTTCTCATGAAACTCATCTTCTTAGGACTCTCTGAGTTTTGCTCCTTCTTCATTGATTATCCCTTCTCACAATTCTTTTCTCTAGAGATTTTTTTTAAACACTCTGTGATGCTGAAGTCAGGGTTTTTAGTGTGGCTGCCGCCAGGACAGTGTTCATTGTACCCAATAGGTTCTAACCCATTCCCCAGCCTCTTCATGTTAGAGTGCCTCAGATTTTTATCTCAATTCCATATCTTTTTCCTAAACCTCATGTATTATAATTAAGATTATGATTTAGCTGTCTAGTAAACATTCAAGACACAAAATTTTCAAAACTAATCTTTCTCCCAAAGTTGATGGCAACTTCTGTTACTCTAGCCACGAACCTTGCAGTCCTGTTTTTTTCCTCTTTTCCTCTCACCTTTCATCTAATCCATCAGCAAGTCATGGTGGCTGTTGCTTCAAAATATATCAAGACTCTGACCATTTCTCAACCCCTTGAAGTTAGAAACAAGGCCAAATCTTTTGTTGACTGTTTTAGATTTTTAAATGTTATTCTGAAAAGCTGAGAACTGTCCAAGTTTGAAATAGTCCGGTGTTCCCCTTCATTTATTTGGGTGGCAAAAGAGGGTTGTCTAAAAAAACCAAATGAGTAATTTAAATACATCTTCTAAAGAATTTTGGAAGTTCGCTTTCTTGCTTGCTTTCTCTCTCTTTAAATAAGGTTATCTTTTCTCTGTCTTCATTTAAAACAATTTTGAATTATAAAAACAATACCTCTCCATGTGGAAGATTATGCTGGGTTGTTTTTTTTGTTTGTTTTGTTTTGTTTTTGTATTTTTTTTGGTTTTTATTTTACATCTCAAAATGATAGGTTGAAACTTTCACTATAGCTAAGTCAATACAGAGAGAGAAAGCACGCCTCTCTGGTCAGCTGATCAACTGGACATGAGGAAGCCTCCTAGCTGCTCTCCCAGCTTCTCCTGCCTCCCTCCAGACTGTTTGCAACTCAGAAGTCAGAGGGTTCCCTTTAAAAGACAAGTCACATTATAGACTTGTTCTGCTCAAAATGCTGTGGTAGTTCCCCATGTCAATCAGAGTGAAAGACAACTTTTTTAAAACGGTCTCAAAGTCCATACACAGTTGGGCCTCCCTCACTTGACTGCCTGATGCTGACTCCCTCTGACTCTGAGCTCCAGCCACACTGGCCTCGTTGCTCAACTTAAGCCAGACATGCTCCTGCCCAGGGCTCTCCCTCTGTTTCCTCTGTCTGGAACCATCTCCCCAAAATCTGCTTAATTCCCTCACCCCTTCTGAGTCTTTCAATGAGCCCTATCCTTACCACCTTATTTAGGATTGTTACCTACCCTCTACTCCCTAACTACACACCCCCAGCACTCCTGACCTCACCCCCTTCTACTTATTATTTTATCCATCCATGCTATCATATAGTCAACTTATTTATTATGCTCCTTTTTTGCCATTGGTCTCTCCTGTTAGAATGTATATCCTTAAGGGCGTGGGTCCTGTCTGCTTTATTCATTGCTATATTCCAATGTCAAAAAACATACATAGTAGGTATTTTACAAGTATTTATTGAATGTATAAATACCTTTCCAAATTATAAAGCCCAGTATTGTGTAGCTTATTAAGAGAATACTGCCTTGGCAATAGCCAAAATATCTAATTTAGTTAGTTCAAGGGTGGCCCCAGTGACCTATATTTTTTATAAGCAATCTAGGTATTATTATGGTCATCAATGTCTCAAAACACTGCTGAGGGTCCTGATTTACTGTAACAACGTCAGTGCCTCTTAAAACTTTCTGAGTTGCCACATTAGGGCTCTGGTTAAAGATTTTATTCTATCTGTAAGTCATCAGCTGACAAAAAGAGTGTCCTGGACAGAGAAAAATAAATTTTTTGATCCAGTCTCCTTTTAAATAATAATAATAAAGATTATGCTTGGGAATATGCAGCACTTAATGGAAAAAATTAAAAAATAAATATACAGTTACTAGACTGGAGATGCTTCTAATTTCTCTCTGAAAATGGAGACTCTTTCATTATACAGATTTTATCTTGGCAGTTATTGACCCTCCACTTCACCTTTCCGTGTGTCTGTTTATTTTCAACTCATGATTTTCTCTTCTTTTGACCCTTACACCTGTTAGAAGAAAGGGATGGACAGTGAAACTGAAGCTGTGATGTTTGATCTGGGGGGCATGTAGAAAAGCCCAAAACTTAGTCAGAAAAACTAGCTGTAGGCCTATATGACCTCAGGAACTTCATTTATCTGAAGCTCAGTTTCCCCACCTGTAAAACAGGAGGGATAATCTCCTGGTGTCCACGTGAAAGCATTCTGCAAAGTGTAAAGTGCTGTATGTGCTGCTAAGATAATATCAGCACAATTAAATATTCATCTTCATTTTCTGGATCTACCTTTATCATGAACATTTCTTATATGACACCATCTATTCTTTCTTGAGAACAATAGCTTAACAAAAATGAAGCTAAGACATGACACGAGGTGGCCCTGGTATAGATAATGAGGCGATTTGTTGTCCAAAAAGAATTTAAAAACAATAACGACATTGAAAGTTGGTCTTTTTTTATCATCACCATAAACCCTCAATGGTAAACATTGTCAGAGTTAAAATACTACCCCTGATTGGGACAGATTTCCTCAGATTCCCCACCTAGGGGAACCACCCTCTTCCTCTCATAATCCTTGTGATTACTAGGCCTTACTCCCCTGCAGACCAGAATGGACATGTGACCTGTTAATCTATTCTATCCCACCTGGCCATAGTGATTTGTTGAAAGAGAAGTAAGTGACAAAGTCAGCCCAATCCATGGCATGCAAGCCTGGGACTTCCGTGTGCAGTGGGTGGGAATATCTTTATTTGAGCTGGATTTGAGGAGAGGGTGGGATGTAGGAGTGACACTTCTGGCAGCCATCTGCCAGTACAAGGAGGGGAACTAGGCCAACATAAATGAAAGCAGAGGCAAAAAAGAAAAAATCAAAAGAGGGAGGCTATGTCCAGGCGGCAGTCGTTGGGTCGCATAGAGATATCTGTGTCAGGACTTTCAAGAATACGAAAGTCCTAAGCCAGTGGTATGGTTGTGTTTTTACCCCTTGCATTGGGAAGATAACCAAGACCAAAGTCTTTGTTAAAAGGAGTTTGATTGATTGACACTGGGAGGCAGGCCAGCAGAGCATTAGTTCATGCCTAAAGTGAAGTGGGCAGCGTGGTCCTGTCGATGGAAGGAGCCTGAGGCCCAGGTCCAACTCACTCCTGATCCTGAGTTTCACCGCCTGCAAAGGAA
Organism: Eulemur rufifrons; assembly: GCF_041146395.1. NCBI lineage: Eukaryota > Metazoa > Chordata > Mammalia > Primates > Lemuridae > Eulemur > Eulemur rufifrons. Next base: position 23,034,005 of record NC_090992.1, read on the forward strand.
GAGAGGGACAGAAAGGTACAAGAGATGACTGATGGGTGATTCAAACTTTTCTTCTGACTCCAGAAGTTTCCAAGCATAGCTCAGGCATAAAACTCGATACACGATGGGGATTTGGAAACTGGTCTAGAATTGAAAGTAAGAAGAAGAACGTTGATTCACCTGCCAAAACATGTAAATTAAACTTATGAAACACTATTTCTGCAACACATTATGACACTGGATTGACTATATGGAAATTCTAGGGTAATTAACATGACTTTGGCTGCCACAGCCGCTCAGTCATTTTTATTGCATTTACAACTACATTTTGATGTCAAAAGCACATGAGGCTTCTGTATTAACAGTTGTTCTGTTAATGCATTTTAATTACAGATGTAATCAAAAAGAGAAGTTCGATTGTTCACCTAAATGACACCTTTAATCACTTCTGAATAAGGCATGACTCCAATTAGAGATATCTTCAAAAAAATCACACCTAATAGCATCGTTTATTAGAATTCTAAATAGGAGCTCTTCATTTCAATGCCACTTCCTTTTAATCTGCTTTCCTAGGGAAAGACATGGCTTTCTGCACATTATGGCAAAGGGTGAAATTCTTATGACTAAAATTCAACACAGCTGATCCTACATCAGAGAAATCATTGAACACATTTTTTTCTTGATTTCAATAAATTCAATAAACTGTTTTTGACTATCCACCAAATGCCGAATGGTATAGAAAATGAGAAATGTGTAAGTTTCCAAAACCTGTCCACAATTGATTTAGAATGCAGTGGAGGAGGCAGAGTATGAGTTAGGCCTTGAGGAATGAGCAGACAAGCAGAGAGAGGGAAGTATGCTTCCTGTAAGAGAAACTGCCTGAGTGACTGTGAAGTCTGCGAGATAGAAGGAGAGAGATTACATTTGTAAATGTAATCAGGTTATGATGAGATCAGACTGAGTTGGGTGGGCCCTGGTGTCCTTACAAGAAGAGGCAATTTGAACACAGAGACATAGGGTGAAGACGGCTATGTTAAGATGAAGGCAGAGATTGGAGTTATGCTATTATAAGCTAAGAAATGCCAAGGACAATGGCAACCACTAGAAGCTAAGAAGAAGCAAGGAAAGATCCTCCCCAAAGCCTTCAAAGAGAGCCTGGGCCTGCCACCCCCATGGGAAAGGGATGTCCTTGGAAGCCACTGATACCGAAGAGAGGCAAAAAGAGAAGATCTGAATTCAACACACTGCTGGCAATAGAACTTCCTTAGCTGAGCAGCGGATCCATGAGCCAAGAACAAATGTTTGCTGTTTTAAGCCATAAAGATTAGGAGTTGTTTGCTGTATCATATTATTGCACTTCCCAAAACAAGCTGTTACATTGACCTAGGTATTTTCCCTTGGCTGTTAGCTTTTTTTTCCATTCCAATCGTCCACTTTGAGTTTTCTCTGACCTTCCCAGAAGAAGCAGGTTATCTGATAGCCATCTTTTTCCCTACCTAGTGATTCAACATCCTATTGTAGATACTTAAATAGTTCATAACCCCTCATTTTCACACACTAGGGTGGAAAGAATTTTTCCTGAAGCTCCGTGGCATCATGCTTTCTTAAATTTCTATAAGCTCCATGACTTTTGTTCATGGAAATGCATTTCTTCCAAAGAGTTAGGACTTCGGCAGAACTAAGCATAGATACAATGAAAAAGTCCCTGGTTATGTGTGCACCCTTGATGCCTAGCATTATTCCTGGTAGAGACGGTGACTCAACCAGTATTCAATAGATAAAGATGTGAATGATCACTTCATTTTTAAGACAGAAAATATGTAAAAAAAAGTCTAAGGTGTCCATTTTAGAAAATAAATGAAAAAAAAGTTGAAAAGGCTTAGGGAGCTTGGCTATTCAAACGGGATGGTATAAGCTCTATAGAATTGCCACAACTTCAGTGACAAAGGCAGGCAGGGGATATAAAATATTTTCAACAGAAACAAAGTGCCGTGGTTACGAACAATGCTTTAGTGTCACCATCCCTAGAACTGAAGTCCTAGCCCTTGTGACGTGAGTTCCTGGGCAAATTACCTAACCACTTTTTATTTTCTTCTCTTCGTCTGTAAATAGGTGATGATAAACATCATTACCAATTTTATGAATTTCTTTCTGAAGAGTATATCATTTAATTAATGTACAATATTCAGCACACAAAGTGAGCACTAAATAAATGCTAGCTAGTATTATTACTGTTGTTATTTCTTGTTTCATTATAGTTCAGATCACATTATGAACTGAATGCTTGTGTCTCCCTGAAATTCAAATGTTGAATACCCCACAATGTGATGGTATTTGGATATGGAGCCTTTGGGAAGTAATTAGAGGGGTAGGTACACTGTAAGCGCTGGACTACAGCTGCCTCGCATGGAGGCTTCCCATGGGCTTTCCTTCCTAACAAACTCCTCAACTGGGTGGCAACTATCAGTCTTAAACATGTTAATGCTCACTCTCATTTGCAGTACTTCACTAGAAAGGGACTTGCTAAATCAGATTATATGAACATTTTGAGAATTTCGTACACGTTGCCACTTTGTGCTTCTTATCATCTGTAAATGAGAGTACCTGCTTACTCAATTCTCTCCACGGCTGTTACAATTTTGCTCATCTTAAAACATTTTCCAATTTGTTATTCATGAGAAAACAACCATTTTCTTTCTCATTTCTTTGATTTTTTTAGGAAGATCAAATATCTTCATATGTTTATTGCCCATTTTTATTTCTCCTTTTGTGAGCTGCCTAGAAATGGCAAATTTGAAAATAGACACGTTTCTAAGCTACCGGGTTAAACTCAGTGAAATGACAAGCAGCTTACAAATTAAACCAGTACCCCCAAATGATCTTTCCTGAAAGATGTAAGGAAATTTGTACTGTTTCTAATTACCTCTGGCAAAGTCCTTTGCTTTTCTCCTCCTGCGAATGAGTGATCAAAAATAGCAGCATGCTCATCTTTGTCGGTTGGTGTCCTTTATTGTTGTTTTGCCAAAGATTTTATGTAGATATTATAGGTATGTGTCTGAGGGCACTGAAATTCCCAACTTGGGTTTTGGAATAGTGGAAAAAGCTGAGGAAAGAGAATTAGGTTGCTGTCAAAATTCTTTCAATAGAAATTCGACAGTCATATAAGAATGCTATCAATTCTTGGCACTTAATCCAGTTTGCTATCACTACTCTGTGTCCTTTCCAATGCAATGTAGCAATTATAGACTATAATTACCAATCTTCAATTTAGCCATGGGGGACCATATCTAACAAGAATCAAGTTAATACAGAGTTTTCCAAAATGATGCCTGCTGGCGGATCACTTGCATCTGAATCACCTGGGCTGGTCCCATTCCTTGTCTACCAAATTATAGTCTCCGGGATTAGAACCTAAAGAAGCTTCATATTTTTTTTTTCTTTTAACAAGCACCCAAGGGTTTTTCTGTTGCATGCTCTTCTCTAAGATACTTAATTATTGATTCTCTTTCTTTTCTGAGCGGAGAGAAAGCTTTAGAATGACTCAAATTTGATTTCAGCCTCCTATAGATTTAGCTGTGGTATATATGCATTGATGATGTTAATTCACTCATTAATTTGCATAGAATGAGAGAAAGGAAAACATAATGTGAGAGACTCAGATCACAGAAGCAAATTAACTATTAATAATCCAGAGGGTTGGATGAACAGTTTTCCCCGGTCTCTCCAAAAAAACAGAACATTATTTATTTAAGAGTGCCTTCACTTAGCTCTTTTAATAAGACCTAGTCAACTGAAAGACATCTTTGCACAGCTGATAAAGAACACAGTGTCTCGTGCATAAACAATGTGGTGTTCTGAGAGTCGGGATGGGCTTAGAGCCAGACAGATTTGGATATGAATCCCAGCTTCTCTCCTTATTAGCTCCATGGCCTCGATTGAACAACAAAAACTTTCTAATCTGGTTTCATTATCTGTAAAATGTGTCTCACACTTATTCTTCTTGGTAAGTTTGCAAATACTTGTAAATTTCCTAACATTCAGTAGATACTTAGTAAAGCCCAAGATAAGAAATGATTAATCAAAGTACACATTACGTACCATGTCAAAGAATATGGCATAACATCAAGTTGCAGGGTTATGTAATTCATCGCTTTTGCTTAATATAGGATTGTCTGATCAGTCTGTTTATTGACCTGAAGGATGAGAAACAAAAATGGGTATCAAAGCTTCTTCTTCATGTCGTATAGCATGATAAGAAACAAAAGAAGCGAGCTCCTAGCCTCAAAGTTATTTAAATTTTTTGCTTTACTAAAATTTTCTTTCACTAGCAAAGAAAAGATAGTTGATCCAATAAAAAGGAAGCCACTATTCTTAATGAGCGGGCCCTAAGAGTAGGAAAAAAACAATAAGAAATATGCCTCTACAACTGATGTAACAACCACAGGAGAGAATGACCAGGGAAAAGATCCTGCTTTGATGACAGAAGTGAAGGAAAATGCTCTATAAGGATTCCCACGAAGCTATGAGGCCCAACTCAACTCTGGATTTCCACTTTGAGTAAACAACTGAATAGGGCTCCTAACAGCCCCTATTCCAAGTGCTCAGGTAGGACTATCAATCAAGGCCCCCACATTCTTCACCTCCGTGGCAGTCTGTGAAGCAATCAATCCAGCTCTCTAAACTCAAGAATTTGCACTTGGTGGACATGTCACCCACACACCACTTGGAGTTCTCAGGAGGTTGATATAGAATTTGGAAGAGAGATCTTTCCTTTCTCAGGCAGAAAACAGAGATTCCTGATGGCATTGTTTAGTACCTATATCCAGCTATTAGAAAAGCCCAAGACTTTTCAGTTACATGAGTCAATAAATTCCCTTTTTCTGCTTGAGCTAAGTTGACTTGATCCAGAGTCTAATTTCACTGGTCTGCAAGGTTGAGTTAGCAAGAACTGGAACCAGCTGTGTCCTCCCACGCCCCTGACTTCTGCCAGCTCACTCAGTGGTCTTTAGCAATGGTTTGCCGCTTTAGGAAAATGTTCCAAGATGTTACTGCTGCCATTGTCATCCTTGTTGTGTTAATGTGAAACTATGAATGTCATAACTATGCTTTTTATCCTATTCATTTTGACCTGACCCTGGAGATGCATACCTACAGGCATTTGTTTTCTCCTGATTCTGAAGCCTGGGTGAGTGCGAGAGCATGCAGTCAGCTGGAAAGGCCATTAACCAGACGGGCTTTCTGAGAAAGAGCCTGCCAGGAATGCTGCTACAAGCATATTGTGTGAACAGCTGGCCTCAGCAGTAGTGAGAATCTACCAGAAAAGAAGTTGCAGAAATAGGTTTGCCAGCAACAGTTTGGGATCAAGGGGTCCCAGAAGGCAGAGCCTTTGTATGTATCCCCACTGCCTTCAGGATGGAATCCTGATGAGAGAAACCACAAGCCATCTACCCATGGGAATGCAGCTTGAGGTTGCTGTAAAGCCCACCTACAATTTGAATGGAATTCCTCCCATTCCAAACTCAAATGATGATTCACTGGACCTCCTCCAGTGAACAGGCTGTGCAACCTCTTTGGATGCCAGGCCAAGTGGAGGATTTCCAAGTTTTATCTTTCCTCCTGCCTCCGCCCTTCCATTCTTGAAACTTTTCCTATCAGAAGTGACCTCCTAGGGCACCAGGACCTTGCTAATAGTCCTTGGGGAGATTGTAAAGCAGAATGGCAAGGAAGACAGAGAATAACCAGACAGACCTGGGTTTGAATACTTCTTACTTCTCTTATTTACTTCCTTCATCATTTGTGGAGCACCAATTATGTGCCGCACACTGTACCAGATACTAGTTATTATTAAAGTTAATTAATATTACCCCGAAACCTCTATGTGTTTAACTTGTGGTAGTAGGAGATAAGTAGGAGAAAAACCATGACCCTATGGGTCAATTGACGCATCACCTGCACTTAGTCTTCCAGAAACTCAGATGGTGACATATAAAATGGTGACAGTCTTCCTCTTCTTATAGGGGCTACCTGTAAGACAGGGGCTGCCTAAGAAGTGTGAGCTGGTTACAAACAAACAAACTTTTTAAGTGCCCTTTGCAAACTGAAAGCAGTGGTTCTCGATTGGAGGCATTTCCTCCAGCCTCCTCCACCCAGGAAACATTTAGCAATATCCAAAGATGTTTTCGGTTGTTGCAACTGGTGAGGGAAGTGCTACTGGCATCTAGTGGGTAAAGGTCATGGATGCTGCTAAACAAGGCACAAGACAACCCTGCCCCATTCTGTCCACACACACCAAAGAATGATGGAGACCAAATGTTAAAAAGTGTCAAGGCTGAGAACTCCTACGGTAAAGCACTGTGGAAACTATGGAAATGCTAATTAATATTATTCCAATTACATCTGGATGTTTGCAGCTAACCTTCGTGGGCAAAGGGCATGGAAAGGGAAGAGTGATCAGAGTGTAAGAGGTGATACTTCCCTCAAAGATCTTGAAGTCCTGTTAAGGTAGAAGACTCACAGATGAATAACAGTTTCTATCTAGAACAAAAGATATCTCATACCCCTGTATAAAATACTTGTAAGGAGGTCAGATGAAAATTCTTCCAGATCTGCTATTGACTTTCATATGACCATGGACAAGCTACTTACCCTCTCTGGGGTGCTAAAGGACTAGATAATTCTTTTTTTTTTTTTTTTTTTTTGGAGACAGAGTGTTACTCTGTTGCCCAGGTTAGAAGGCAGTCGCATCAGCATAGTTCACTAGCTCACGGCAACCTTAAGTTCCTGGGCTCAAGTGACCCTCCCGCCTCAGCCTTCCAAGTAGCTGTGAGTACAGGCATGTACCACCACACCCAGCTAAGTTTTAAAAGGTTTTGTAGAGACAGAGTCTTGATATATTGCTCAGGCTGGTCTTGAACTCCTGGCTTTAAGCAATCCTACCACCTCAGCCTCCTAAAGTCCTAGGGTTACAAGCATGAGCCACCACACCCGGTCATGAACTAGATAATTCTGAAAGCAGAGTCCAATATTAGAATTTCATTTTCAATTATAATCACCAGTTTGTGAGACATAGTAAGATGAACATAGACCTTTGAATCCAGTATCACGGAATCAAAATCATCCACTTATTATATGGGAGAACTTGGATAATTCATTGAAGATCTTTGCACCTCAGTTTTATTTTCTCTAACTGGGAGAAATAATAAATTCCTTTCAGTAAAGATCCTGGCATATAGTAGCTATTATTTCCAGTTGTATTATTATGGGCTGCGGGGGATATTCAAATATTTTCCATGAGCCTGCATGCTTCCGCAGAACCGATGAGGAGCAGGAGACAGAGTCATGGTCTTTCTGGAGTAAGTGAGTGCCATCTCCCCAGAAGTCTCTTCGTGTGGGCCAAAGAGTATTCTGACTGTGCACCATGGGTAAGTTATCACCCTTTTGAAAACCAGGTCCCGCCATCTATGAAGTAGAATAATTATTGCCCTAAAACAACAACAGAAAGCACTAAATGTTTTCTTAATATTTCTATTTGTGTCTATTTCCTAGCGCCCTCCGCCCAACTCTGGGATATTCTCATCTGCTCCATCTCTACATCCAAAGAGGAACAAATCTTGCCATGGAAAGTTAGCCTCAGGGTCCTCCTTAGTCCAGGAAATAGATGAAAAGAAAATTAAACAAAGAAAGCTAGTATAAAAAAGAGGCAATTCAACCCTGCTTGATTGAGATGGGGGGGCAGTTTGGGGAAGACTTATGTGGGAGGAGAGAGTTTGGGGGCAGCTACTGTGTGACATACCGAATACAAAAATAGGATAGAAAACAAGGAGTTTTAAGAAATATTGCTCTTTGGATATCAATGAACTCAGTATGTTGAAGAGATATCTGCACTCTCAGTTTCATTCCAGCACTGTTCTAAATAGTCAGGATGGGAAATCAACCCAAGTATTCATCAATGGATAAGTGGATAAAGAACAGGTGATATACATACACACAAAATACTATTCAGCTTTAAGAAAGAAGTAAATCCTGTCATTTGCAACATCATGGATGCATCTGGAGGGCATTATGCTAAGTGAAATAAGCCAGCCACAGAAAGGCAAATACCACATGATCTTACTTATACGTGGATCTAAAAAATTTGAACTCACAGAAGCACAGAGTAGAACAGTGGTTACCAGGAGCTGGATGGAGGGGAATGAATGACTGGGGAGATGTTGGTCAAAGGATATATAACTTCAGTTACAGATGAGAGATGAATGTATAAAGAAAATGTGGTGTATATACACAGTGGAATACTATTCAGCCATAGATGAAATTCTATTACTTGCAACAAGAAGGACGGAACTAGAGGACATTATGTTACATGAAATAAGCCAGGGACAGGAAGTTAAACACCACATGTTCTCACTCATATATGGAAGCTAAAAAAAAGAGTTTCTCTCCTGGCCCAGAAATACTTGGTCAAGGATCCACTTTCAGCAATTGACAGAGAGAATGGGGTTGAGTTTTTGCCCCATACGGTGTCTAATAGGCATCCCAAGACTATTTTTCATCCTTACCTTTCTTTTTCAGAATAGAGGCTCATACTTTTCTTCTCTGTTTCAAAGAATCAATTTAATCAATCTCAAGCTTTTCAAGTACAAAATGAAGCAGTGCTTCAGCCAAGAAAAGCAGTGAGATGGGAAGGAGCCTAAAGCAGTTTTTTTGGGGCGATCCAAGAGCCTGTAGATTGTGATGAGGCCCACACAGGACAACTGAATGAGGTCTGCTATCCCACGGAGTTACTCATGGACAGAAATCCAGTTCTGTTTGCTTCTGTAGTCTGGCAGTTCACACATTAAAGTCACTGCTATTAGTCTCTCTCGGAGCAGTGTCCAAATAATGTAATAACATTTCACAGTTATTAGCCTTTTCTAAGTTATTGCACTTTGCTCAGTCCTGGCAAGAAGCCCATGTCCTGGAGCAGAACTCAACTTTTAAACACTGTAGTGATTGTCCTATTTTAAATAATGGATTTGCCAATGGAGACAAAGGAATTTTATGATCCTTAAAGAATCATTCACTTATCTATTTTAAATGTTAGGGGTTTAATGCTCTTGGCTGATTAAATCAAAGCTGGGGCACTGGTTTCTCTACAGGTGTCAGAAGAAATAATAAAACCACATTTCTGTCTTTTGAGCTCACTGTCTATGGGGTTCTAATAACATTTTCTGCATCAGAAAAGGTTATAGTTACGGAAATTATCTATCTGTATATATTTGTAAGGCATGAAGGATGCACATACAGTACAGTAAAAGGATAAGGTCTGTTATCCTAAATGTCTTATCATGGCCTCTAATAACATTAGATCTCTTATCAATAATAATAAAATCCAATTATACCTGAATAATACTGGGAAAAGTCAATTACCTATCTTTTCTACTCATTTCTTGAATATCAAAGGATCATTTGAATATAGAAAGGTTCTACATGTAAAATATTTTGAATTTCTCTCAAAAATGTACTGTGCCCACCTTGAGATGACAACACTCTTTTTTCACTCCTACTTCTCTCTTATAAAAATTATCCCATCATGTCCTAGAAAAGATGAACTTATATATCTCTGACCTGGAACCTCTAACTGATTGAACACAGAGGTGCGCACCTGAACCAACCTGAGCCCTTCACATGCTCTTTCTTGGGGATTCAGAACTGAAACACAGAAACTGATGCAAGGCAGCCCAAATGGAGGGTCATGGTGACTTCAGGGTTTTAGCTGCCATAAGGGACAGCCATGTACATGTAAATGAATGGACACAGAATTGGTCGTTAAAAGAAAATAATTAAACAGATGTCTAGAAGATATCAATGTTGAGGGAAAGAGAGACGCAGAAAGGAAATGCTTGAATTTTGGGCAGCTGTCCTCATGAAGCATGGAGCTGTATTTGTCTAATTTTAGAGGAGACCCAAGATCGATGGGATACACCTCCCTTTAGTAAGTTAGCTTGAATCAGTTTCTATTTCTTGCTATTGTTGGCTTCCGAATTTCCTGTTTCTTCATCTTGATTAAGACAAATGATACTAGCTCAAGGCTCATTAAAATAAAAGAAGAACAAATATGTGTGTGTGGTCAAATCAGGCACCATCACTCAAAATAACTACACACAAAACTGGCAATCACAGCCAAAGGGCTTCCATAGACACTGCAACATTTAACCCCCCTACCATTCTCTATGAGCAAAGCTCATTTTACAGCTAAGGAAAAGGAAGCGCAGAAAATGTTACCTTCTCTAAAAGCACATAACTCATATGTGACAGAAACAGAACTAGTCTGAAGACTTCTGGCTTCCCTACTGCACTTTCCACGGCATATTCTGTAAGGCGAAGATATACCGTAAAACCAAACCCCAGGTGTATAAAAGGAATTTCTGGTGCGTTATTAGTTGGAATTGTTAACCAAGTCCTCCAGCAATGTCCTACTTGTTCCCAGCTTCCCCAATCACTCACAATATGAATCTGAGTCTCAGTCCTCATTTATAAAGTGCATGCAAGGTGGAGGTAGGGATTAGAGATAATGAATGAAAGATCTCACTCGGCACAGTGCCTGGCCCCAGCAAAGTTGTGCCCAAGACACTCCTGTTACAATATAGGACTGCTCCTTCCAGGCAAACAAAGCAAGGTAGGGGCGGATCCAGGAGTATTTTCCTTCTACTCTGCTTTCCTCCAGCCTTGCAAATAGTGGGTTGACCAGCAGAGTAGGAGACAGCTTAAGGCCTTCAGAAAGGGCTGCCTCTCTGCCTAGTGGGTGGGATTTGTGGGCTTTGTACCTCCTCAAGCTCCATAATTGATTATTTCACCTTAGGGATTTTATCTTTTATGCTTTACTTACAGCTCCTCCTTTCTTAGGTCTTGGCTTGATAAATGACAGAAATTCCTGGTTGTGCATCTTCTTGTTACAGATGGCCTGACTTTGGTTTGACCCCCTGTCCCAGATAAATTTCTATCCAGAAGGACCAACCAGGGACTGCACTCCTCACTCACACAAAGCCTCACTGGCTAGTCTCACTAACTCTATTCTTTAATGGAGTCACTTTCAGGAACATATTTTTATTCCTACTGAGCTATAACTTTTCTCATAGCAACTTCTACTCTTCATTTTAGTTTGTAATGTTATATTCTGATCACCTTTAAGCCTACCCAAATCACATGGCTGCTGTAAGCATTTTCTCTAACATTTGTGGATATTTCCCTCTTAATCTCCCCTACATATTATATGAACAGAGCTCATACCAGGAGCGCATTCCAAACTTGCCCATAATTTGGAGTCTTGTTCTCTTTCCCTCTCTATAAATTGCTTTGCCATTTTGTTCTCTGTCCCTAGCAGTAACTGCTCCCAATTTGTCAAATACCTGCATCTTATTTCTTATCTTTCTCACTGTAAAACATTTGAAACCCTCTGTGGAAGAGACAGCAGATAAAAACAAGTTGAATTGCATCGACATGAGTGGAACAGAGACATTAGCTCATGGGCACATACGAGGGCAAGTTGAGGGACTGGACTCTTCAGATCTCTCTGCTTTTTACTCAAACCCTTATGGAAGAATGACTGAATGTCAAGAACGAGCAACTGAAGTGCTCACTCTTGGAGATTTGATACTTGGAGATGTATTTACTCTCGTTTCTTTACTCTTCTGATAATATTGCATATCTTCTTTACTCTCTCACAGTCTTACCTCTAAAAAGAATTTTTATCTGTTTCTGTCTGTGTTTCTATAATACATGTTTGGATTCAAAACCCAGTTAGTCAAATCCCTTAGGGAGAAATTCAAAGGAGAAAGGGGAAGGAGAAAGGGTGGGAGAAAAAAAGAAAAACTAAAGAAGAGAGAGCAGGATGGAGAGTAGCAGGCTGAACTACTGCTCAGGGCAGCTAAACTGTGCAACACCGATTCTCTTAGTATCTGCTGGAGGTGAGAGAAAATATCGCTGTCATCTAATCTAATCTATTGTCACCAACTGCCGCATGACAGTGATGTGATCCTGAGAGATACCTTTTGCATTAGGCTGCATCATTATCCAGAAACCAGAGGAGACTGACTTAAAATGTCACTCTAAAATAAGAGTCACTTTCAGGCAAAATAGGACAGACACAAATGGGCAGAAGGAAGTGTGCCTTCATTTTATGTGTCAAAGCGTAGTCACTGCTTCATGTACAGCAGTATGGTCTTGATCTCCCCACCATCTAATAGCTAATATTTACTGAGCACTTACTAAGTGCCTGGGCTTGGGCTGAATGTTTTACCTGCATCAGCTCATTCCCCATCCACAACCACAGAGGAAGGTCAGTGCTATTATTATCCACATTTCATATAAGGAAAGTGAGACACAGAGAGGTTCAGAAACTTGTTCAAGGTCACAGACAACATGAGTAAGAATGGAGATGCACACACAGTCTGCACTACTGACACTATGGCCCCGTGCTTTCCCCTGCCATGCTTTCTTTCCCCTTACCTATGATTTTCCCTATCTTGCTATCCCTCTTTCTTTCCTTGCATGAGCCTTACTCATCTTAGGAGCCCCCAGTTTTTAAATGTCCCAGCCAAGCCCAAGCAGCTGAGGCAGGGGACAATACTCATTGTTATTTACATATGGACTAGTTCTGTCCTGTTGATGTTTTCTTTCTGAAGGGCTTTGAGGTGACACTGAGCCAGCTTCTGATCATTGTCCATCTGTCATCAATAGGGATGTTCTCAGAGCCTGAAAAACCACCTTAGCAGATCTCAGATTTGAAAGGCTAAAGATATTATCTTAACTCCTTCTCATGTAATCATTCTCCAGGTGGGCCAACTTATTTAAGCCTGTTTGACCTCCATTTTCTCATCTGCAAAATGGAGCCACTATAATGCCTGCTGCATAAACCTGTTGTATGGAACAAATGAGATGAAGCAAGAAAATATATAGACTTGTGATTAATATAAATTATGTATTCTATGAGATTTGGCTACTATTATTATTTTTTTATCATTTATTAGAGAAGGTTTTTAATCTTCATTTAGCAGAGGAAGAAACTGGAATCCGAAAGTGAGGTTTAATGCCTCAAATTGTACAACTAGTCCATGATAGAGGCAAAAGCAGACCGTCCACACAACAAGCATTAACTGAACATCTACTATGTGCCAGGCTCTGTGGTACCTGCCAGGGACACTCAGATTAATTTGTACAATACAACCTTTCATTAAAATGCATATTTCTAATATGGCATATTTCTCTAAATATTCATGAATATTCCCCAAAGAAAAAAATGCTAAGGATCCTGGTGAGATGAATTGTCATCTCAAGGTCAAATGATAGATGCTATAGACAGTTTGTACAAAATCATAACTCAGACACTCTGACACCTAAGCTGCTATCCATTCCTTTCCACTATGCTGCCTTCAGCCGAATATAATTAGAAAAGTATATCTTCAGAAAACTAATACCCATTATGCAATGTATTCCAATATCAACTATAAATTATTCTCTCCATCAGTGCAGGAAATTGGGTGTTGACTGTGTTTAAGTTAGGGGAAAAAAAAACAGCTGTTTCAAAATTTGTGTGAGAATATCATTTAAAAAGTGAAGCTTTAGTAGAAAGAGCCATAGACTAAGAGTTTAGAAAACTTGGTTCTGGTTTAGGCTGCTCCTAACTACGTAGCTTCCTCCTATGTTGAATGACCACAGTTTCATTTCTGGTCCAAAGAGAGTGTATTTGTATGTGGGGAGGGGCTGGGATGGGCATTGAGGAAGCTGCCAGGAGGTTTATACGTTGCCTTTCCTATGGGCACTGTCTTTATATCAATTTTATTTATTTTATTTTTTTCTTAGTGCCTGGAAGAATCGCCGTTTAATATAAGGTCCTTATACACAAAGAATGGAAGAGGACTCATCCCAGTCCACTGGAATACATTGGTTCTCAGGTTTCCTGGGCATAAATGCTGGGGCTCAGGTTCTGGGGGGAGGAGCAGAATGAATGGGAATCCGGCCAGGGCCTTCCCAGCTTCAGGAGTAAATCAACAGAAAGAAGCCTTCCTCTCTCCTGTTACCACTTCCAGAGCTAACCCTGCAGCTCTTGTCCTGGCCCAAGTTGGAATGAGGTAACAAGCAGAGACAAAGTGGAAAAAGCCGACCCCAGACAATGCGAGACAGAGAGAAGAGAAGGGAGAGGAGAAGAAAGAGAAGTGTGACAGAGGTTGGTATCTTGGGAGTGAAAGATCATTATTAATAATAATGGTGGCTCCCATTTGCAGTGACTTCCATGTGCCAAGCATTGCTGTTTCTAATGCTTATAACAAGTGAAATACTATACTTGCATTTCAGAGATAAGAAAGTGGAGACTCAGAGAGGTTAAAGAACTTACCCCAGGGTAAACAGGAAGTATCAGAGCTGAGAACTAAACTCACGTCTGTCTGTCTCTAAAATCTATTCACTTTCTACACACTATTCTGGAGTATAGCTATGGAAAAATATAGAAAGCTGAGAATATTTACATCAACTAACAGCTGTGTTCAAAACTCAAGACAGTTTCCTCCTCTGTAAAACAAAGAGATTGAGGACCCATCCAGAGCATGATTTTGGTCGAAGAGAAGTTTAAGGCCCTTTAATATCTGCCTTGGAGCACACACTATAATAATGCAAAAGTAACCTCATCTAATTCTCAGTAAATTAAAGCCACTTTGGATAATGGGATAAATATGATAAACCCAATAGCCATGTAAGATTCTGCAAGTGGAGATAAATATAAGTATAAAACAAGGATTTTCAGTTCCTTGAGATTTATGAAAGCTAAGAATTAAAATAGAGATAGATCTTTGCATAGAGTGGCCTGACGATACATCACGGAGAGGAAGGGTTTCCTAAGGTCATTGTTTTCTCGTGCATCTACTTCACCCTCACGCCCTCAAGTAATTTTCCAGGCTCTGCTTAGAAGTGTTCAGAAGTGTAGAACTTACCATTTTTGGAAACTTCTTGCATTGAGCTCAACTCTCTGCAAATCATAGAGAATATACTACCCAAATAATTCATTTTAGTTGAAAAATGCTGTTCATTTGGCACTGCCTCTGGACTTCTGACAGACAAGCTAAAATAAAGGGGAGAAAAGTCTTGCACATTTTGGTGGAGTATTTTCAAGACAACATGTAATCAGAATAATTAATACAAGTGCAAATGTGATATTCGTTTCTGGAAACTTTCATCTTATGAAATAAATCATAATTGTCATGGCAAAGCTTAGCATTAAAAGAAACGGATGAAAAGCCTCTTTACAAGTCCTTTCTTTTTTTTTTTTTTTTAATAGGATCTACCCAGATCACCTGGCATTAGCTATTCCATGAGATTTATCATCAAAGATGTTCTTTTTAGGCTCTAGCATTCTTTTAATTGGTTGCTTGAATGAATTGGTGTGGTGGAATGAGGACATTAAATGTAGTCAAATGGCTGGTGTTGTAAACAAAAAATACATGGGAACACTGAACAAATGGATGTTCTGTGTATTGTCGTTGATCATAGGTTACACATCTTCCCATGTCCTTGCAATACATTCTATGATCTTTCCCTGTTTACTTCTCGAGCTTCACAGTCTCATCACTCTCCACTCACATTATTCTTGACTTCCAATCAGGCTGCATTATTTTTAATACCCTAAATCCATACTCCTGCCTTTGCCCCTCCTGACCACCAATCTGCTCTCCACAATAGTTTGATCTTTTTAAAATCAAAAGCAATCACGTCACCTCTCTGTAACCCTCAGTGGAAACTTACTGCACTTGAGCCAAAGTCTTTAACCTCTGACTCACTGGGCCCTGCACAATTGAGTTTTACCTTTATTTCCACTTCATCTCGCACCATGTTTCTTGAGCTCTCGCCTCCACCCTCTTGAGTGTCTCTCCTTCCTTCCCCTTTGCCTCCTTGGTCCAGTTCTCTTTTGACTAAAAAGCAGAAATAAGACAAGCTATCCCTGTCTTCTAATGAGGTCATTTTCCCTTATTCATTTCCCTCCTAGCACTCATCACCGTTGGTAAGTATATCTGGTATTTTGATTACTCTTGGGCTTCCCCACTGGACTGAAAATCCAGAGACTGTGTGAATTATTCACCATTGTATCCCCAGTGTGTAGCACAAAGACTGGCACATAACCGTTTGTTTAAGAAACATATTCTCTCCATTAACTGCTTTTATCCCCATTACCCTTTCCTCTCTATCTCAACCTCCTAAACATCCTGCAAGTCTTATCACAGAAAATATTCTTCCAAAGCACCCTGCCTCACCCATCCTAAAACTCATTGCTTGCATCTTAATAATCTGTGTGCTTACACCTCCCTTTCACTAAATTGTGCTCTCTCTAGGGGTAGGGGCCACGGCTTATGTACTCCTGTGTCCTCAGGCTGAGCAGAGTGTCTGGCACCAGCAGAACCCAGAAAATTATTTTTGAACAAATGATTGAACTACAGATACAGTGCTGTTTGGTTATTATGAACTAGGATGTCGGCTGCTTTTTAAAAACTATCTAAGTTTTACTTCTTAAAAAAAAATGGATGGGCGCATGTGGGTGTGGAGTATGTTTGTGTGTGTCAGAAGAAAGCTCATATTGACTAGAACGTGTGCTTGACATTCTCCATGGCATCAGCACCGCTGGCTGCAAAAGCAAAGACAGGGTAGAGGCTGCTCAGCGCGTGTGTAAGATGATATCCTGGGTGGTTTTGTTTTAACCAAATTGATTCATTCATTGGGCATCACCTAGCTGTGCACAATGCCTCCCAGAGATTAGCTAGAGCGTCTCCATTTGCTTTTGAAAATGCAAATAGCTTTGGCATTGCCTGGCAGGAGGTATCTTTTTCACATTCTCCCTGAGGTAGTAAAACTGGGAAAACATTTTTAAGGAAGAATGTGAATCAGAAACAATGTTTTCAAAATGGAGAACAGGACTGCTGATACCATACAGTCTTCTCAGTTCACACGGCACTCTGGGGAGACTGTGCTCTCTACCCTCAGAGTGGGGGTGAGGGTGGAGGCCGATACGGATGCAGCATTTGTGTTAATAAATCCTCTCTACTAGACAGAAGTTATTGGACCAAGTAGGTGTTTGACTTGGTGCTTTAACTCCAATTCTTCTCTCGGGGGTTTGGAATTAGCCTTTTAGGATTCTGGCCATCTTTTCTGTTTAAGTGGAGGCGATATAAGCTGGGGAGCACAGGGCCGCCATGTTGCTTCATGGGCAGGGGAAGAAGAGAAAGCTGGTCCCAAGGGAAAAGAATGACAGAGACAAAGGAGAGCAGCAGGGATGAAAGACTTTGTGGCTCAAGCGAGGCAGAGACAGATCTGAAGATGAGGATGGGTGCTAGCTGCCCTGAAGCCTAGTATCTGTTTTCTTATTTCCACCCTTTTAAAGACTGGGCTGCCCATGCATCTCTGATATACTCCTGCTTCCTTCCAAGTTGCTCTCATGTAGTTAATGGAGTTCCAGTAGATTTCCCTTACTTGAAATCAAAAGTACTTGACCAAGTCAAGGATTTCGTACTAAGTCTTAAGGCGTTGAAAGTGACTTTAAAAAAAACACAACGGAGACCTATAGGGAAGTAAAGGAAGAGATACATTGGGCTTCAAGGAGGTGATCTTATTTCCAGCTAAAATGAAACCTTCTCTCCTCCTCTAGCCAAGAAAGACAACTGAAGTGCACAGACTGCCTGACTTGATATTTGTTTCTCTAATTGTCATGGACAAGTCAGCAGGTAACTTGAAAACAATGCTCCAAATTGTGTAGAAAATCAAATTGCTTACTAATTATCTATTGGTTAAAATATTAAGAGAAGTGCTTGTCTCTGAAGCCAAAGTGCTTTGGCTTCCTAGCTAATCCTCACTATTTTTGATTCAAAACGAATTTTTTTAGGCTCCAAAGTCAAATTAAGGACACAATAGTTTGTGGAAATGAAGTGTGAAGATACTTGTACCCTCAGAAATAAACCCTAATGTCATATGAATATAAAAGGCATAGTTGTAAAGTGGTAAGGCTGTCTGTTTTACCTGGTAAAGTACTAGTTCTACAGCCTGGTCTCAATGCTGTGTTCTAACATTTTGAGTTAAAAGCAGCATCATTGGTATAATATAGAACTAAGGTAACTATTTTAAGAGGAGTTATCCTTGAAATGTATTCATGCAGTAAGTTTAATGAAGATATAAAGTACTTCAAATACTTTATCGTTAACCTTCTAATGCAGACATTTCTCTGCCAGGTTCTATTAGCCCCACTTGTTAGTGGTTAATGCTGGTAATGACATCAATAGCAACTGCCATTTGTGGAGAGTTTACTGGCTGGGTACTTTGCAAAGGGCTTCATGGACGGTTCATTGGGATCTTTCAAAAACCCCATGATGAAAACAATGTATAGATCAGCGAATGGAGAATTTATTTAAATAATCTACATGCTCTTGAAGATTTGAACCAGACTTCATTCTTAACAAATCACTACAATATATTAAATGCATGCAAGACCAAGAATTAAGATAATACATAGTCTATTTAAACAGGTTTTGGTTAGCCACACTGATGGCAAATCTTAGCGGAACTGTCAGAAAAAAAGAGATTACAAAGCCCAAAGCCTCCTTTACATGTATTAAAAACTAGTGAATTTTCAGGATCTCCTAGAGCTTCAGTCTCCATTTTGCAAAGGTCTACATTGTGTATTTCATGGAGTCATTCAAAGCTGATTTCATTTTCTTCCAAGTAAATAGAAAAAGGAAGGGAAATTTTGTCAATGGAGAAGTCCTCAAAATTATAATTTTATATACCTTGGTAATAAACAAAAACTATCATTTATATATAAAGTACTTACCATGTTTACCATGTTTATCTCTTTCAGTGCTTACAGGGGCCCCCACTTTGTGTGTGTGTGGGAGGGGTGCACATGTGTGTTTTCTAGATGGGAAAAGATACATAACAAAGATTTAAGAGATCTAAATTATATCCCTGCCTTTGGCTTTAATGTATTGTATATAACTGGACAATTTCTTAACTTCCATTTCCCCATTTTTCTCAGTTGTAAAGTTGAAATTTGACTGTGCATGGTCTCATTTTACCCTGTGATTGAAGGGATGGAGCTTTGAGCCACATGATATCAGCCTGATCTCCCCAACAGAAGGGCCATATGGCAATACATTCATGCCTATGCAATGAAATCTCAATAAAAATTTTACATACCAAAGCTTAATTGAACTTCCTTGTTTGGCAATACTCTGAGTGTTGTCACACATCAGAGCTGGAAGACAGAAACGTCATCCAGGTTTCCACAAGGGGATATGACTGGAAGCTTTGTATCTGGACCCCTCCCAGTCATCACCTCTGCATCTCTTTTGCCTGGTTCCGATTTGTATCTTTTGCTGTAATAAAATTGTAATCATAAGCAAAATAAATAAGCAAAGTGATGGTATTACATGCTTAATATTGTTAATATTTTTCCCCACATGGAGTGATGATCATTCCCAAACCATAGAAAACTTTCTACTGAGGTTTCCAAAGTGTTTCTTTTCTTTCCACACTCCCACCCCCCTTGCCTTAGACCTTTAGAAAGCACCGTTTGATAGGAAAACTACACTTTATTTAGAGGGTTAATGGTAACTTTTTAAGCATAAAATTGTACAAACATGACTGAAACAAATGGAGCATTTAAATCAATAACAACAAATCACTAGAGCAGCTGGTAATTAACCTTTCATCTTTGTAAAGGATTATTTAGATAGCAAGGCAGGGCAGCATCTTGTATAAAAGTGTGGTGTTAGTGGAAAACCTGCTGGTCCAAACACTGTTTTAATCATGAGTTAGAAATACAAAATGGAGCATAATTTAATTTTTAAAACTGATGCTTTTAAGATGCAAAGCTTCCAAAGTTGCCTGAAGATTACAGTGTAGCGTTTTCCATTCATATAGCAGTGGTCTTCTCTAGATTACAACTTAGTTTTTCTAAACATAATTTATTTATGCTCTGCATGACTTGGATAAGAAGAAATTGCTTTCCAGAAATATAAAATATATCATATAAAGAGAAAAAAGTACTCCTCTAAGCATGGGGTAAGGGAAAGAAGGACCCTTTCCCTCAGATCAAATAACCAACAAACCATTAGGTAGTTCTTGGTGTTTTAGATTATTTATGTTACCTTTAGGGAGATCTCAAAAGAGTTCAAGTTTGATTCGAAATAAACTAGACTTTAGCAAAAGATCTGATTCATAGCATGGCCTCAGCAAGATATAAAAACTGATGTACGCTTCTAAGACTAATGGTAGAGAAGATCACATTCTTTTGTCATTCATTCATTCAACAAAATTATTGAAGACCGAGTATGCACGAAGCACTTTGCAAGATACTAGAAGAACACAATGGCAGGTCATTCTATTTTCTAAACTCAAGGACCATAAAAGCTAATAAGGGATACAGATGACTCATAACTATTCTAATAAAGATAATCACTGGATAAAGTAGGATCACATAAAAAGAACATGTCATTTACTCTTAGAGGGTCAGGAAGAGCCACTTATAAAAAATATCAGGTTAATCCAAGACCTAAGGGCTGAGTAGGAGTTGGCCAGGGGAGGAAGGAAGAAATGAGTTTACACTTAAAGGAATATCAAACACAATAAAAATAAGAGAAAACTGTGGAGCTGCAAATACTTTCATCTACCAGGAGCTTAGAGTTCAATAAAGGGAGATAAGAAAATAAGGCCGAGGAGGTAAGTTGCAGCCCTACCCCGAGGTGCCTAATATGCCCTACGAAGATTTTTAAGGGTGGGCTCATTGACATGATTCTACACGTTCAAGTCTCTAACTCCTCGCCCATTTCTGGGTTATTTGAGCTGAGTATTTTGGTTGCAGATATATTTTACAAAGCTATCCTTACATCTTTCCCAGAGCTATACTATCAAACTCCCCTAGTAATGCCAGTTTGTCTTAGCACTTCTGTATCATAATGAACAACTTTACCTCTCAAGTGTGCCAAAGTGGTCTTATTCCCAGTGTTTTCCATTCTAGATCTGTTGGGGTAAGCAAGTCTTTCTTGGCTGTGGCATAGTTACTGTAGGTTGATAAAATACTGCTAGCTCATGAATATGTCAATCTCACTGAAGATTCTGTCCCAGGGGCCAGTGGAAATTATCCATTAAAAAAACCCAAGAATTCACACTTTTATAATGTAAGATAAAAGAAAACATCACCTAAAGAAAACATAACTGATTCAGTAACTTTCAGGGTGCAGAATTCTGCCCTACTGGAAAAGAACCTATAGTTATATCCTTTTATGATTTATAAATCAGCTTCACTGGTAGCCTTTGAAAACTTTGATTCACATTAAAAACAGGATATTGTGAGCTTGTTTCCGACTAGTTAAAATTATAACAAAATTTTGTGTATGTAGATACAATCTGAAGGGCTCAATGAAGGGCTAATTGTCATTTTGGAAAAAAAATGTCTTGCATTTTAGTTTCCTTGAGATGAACAACTAGGAGGGCCAATTTTTAAATATGTTATCCAAAGGTTAACAAGCAAGTTAGAAGAAAAGGAAGAAATTCTGACAAAAGCATTATGATTTTCTCTAAACGGCATCTTCACAATGCCTATTGTAAGTAGGTGATGGAAAATTTCAACAAAATTATTCAAGGCTTCTCCATGCTTATAATCATAGAAAGAGTATACTACTTTAGTCAATCTTGAAATTCTCCTCCCTCTCCTGCATTTGAGTTGAACATGTACAAATTCTATGTCCTTTGTCACTCTACCACTTTCATATTTCTTGCTTTTCTTGAATCCAGCTAGGGGAGGAGTGGAAGAGTCATTCATTCTAATACTATGTTTTGAATTGTGCATACGTGTTTAATGTTGAATAGCCAAAAAGAATGGGGATTAATAAAACCTTTATCAACCTAGAGGAAATGTTCAGTGAAATGTTATTATTAGTTACAATAGCCACTGCTGCTATTTGCAGGACACTGTGATAAACTCCTCACAAACATCCAGTAGGCACAGGCATTTTTAACTCTACTACAAACGAGGGAACTCATGCAAAGAGAGGTTAAATATTTCATAGGTCACAAAGATGGGCAGAGCCTGGCTACTTCATAACCCAATCTATTTTGTCTTTTTTCTGGAAACAAACTCAAAGTAGATTTCCCAGTTTTCCTATTCAGTTGATTATAGCCATGTTACTGAGTTCTAGCCAAAGCATTCTGAGAGGACTGAGGACTGCCACTACCAGTCTTGACTCATGTAATATTTGGTACACTATTTTCTATGCTGCTTCCTCCCTCTACCACAAACTTTGGAAGCCATCCTTGAGAATGGTAACATCAAGGGTGGACAGAGCCTGGGTTCTTGAAGCACCACTTGGAGGACAGCCACTAACCAACCAGGGTTACTTGTTTTGTTCTTTTCATAAGAGAACAATCCACTAAGATTTAAGAGTTTATTTATTACAGGAGCTAGTGTTACGTTAACCAATACATATGGCTAGTACCTGGAGGAGACAGGATTTGAATTAAGGTACGCCTTGCGACAAAGCGTATGCTCTTAGCCATGTCTCAGCTATCAGACCATATAATGCCTCCAATATGTTGCCTCTGGGGTTGTCATAGTGAACACTATATTAAAAACTGACTCCTTGAAGCATTTGTAAAATATTTCCCAAACCTCAAGCTCAGTGCTGGTTCCATCAAAAAGATAGGATTTTTTTTTTTCCTCTCTCTAGGTATTACAATTTGGATGTGGTTTGTCTCAACAAAACTCAGGTTGAAATTTAATGGTCAGTGTAAGGTTGCTGTTGGGAAGTGAGGCTTTTCAGAGGTGATTATATTGATAAAATGGATTAATGTCTTTCTTGCAGGATTGGATTAGTTCTCACCAGAGCAGGTTGTTATAACCTGAGGTTGTGCTTCCTGTTTAGTCTTTTTTGTACACCTACTTCTGCTTCACTGCCATGTTATGATGTAGCACAATGACCTCAATAGATACCACCTAATGCGATTGTCCAATCTTGAACTTCACAGTCTGCAGAACTGTAAGCTAAATGAACCTCTTTTCTTTGTCAGTTATCTAGTCTTGGGCATTCTGTTATAGCAACACAAAAACAAAGGCACAAGGAAATCAAAATCATAGAAAATATGAATATAATATGCCTAACAGTTTACAAAGTGAGGTAATGGCAATCCCCTAATGGCTGCTTGCTCATTTATAACAACTTGCCTGCTAATTTAGTGATTTCATTGGTTAAGATAGTTTTAGCAACTGTACCCCCAACACATAAATTATCTAGGCTTCACTGAATAAAACACAAACAATTATCTGTCTTCTAACACTATGGAACTTAGGGACTTAAAAGTAAATTGGACTTTGACAAAATAAAGGGTAAATGAATTTCAGTTTCTGGATGCCTTCATGATTATTGAGGATGATAAAAATCATCAAGATGAGATTGCCAAACCCATTTTTCCTAACACTTTGGTCTGAAAGTCTTTTTGTGAAAATCCATCTTGTCAGCATCAAGAAAATGAGTTGTGGTTGGATAAATTCTGATATTATAGTTAGACCCCTTTGGCCACTCAATCCCCCTGAGCGCTAGTAAAATAATCTGCCAGAGGGGCTCAGGAATAAATGCTATATTTGTAAGACCATTGAAAGAGCTGTTTTGGTAGGGTTTCACCTATTGATTATCTCACAAATTATATAAAATAAAAAGATAATATCTTGCCACTCTAAGGTAATGTGTTATTTTAACCTCCAATATGAAAATTCTTCAAGTATCCCAATGGGAGTAAAACTAGGTGAAACAAACAGCCCCTAACTTTTGTTTAAATATTGAGGGAGGTAAAAAGATCCTTCTATCTCAGAAAATCTTCCCCATCTACTTTTTGGTGTTTAAAGTAGTTTAATAAGCTACAAAACCAAAATATCAAAAGACATAACGATCCCCATGTGCTGCTCTTTTGATACAATGACCCTGTGTTCTCGTGACTCATGCCCAACAAATATTCCATAATCTGACCAATCAAATAATCCTCCCTTCTTGGTTTAGAAAGCAAAGGTATGAGAAAGGATTCCCTAGAAGAGTATTTCTTCCCAGACCTTCTCACCTCTGCCATTGCCTTCACTGGAATCCTTCGCAAATAAAGAATATGAAATGCATGTGTGACCTACAATCTTAATTTATTTTTATCATCTTAATTTTTTATCATCTTAATTTATTTTTATCATCTGCATCATTTATAACCTGCATCTTAATTTATTTTTATCATCTTGTTTTTTAGTCACTTCTCCTACCAGTGAAAAAGGAATTAGGTTGATCAGAACACAGTGCAAAACATGTCAGGCAGTAAGATAAAAATTTTGAAATAGCTTATATAACACATAAGTCCAGAGGAATAATTTTTCATGCTATAGTTTAATACTTAATGTACTCTGGGGAGCTATGAAAAAGCCACTTTCTGGGAGGCAATGTTATTTTGAGGTTCCATTCTTAATATTGTATGTGATTAATAAGTACAGGGAAATTCAATTCAAACATAGTGCTTTGCATATTAAAAACGAAGCCTATACATATCAGGGAAATGAGATTTAAATGAGACAGTTACCACCAACTAAAAGATTACAAATGAATTGTTCCTACCAATTTGAAGCTTTTTAAAAGCTTTTATTGTGAGGTCCCTTGGCTTTAAAAGGTATATTAAGAATGTGAAAATATGTTCATGGAACATAGCCATGACCAAAGATGCTGTTGAATTTTACTTCTGCTTTATGCATACATTTGTGGAGATAAAATTTGATAACCAAATTGGCCCAAGGCAAAGTAGAGAAATAAGAGAAAATAGTTTGGGGGAGCTCCTCGCCTCTTCTTTTCTGAACTTTTTACTCTCTTTGTGACATTGAGCTATCGCTTTTCTTTTTACTGATCACAATCTGCTCTGGGGAAAGTCTCTGAAATAGATCATTTTCAGATGTTTAAATTTTAGTCCCTATGTTTCCATCTCTTGACTATACTCTTTTGCAGGTTCAGGAAAGGTCTTGCCACACAGTGACAAGAAATCCGTTATAGTTCCAATTGTACAACCCCTTAGGTGAGCAAACCTGGTGGAAACTGTGTGTCTCTTACCCCCGTAATTCCAATAATTGATTCTGATTGGACCAACTTGAGTTATATGCTCTATCACTGAGCCAATCACTATTGTCCAATGGATCTCAATTAGAGGCAATTTTGCACATTTGGTAATGCCTGGAGACAATTTTGATTGTCACAACTTGGATGTATTATTGGCATCTACTGGGTTAGAGGACAGGAGTTCTGCTCAACATTTCACAATACACAGGTCAGTCCCCAACAACAAAGAATTATCCACGATTTCTTTATCCATTCATTATTGATGGACACTTACATTGATTCCATATCTTGGCTATTGTGAATAGTGCTGCAATAAATACAGGAGTGCAGACATCTTTTTGATATACTGAATTCTCACCCTTTGGATATATACCCAGCAGCGGGATTGCTGGGTTGTATGGTAGTTCTAGTTTGTTTTTTGAGAAACTTCCATACTGTTCTCCGTAGTGGTTGCACTAATTTACATCCCCACCAACAGTGTATGAGGGTTCCTCTTTCTCCAACAATAAATTAGGGTATACTTTAAAATAACTAAAAGAGCAGAATTGGAATGTTCCAAGCACAAAGAAATGTTAAATGCCTGAGATGATGGATACCCCAATTACCCTGATTTGCTTAATTCTCATCATATGCCTGTATCAAAACATCACATGTACCCTATAAAGATATACAACTATTTTGTACTCATAATAATTAAAAATTAAAAATTAAAAATATATAAAAATCAAAAAGAATCACCCATAACATGCTGAAATAAAAAAAAAAAAGAAGAAGAATCATCCAGCCCCAAATTCAATAGTGCCAAGGTTGGGAAAACTTGTGATAGCCAATGTAATGGAGGACTTTGATTGATCAGGCCTAGAACTGCTTATACCTGAAATGGGAGAAGAGTAGCCAACAATCAAAAGTACAGAAGGGGAAAGTTTCCCAAAGAAAATCAAAATATTGCAGCCGGAGGAAAAAAGAGTTTGTTCCAGGTAAGGAAAATCAAAAGACATGTCTGCCAGAGACATCTTAAACGGAGATATCTGTCTAAGAGCTCCCTGTCATCGAAGACTCATGATGTGTCAGGTACGGCACTAAATATATTCTGGGCTTATTACTTAAATCTCACAAAACAATGAAGCAGTAATTATTGTACTTACTTTATAGATTAAGTTTTAATGCTCACCCAGCTAATAAGAGACAAAGAAATGTATCACATTCATGATTTCTGACTCCATAGACTAAGCTCTTCTCCATGTTATTCTGTGTCTCATAAGGTTCTGTTTGGAGGAGAGAAAAATAAAGGCGTTGACTACTTAAAAAAACAAAAAGAAATAAAAGGATCTTGTCAAGTGATTAATCAGGCTTGTCATGACTCCAGTGAAAAGTAATACTTGTCTTACAAAGGCCTTGCACGGGTTGTACATATTCTGTACGTACATGCATGCACTGGTTTTCACTTGTATATTTTAGGTCATTGAATAATTCCTTTTTAATTTTGCTTGCATGAGTTGGGTTTATTTTGGAAAATACACCTGAAGGGCACATAAGTTCTGACTTTTTGCCTATTCTTTATCATCAAATGTCAAGCTTCAAACTGCTTGCCAGAGGCAATTGTGATTTACTTCTTTCCGCCTCAATTTCTGTGAATTGATAAAATTGTAAAGGATAGATATCTCCAAACAACAACAACCACAACAAAAAGGACATGCAGCTCTGGATTTGTATGTGTGAATGTGTATATATGTTTTAGGGATTGGATATAAGGATTGATGGCTTCATTAGTAAAGTGTTATAGACTGATTTTATATCTGTCTCAGCCATCATGATTTGTTTGTAAATCCCATCAGATTTTATATGCTGGTCATTTTTTAAACTGCTTATTATGAAGGTTTCTAAACATACTCCACATTTAACATAAAAATCACTCCCATCTACCAATTTCCCAACTTCAATAGCAATCAGTATCTTTGCTTGCTTATTTACTGTAGTGAGGTCCCCTTTTTCATTCATAATTAGTGTGTGTGTATGCGTGTGTGTGTGCATGAAACTCAATGAGTATCACCCAAAGGCTTATCAATTTTATAGTCTTTTCAAAGAACCATCTTTTGGTGGTGTTGATTCTTTTGTTGCATGGTTTGTTTTCTGTTGCATTTCTTTTCATATCTTTAGACTGTACTTCTTACTATATCCTTCGGGTTTAATTTAATGTTTTTTTTAAAGTCCTGAGATGGATACTTAGCTTATTAATTTTCAGCTTTTCTTCTTTTGTCCTAAAAGAATTTGAATCCCAAATTTCTCTTTAAGTACTGCATTAGCTGTGTCCCACACATTGTGATATACATTGTTGTTATCATTCAGTTTAAATCACTTTCTAATTCCTATTAAAATTTTTTACTTGACCCATAGGTTATTTAGAAGTGTGTTTCTTAAATTCCAAATACATGTATATTTTCAGATCATATTTTCTAGTCATTCAGCATAACTGCATTGTACCCATCACAATTATTTTAATCCTTTGAAATGGGTTATGACTTATATTGTCCACTACATGGTTAATATTTGTAAATGTTGGCGACTTTTTGGGTCTCTCTCTCTCTCTCCCTCTCTCTCTCCTAGGACCCAAAAATCTCGCCCAGGTCCCTCTCTTGGGACTCGTTAGCCTCACCCAGAAAAAAATATATATATATTTGTAAATGTCCCATGTGTGCATTAAAAGAAAGTGTATTGTGCATATTGGATGCAGTGTTTGTATTAATATGTAGATATAGATATTTACATACATATATATGAGGTTAGTTATGTATATTTATGAAAAAAGAATTGATTTTGTTCGTATTCAAATTTTCTATGTTATTACTCATTTTTGTATGATTGTTCTACCAAATTCTGATCATTTATTCAATAAATATTTTTGAGTCTTACTAAGCATTAGGTAGTGTTAACCACTTTCCATGGATCATTTGATTCAATATTCACGATTGTTCTATGAAATTCGAGAAAGGAAACCAAGACTCTAAAAGATTAAGTAATTACCCATTGTGCCACAGCTGGTGGTATGGGAAGTCATGGGATAAGTTCAATGAGTAGCATGGGTGACCCAAAACCAGCACTGGAATCCAATTCTATATTGCTCCAAGTTCAGGCATTCCTAACATTACTCAAAATTACTTTAGCTAAAAGTCTTTATCATGTATATAGCAAATATTTGTTTGTTTGTTTTTCTGCATCCATCTGTTCTGTGAAGTCCCTGAGTGTTAATTTCTCCTTACCCAGGAATGACTTTCCTTGGTGATATTGCATCTTTGTCCTGCAGTTTTGAAGAACTAGTGATGTGTTGTGATTCTCACAGGAAAGGTTAAATTCTGCTATTTATTTAGAAAAAATAACATACAACTGAGAATGTGAACTGAGAAAAGATCCCTGTTTGTCCAGGAGAAATAGGTGGATAGATAGATAGATAGTTATTAAAATCATAATATTCTATAACACTCTTTTTTTTTATCCTTTATTTTGTTTTTTTTGTTGTTGTTGTTGTTGTTTTTATTTCAGCTCATTATGGGGGTACAAAAGTTCAGGTTATATATATTGCCCATGCCTCCCCATCCCCCCAAGTCTGAACTTCAAGTGTGTCCATTCCCTAGACAGTGCACATCACACTCATCATGTAGGTATGCACCCATCTTAATTGTCCCCCAAGACAGAAATGTCTCACTAGCCCTCACTTTCTAGTATACTAGTCACTTCTTGATAGGGACTTTATCTGATTTGTTTGTTGCTACATCCCTGCTACTTAGTACAATGTAGGCTGTTTGTAACTATTTGCTAAATGAATTAATGAATATATATTGTAAAAAATATACCAGGAAAGAAATTGCTGACTTTTTAAAATGTAAATCATATAAAAATATGTGCAGTAGATAAAACCTTGAACTATAACACAGATGCAACTTTTTTTGTTTTTGTTTGTTTGTTTGTTTGTTTTTATTTCAGAATATTATGGGGGTATAAACGTTTTGGTTGCATGTATTGCTTTTGTACAGTTTGAGTCAATGTTATAAGTGTGTCCATCACTCAGTGTGCACTGTACCCATTAGGTGTGAATTTACCCAATCCCTCCTCCCCCTGCCCAGCTTGATTTCTATTGAGTTTTATTTCTATACATGCATATAAGTGTTGGTCAATTAGTTCCACTTTAATAGTGAGTACACGTGGTGTTTGTTTTTCCATTCTTGCAATACTTTACTTAGAAGAATGGTCTCCATTTCCATCCAGGTTGTTACAAGAGGTATTAGTTTCCCATTTCTTTTTATGCCTGGGTAGTACTTCATGGTATACATATACTACATTTTATTAATTCACTCATTTATTGATGGGCACTTGGGTTGATTCCACATTTTTGCAATTGTGAATTGTGCTGCAATAAACATTCTAGTGTAAGTGTCTTTTATATAAAATGATTTTTTTTCTTTGAGTAAATGCCCAATAATGTGATTGCTAGATCAAATGGTAATTCTGTTTTTAGTTCTTTTGGGTATCTCTATACTGCTTTCTGTAGAGGTTGTACTAGTTTGCAGTCTCACCAACAGTGTAGAAGTGTCCCTTTCTCTCTGCATCCACACCAGCATCTAATGTTTTGGGACTTTATAATAAAAGCCATTCTCACTGGAGTTAGGTGATATCTCATTGTGGTTTTGATTTGCATTTCCCTGATGATTAGAGATGTTGCACATTTTTTCATATGTTTATTGGACATTAGTCTTTCTTCTTTTCAAGAGCTTCTTTCATATCTTTTGTCCACTTTTTAATGGGGTTGTTTGATTTTTTTTTTCTTGCTGTTTTGCTTGAGTACTTTGTAGCTTCTGGTTATTAGCTGTTTATGAGATGTATAGCATGCAACCATTTTCTCCCATTTTGTAGGTTGTCTGTTTGCTCTATTGGTTGTTTCCTTGGCTGTGCAGAAGCTTTTTAATTTGATCAGGTTTCATTTATTTATTTTTGTTGTTTCTATGCTTGCCTTTTTGGTCTTCTTCATAAATTCTTTGCCTAGGCCAATATCTATAAGAGTTTTTCCAACATTTTCTTCCAGAATTCTTATACTTCATGCTGTATTACAAGGCTACAGTAACCAAAACAGCATGGTACTGGCACAAGGACAGAGACATAGACCAATGGATCAGAACAGAGAATCCAGATATAAAACCATCCTCATATTTCCATCTTTGACAAAGCAGATAAAACAGATGCAACTTTAAAATGGACTTTCCTTGCTTTGTATCAAACATGTTTTTAATTTCTGTTTCAATGACTCAATGAGTTAGCTTATGTTATAATGTAACAACAAGGTAATCTCACCCAAAACTGAAATTTCCAATTGGGAACTTATATGCAGGGTTTCCTCTGTAACTAGCAACCACAAATCACTTGAGTTATCCAGGTATTATGAACTTTAAATGATCTCCAAAGAAAACTATCCTAATAGCCTTCTTTTATTGTTAGTACAACCATAAAGAATTATGGTCAGTCTCTTATTGAAAAATGTATGAAGCAAGATAGTGAAAACTGGGGATTATACAATAAATCATTTGACCAGATATGGAAACAATAAATGTAGATCAACTAAAAGGCTAGCACATTGACTAATGGCACTATCATGGTTATTTCTGTGGGAGAAAACCAGTTCATCTTTTGCTAAACATGTGCCATAGCAGAAAACAGAATCATTCTGGTTTCTTTTTATTACCTCTGTTGCTTTATTTTTATATTTTTTTAATCACAACAGTTTGAGGCTGGCTTGGTAATATGAAAAGCACAGTCTGAAATATATAAAAATACAAGTCTTGGCTGGGCGTGGTGGCTCACGCCTGTAAAAATCCTAGCACTCTGGGAGGCCGAGGCGGGAGGATCGCTTGAGGTCAGGAGTTCGAGACCAGCCTGAGCAAGAGCGAGACCCCGTCTCTACTAAAAATAGAAAGAAATGATCTGGACAGCTAAAAATATATATAGAAAAAAATTAGCCGGGCATGGTGGCGCATGCTTGTAGTCCCAGCTACTCGGGAGGCTGAGGCAGGCGGATTGCTTGAGCCCAGGAGTTTGAGGTTGCTGGGAACTAGGCTGATGCCACGGCACTCTAGCCCAGGCAACAGAGCAAGACTCCGTCTCAAAAAAAAAAAAAATCAAAAATACAAGTCTTGTTCAATGACACTGCAATAACTTTTTCCATTATTTTAATGACATTTGTAATGCTCCAATCATTCAAATAATAGCATACGAGAGATTAATAGGTATTGTGCAAAATTTGAAAATACAATATATGTTATTTTTTCTCTGTCTTTTTTCATTAAACATAATTATTCTGAGGTTCATTCTTTTTGTTGCATGTATTAATAAGGAATATGGTCCTATGAGCCTATTAAAAAAAGAAATTCAACTTTGATAACTTTGTCACCTTGACTAGGTTGAACTATATATCCAGTATTCATTTCTTGTGTGTCTTCAGGTAGAGTGTGCTGCAGAGAAGATTCTTGGGAGATTTGGAGGCAGAAAGAGAAGCAGCAGCTATTGTTTAGCTCATCTTCATAATTGCTGATCTGCTGACTCTGCTTCAATGAAGCAGGAGCTGAATCTAAAACTTCTTTATCTAACCATGGATCATGTTTTTAGCTTTTTCCACTTCTGGGGCAAGGTACATGTGTGTAGTGTTGTACTGAAGGACCCTGGCTTCTATAGGGTACCCTTGTCAACAAGGTCAGAGAAAAGAAGAACCGGCAGGGTTTCAGTCTATCTTGTGGGGTTCCAGCTTACTCTTGTTCTCCCCCACTTTACATCCATCATCCCTCCCCACAGGACACAGAGAAAACAGCTTACAGAGACTGTTCAAATGGCTTCCACAATTGCTCCAGGCCAATTCCCTGTTCAAAATCCCTTTATCTATCTATCTATATCCATATGTATATGTATATCTGTCTACATCTGTATCTCTTGCTGAGCTCTTCAAGCAACTGCTGAATTGTGGATATGAGAATCTTAGTGCCTTTTACCCTCAACTTTGGGCCTTCCTGTAATTCCAGAATTGCAGAAAAAATGTCTCTCATGACCCTGGTAAATTTTTATCCTGAAGGCAATATGAAGCCATGGAAGGACTTAAGGATGGGACATGATGTAGGATTTGCATTTTAGAAAAATAACTCTGCCTCTTGTATGAAAACTCATAATGATAAAAAAGGCAGGATGTCTAGTTAAGATGCTGTTGGAGCAATCCAGGGAAAAAATGATAAGGCACAAAAAAATGGCATAGAAAATTAAGCAGCTGTTATAGAGATATTAGGAAGTAGACTCAAAAGAATTTGGTGAACTTTGATGTATTTCAACTCATAAAGTATTTGCATTTTGCAAGAGAAAATAAGAGTGGAAAGTACACAGGAGGAAATCACTTATTAGGGACATTCCAGACACCAAGACTCCTAAGTAGGAAAATATATGTAGGGACAAAGATGTTTTTCCAATGTCTCTCAATAGCTCTGCATCACTCTACTTACAAAATAGATTGCATAGCTCATTGCAAACTGTGGCCTATGGACCAGCACCTTCTGCATCTCTGGAAGTTTATTAGACATACAGAATGTAAAGCCTCACCTGTAACTTTATAAAGCAGAATCTGTATCTTAACAAG
This sequence comes from Eulemur rufifrons, assembly GCF_041146395.1. Classification (NCBI taxonomy): domain Eukaryota; kingdom Metazoa; phylum Chordata; class Mammalia; order Primates; family Lemuridae; genus Eulemur; species Eulemur rufifrons. The sequence goes on from NC_090992.1 coordinate 23,066,774, forward strand.
ATTTCCAGATGAGTCACCTGCATGTCAATGTTGAAAAAATTTTGCAGATTCTAGTAGATTGGAGAGCATCTAAACCCCACTTTGCTCTCCCAATCCTTTAAAGTATAAACTTTCAGACCAAAAAGGAAGTGACTGGCTATAGAAATGTTTGGAATTTTCCTTCGCTATTCTCAGAGCATCAAGGAAAAACTTCACGTTCTTCTTCACACTTATTACCTTCGAAGTACTATTTTAGCCTCTTCCAACTCGTTGGAGCAGGTGAGACTCCTGACATCTTATCACCACTTGTAATTGTCGAACATCGCAGCAGCTATGGCTGTCAGTGGGATTTTCCAAAGCATTTGGCATAGAGCAGGCTTAGCACAGCTCTGGCAATGCTAATAATAAAAGGCCTCCCTTTGGGATGCCTCAGAAGCAGATGTAAAACATTATCTAGTTATAACTAGATTAAAGAAGTTTCTTTTGATGAAGGCATTTTCTCCCTTTTGTAGTTTCCCCTTACAAATAATGAAGAGAAAATAGATGAGGCTACTTATATCTCTGAAGGCTTTTAATGAGACTAAGGGTGAGCATCGAGTTTGAAAAAGAAGGCCCCACATTCTCAGCCCATCACCGTTATTGATGGACAGCAACAGTCATTTCAGCAACATTCAGCTGAGATCATTCTAACTTGCCGTGAAGCCGTGACTGGCACTGTGTCCAGTGAGTAATTATTAAGTTACTAACACATAAATAAACAAATAGGTATGGCATACCCAGTTAGTTTTCAATCCTCCCCAACCAAACAAACTCCATACAATGTCCTACAAGGCTTGGCATGATCAGCCCACATCTTCAAACTCATCTCAGGCCATCCTGCTGTCTTTATTCCAGCCATGTGGCTTGTTTTCATTTCCTCTAACATGCCAAGGTGATTCCTTCCTTAGGTTTTTCACACATGTCTCCTCTGCCTGCATCTTCCTCATCCCTTTGTTGACTTTGGCATTTCCTTGCTTTAGGTCTAAGCTGAAGTGCCATCTTCTCAGAGATCTTTCAAGACTACTTTACCCCTCTTCCTACTTAAAGTAGGTCTCCTAAGATATTTTTCTCATACTACTCTTTTCTATCATAGCACTTATCACAATTTGTAATTATTTATTTCTTTACTCCTTAGTCCCCTCTACAAAAAAATGAGACCAATTCTGTCCTACCCCCGCATGGCCTAGTACATAATCATTGCTCATAAACAAGTATTAGTTGCACAAAGACATGCATGCTACCCTACCACCAAAAGTGAGCTCTTGTACCTAAGAATTCTCCATGGGTCCTTTTATGTGCTATATAGTTATACATTTAACACTGTATTCTTTTATAACTATGTTTTGTGCTCATTCAGAATGCATGATTAGTTTTCTTTTGTTTTATATTAATATAGCCTATTGGAAATAGTTCCCTCACATGATAGGCCTCGAATAAGTTTAACTTAAGTGGGGAGTGAACTACTCCTCTGCACTCTAGTTAGTTCCTATTGCACAGAAAAGTGTTTCACCATTTTAAAGCTCAAAGTTACTTGGTAAAGGAGGCCAATCATTTGCAAAATTTCAATTAAGATAAGTGATTTCCTTTTCTTCTCTAGGATCCCTTTCTTGCCCAGGATTGGAGAAATAAGCCATGTTTCCTCTTGGCTATAAGATTTGGGAAGGAAAATGAAAGAAAGAAATACTTATAGTCATTAGAGACTTGAGTTTGTCTATGGCCATACCACCCTGAACATGCCCGATCTCATCTGATCTTGGAAGCTACGCAGGGTCAGGTCTGGTTAGTATAGTACTTGGATGGGAGACTTGGGTTAAATAATTCTAGAAGCTGCTTCTTATACTGTGAGTGTTGTCTTTCCCTGAGAGAGCAAATTAAGAAGAGAAGCATGATTTGGGAGAAGAAGGCCTTTGGAAGAATTTAGCTTTTGACATTTTTAATTGAATTATCATTAAGACATCAGGCAGAAATATTCTGAATACACAAAGACATATTGACCCATGGTTTCTGACACTCCGAAAACAAATCAGGTGTCTGTTTTCCTTTTCAAGAACGCATTCAACAACTGAGTGTCTGTGTGTACAGGCTCCGTTCTAGGCTGCAAGGGCATAGTGACCAAGGAAAGCAAGGTTGCTGCCTGCACAGTTATCATCAGAGGGAAGAGACAGGCAATAAAATACACAAACAAGAACAAGATCATTCCACATAATACATGACACAAAGGGAATAAAACTAGGGACCAAGGGAGGGTGGCTGAGTGATGCTGTTTCAGCTTGGGTGGTCAGGAAAGGCTTGTATGAGGGTGGGGGTGCATTTGAGCAGAGACCTCAAGGATGAGGAGAAGCCATCCTCTTCCTCCACTTGTCTTTCTCTCTTTCTCTGCCCTTCACCTCCCCCCAAGTTCCTATGTCATCCCCAGAATGAGGTGTCCACCTCTGACCTAGGAATGACGGAGTCACATCATATAACATGGCTATCAGGAAATCCTGCTTAAATGAAGGAGCTGGCAGACAAGCCAATTGCTGTTTGAAAGACTGCTGACTGTGTTCTCCTACCCACAACCAGGTGGTCACTTGGAAGGAGAAAAAGAGAAAGAGATTAGAGGGGAAGAGAGAAGATGCGTGAGAGAGATTTGTTCTTGCTTAGAAGAGAGGGGATGGAATTCAGGTCTCACAATTCCAGCTCCTGACTTAAAGCTCAGTATGATGAATGTAGTATCCAAGTACACATTATGTAATTTAGAGTTAAACAGTACAATTTCAAGGAAACATTGTACTCGCTGATTCTGACTGTGGCTTCCTAATGATGCGCCACTGTACCGAGTGACATAATTTAATTGTTGCTCCTCCGTTGATGTATTGGTGCAATATAGTTTCTCTTATTATTCAGACACTTAAATGTATGCCTTTCTACACATGCTTCCAGGCAGTGAGGGGTAGTTAAATGTTGTTAAATAACTTAATCACTGTGTCTTCCACCTCTTGTGTTTTCCATTTAACACTAAGCCCAGCAGAGCAATAATGGTGATTTATGATCTGCAATTTTAAAATGGGTCTGTATTATTCTTCCTTTTATTATCCACCCCTTATCTCCCCACTCTTTGACTTCAGTGGCATCTTTGACTTCACCAGACAGGAATCCACAAGAATTTTTTAACGCTGATAGGAAGAATAACGAATATAGAATTTCTAGCACTTTTCTCATAAGAACCTGAAAAATTGAAGAAGCAGGGTCTCAACTAATTAGCAAATTAGGAAGATTCCTGGATTTGAATTTCTTCTAAGCATTCGCTCACTTAAATATTTAAGTGTGCATTAATAGTTTATATGTAAGAAAAGGTACACCAAACACTATGCTGGGTGCTGAGAATGAGCTAGGGAAATTCTTAGTGTGATAAAAGGGTATTGTCAGCCCTCTTGGTTTTGAAATTAGTTTTAGTAACAAGTGAACCAACACAATCATGAGAATGATAATAGCCTATGACATTTAGTGAGCATATGTCACTTGTGCAAAGGACTTTATATGTATTTTCACACTTAAACCTCACAGTAGCCCCCCAAGCAACTACTCTTGTCTCCAGAGTAGAGATGGACAGTTTCAAAAGGAAATCTCAGTGTGCCTATCACCATACTCGATCTGAGAGGCACATCTTTGATGTAGCATAACTGAGGATGATAGCCCCCAAATAGCCCCCACGCTGCAAACTACTACCACATACTGCTGGTTGTTAATGGGATTGAGTAACATTCCTTATGAATCTGAAATTGGTGTCAGGTGCTCTAACCTATGAAGTAGGCCAGTACTCTATTATGGGGAAACTTAAAGTTGCCTCCAAATAAAGAGGTTAACAGCCATCTCCAATTATGCAATAAATGGCTAAGCTTAGCAGGTACTTTTCTTTTTCTAGAAATCATTTCTTAGTTACAGAGTTCGTCTACTGTCAGAAAAAAAATTACTTCTTTTCTAATTTTAAAAAATATTTTCTTGAATAAATGTCTTTAATTCAGTTAATTTAAAGGTAATATTATTTCTTAGTTTTATTGCCATTGTTTTACATTGTCTCTGAAACCACAACTCACTAATGAGATGAAGGGTCAGAGATTTAGTTTATTTGTTATTATAACTAATCTTGATAAGTGTTTGTTATTTTTAATTGTATCTTCATGGCTAGGCACCCCTTCCAGAGATTCTGACTTAATCAGCCTGGGTTATAGCCTGGGCCTTAGAATTTTTTTTAAACATCCCAGCAGATTTTGTCACCTAGCTTTAGAAACTGAGAATCACTGCCTTCTAATGTCTTTTTAAGAGGAAATAAAGAACAAATCATCACAGAGGATCACTTGCCTCAATTTATTTATTTATAAAATGAGGCATTTTAAATAATACTTTTTCAATTATCTTTTGAGGAGCAGAGCCTGTTTTATGGGGAAAAAAAAATCTAAGGAGTAAAATTTAATGAGAAGCTTCACTTTTTAATGCTGATAAGTTCATGGTTGCTCTGATCCTCAGGTTGCAGGTGGGATGGGGGAGCAATTAGAAGGAAAGGAGAATGACCTCAGCCCCAAGGCATTCTACTCACCTGTGGTCCCTCGCTTCACCCTGAGCCAAGCTTAAGGCATCCTTTTACTTCCTGCCACAAATAGCAACCGATGATGTTTGTGCAGCATACCAAGGCAAGTGGACAGGCTGCTGGCAGAATCAGGTGACAGTGAATGACTTGGGGGTTTAGCTGCCACTCTAAGGTCACTTCAGGATTGAGGGTTGATGATTTGGGCATATCTGAGGCCAATTGATGGCACTGTAGTTGGAAATCAGCTCCGCCTTAGACACAGACACAGAACCAAGGACCCTGAAGAGCAGTTTGAAAACCACTAGGTGATCCCTCGGCCTCTTAGGCCCTGAGAATGGCCCAGTAAACCACAGATGTGTCTTTTGAGTCATTCATGCAATACATGGGTTTTAATGATCTGCAGTGAAAGCTACTGTTCCAGGAGCTGGAGACGCAGCACCAAACAAAACAAGCCTGGTCCTGACTGTATGAAGACAGGTGGTTGGGTTTCTTTTCAAAGTAAAATCTAGAAGACTTACCTTTGGGGGAAGGGAAGATAAAGACAAGGAATCCGGTCAACCCCAATCTCTAATCTGAAGAAGCACTGAGAAAAATTCAGAGAAAAAAACCCATCGTCCCATCGCAGTATCATCCAATCCCATTACTGAACCACCGAGTGCCACAGATAGAGAACGGGGTGGGTCTGGATTTTCGTTTCCTGATCTGCCTGGAGAGTGGGTATACGATCTACCCCAATTACAGTGGATAATTGTGATGAGAAAACAGAATAATCCCAGGAAGCCTTTATGAAAACAGCAAATGCAATGGAAATGCACAGTGCCAGCTGTAGCGTTGTCCTAGTACTAGAAGTCACTGACATCAATTTTGTCAAGGGTAAATGGATAGATAATATTATACTGAGTTTCAATATCTAGACTATTTACTTCTTAATAAGAATTGATGTGTTGGGCTTGGCTTGGTGATTTATTAACTTCACCTTGGAAAAGCCAATAATAACAAGTCACATACTATGTGCCAGACATTGTGCTATGTAAGCACCTTACAGCCTTTGAGGAGCAGAGTCCTTTTTATGAAAAAAAAAAAAAATCTAAGGACTAATATTTAACCAGAAGCTTTACTTTTTAATGCTGATAAGTTTACAGCTGCTCTGGTCCTCAGGTTGCTCCTTGCAAAAGTTGAGTAAGTAAATGAGGACTCACTGTCCTCATTTAATAGATAAGGAAGCTGTAGCTCAATGCAATTAGGTTACTTAACCTAACTTAGTAGCTAGAATGGGGTTTTTGACAGAGCCAAAACTCAAACCAGGTTCTCAATGCCATTCTCAGCTCTCCATGTTTCCATTTCACCTTTTGGCACAAATGTAGCCCTGCCAGCTTTACACGTTAGTCGGGAAGATCAAATTAGATAGCATATGTAAAAGATATTTGTAAGTTGCAGTACATTTTAGCAAATATATAAGGTCTAAGACAGGTGCCCATGTATTTTATTCTATAAGGTGGCCATAGCTTGGATGCTTAGAAATCTGAAGGTCCAGTGTCTGCCTGCTGAGACTTGAAGAGGTACTTTTTCTTGTCTGTTTCCTCGCCTAGGTCCTGTCTGAAGTGATCTGCTCAGGATAACCCATTTTTGTCTGCCTCCCAGTTTGCCATTTCAGAACTGTCACTGATGAGGTGGCAGCTTTTTAGGATGTTTTGAGATGATGCAATTTGAGATTACAGTCTGTGCCAGCAGCCAAGAATTATAACTTCAAGATGTCTTCATAGATACAAAGTCCCAGTTAAGGTCATATCCCATAGAAATTTAGGTAGATTATTTTTTTCAATTTTTGACTATGCTCAAAACCGAAAACAATTTTAAAAAAATTGTACAGGGCTTCCCCAGAAAAGCCAGGACCAAATAACTTTACACTCATATTGAAAATATGCAAGAGAGAATAGATTTATTTAAATGATACAGCAGAAAATTGACACAAAGAGTTAACAGATAATCCCTTCCTTTTCAGACTCAGACAGGCAGGCAACATCCCTGAGCATTTCAGATATGACTTTGCTTGACTGGAAAGTCTAAAGAAAAACATAAATACTCTAATTTATGTTTAGTCTAATCAAGGATACAACAACTTAGCAGTACCTGAAGATGTGGCATACCTTATCTTAGATTTTCCTGGACATGTGGGGCCCTAGTAGAAGGCTTAGATGCTGATGACACTTTTTGCAGGGTAAGGTGATGTTGAACTTGTAGAAAAAAACCCATCACCAGGAATGACAATCAAGGCAGCAACAGCACATGGTAGTCCCCAGGGGAAGCAAGCAGTGGATCACATGGAAACAGCTGTGGTGACTAGAAGATTTGAAGATGCCAACAAGCCAAAGCATGATGAAAAAGTGTGAGAGTGGTAAGAAATGAGATTAGAGTGAGAGAAAAGAGCCAGAACATGGAGCACTTTTTATGTTTTGGAAATGAGATTACAGTTTATCTTGAGTGCATTGGTTCAAGAAAATTGGGACGTGACTTACTTTGATTCTTTAATAGATTACTTAGGCTTTAGTGTACAGGATGAATTGATCAATAAATCCATGACTTAATAACTGCTTGGATAGATAGTAATTTGCAATTCAATTGCCAAATCCAAATGCCAAAATTTATTTACTAAAAAAATATTTGTTGATCACTCCATGCTCTGCACTGGAAATACAGTAGCAAAGAAGATATTGCCTCTAATGTCAAGGATCTCACAGTCTAGCAAGAAATACAGAAATTAAATGAATAATCAATTACAATTTTGGCTTTACCCAGGTGAAGGTACAGTTGAAGCTCAGTTTCTACCTAATTGAATTTAATATGAACTGGAGGATTGGAATCCATGACTTCCCACTGAACAAGCCCCATTTTGGCCAGAGAATCTGCTAATTGGGAATGGCCTTTATATTAGACTTTCTTCAGTTGCAAGAGTTTAAAGAACAAACCAAAATAGCTTAAGACAAAAAGAAGTGTGGAGGGGATTTATTACTTCATGTAACTGAACACTCAAGATCTGAATGAACGTGGCTACCCTCAGTCTTACAAGCTTAGGGCGTCAGACAATGAAATTCAGTGCAGGCAGAGAGCCTGGAAAAACTGATGGCAATTTTGGAAAGGAAGGGGCCATGGCCACCACCTCTTTCCCACCCTCCCCCATGATCTACAAATAAATTCTGCCTAAATCCCTTGATGATCCCTGGACTACTCATGAATTAGGGAGGCTCAAAAGTTCTCAGTGCAAAGCAACAGATGGAAGACTGAAAGAAATGAACAGTTTCAGCTATTTCTCACCACAGGGAAGACAGGGTTTGGATTTTGCATCCTATCCCAAATACATCCAAGGACTTAAGGGAAAATATGCTTATAATTAGGTAAATGATGTGAAAACCTAGAAGAGAAATGAAAACTATAAGAACCAAATAAAAATTCCAGCTTGCTTCTGCCTTCTAACTTCCAGAGTAGCAATTTCACCCGTTGGGCCTGAGGCTTGCCCTGATCGGGCTGTGGCATCTGGCATACTTTCCTGGCCAGGACAAACCGATCGGTCGTCAGGACTTAGAGGGAACTGACACAGAGTGGTCCGTCACTCCTGCCCCAAGCTAGCTGCGGAGGATGGGAGAGCAGCCAACTTCCCAGACTCTACAAAGTCATTACTCCAAAATAATGCTGTTCAAACAATGGTATGTGCATCCCTGGGACATCTTGGGGGTGAGACAAGGCATTGTCTGGCCTGTATTATGGTGCTCTGAATTTAAGCATATTAGAGAGTGGAGGGCAGTGATGCAAATTTTCATTTAAAGATCTTTTCTCTTCCATCGCAAATGCAGTGAGAAGCAGCATTTTGCCTCAGAGAGAGTGCCCTGCAGCAAAGCAAGGAGAGTGTAAGTTAGAAATACCTGAAACGAAGGGACCTCACTTTATCTCTAGGATAAATTTATATCAAGGTTCAGTGTCATTTCTCCCTGGGGATTCAGAAGTGAAATGTGATCACTAGCATGCCTGTTAACACATTTATTTGACTTGAAAAGTGAAGTCAGAATTTTTCTGACAGAAAGTAAATCTGATTTGGGTTAAAAAAAAAAGAATCAAATAAAAATCCTAGAACTATAAAGTATAATATTTGAAACTACACATTTGCTGGATAAACTGGACAGCAGATTGGCAGATAAAAGGATCAGTAAACCAGAAACAATTTATCACTATCTGATCCACACTACAAGAAATACTAAAGAAAGCTCTTTAGGCTGGAATGAATGGAATATCAGATGGAAACCTGTATGAATAAGAAGAAAGAAAGAACATTGAAAATGGTATATGTATGATTTTTTTCTACTCTTAATTTCTTTCAAGGACATATGACTTTTCAAAGAAAAATTATAACATGTATCATGGGGTTTATTATTATATGTTTATATAATATACAAATAACAATAACATGAAGGCCAGAAAGCAATTGAAACTATACTGTTGCAATATTCTTCTATTGTACTAGCTGTGGTACAAATTAACTCCAAGAACACGGTGATAAATTAAGGATAATATTGTAATCCTAGGGCAACCATTAAAATAATGCTAAGAAGTTTAGCTGAAAAGCCAAGAGATGCATTCAAATAGAAAATTAAAAATATTTATGAACCCTAAGAAAGCAAGAAAGTAAAAGAACAAAAAGGCATCAAAATAGAAAGCAAATTATTAATACAATAGTTATTAAGTCCAACCATAGTAATGGTTAAATTTTAATGGACTGAACACTGCAATTAAAAGGCATTGATCATTAGACTGGATTTATTAATAGATCCAGTTATATGTTACATACAAGAAATCTACTTTAACAACATAGATAGGCTAAAAACCTAAAAGGATATAAAAATAAATTCATGTAAACAGTAGGCATAGAAAGCTGAAGGGCTAGACTAACATCTGAAAAACAAAATGGACTTAAAGACAAAAAGCTTTATCAGAGAAAAAGAGGAACATTTCATAATGATAAATAGGAAATTTATCAGAAGAATATAACAACCATAAAAACATACACGCCTAATAGCAAAGCTTTAAAATATATGAAGGAAAAATGTATAAAACTAAAGGGAAAAAGAGATAACTCCCCAATCATAGTTGGAGATTTTAAACACCCTGAGCTAAGTGACATTTATGGACTTCACCCAACACCTATAGAATGTATATATTATCATCAAGAAAATCCATGTGCCAGGCTAAAAATAAGTTTTCATAGAGTCTCATCTGACCACCACATCTGAACCTCACTTCTCTCCCTGTCAGGGCTCTCCTGGAAAGTGGCTATGTTGGTGAGAATAAAATGGGCATAAGTCAGAAAAGAGCCACAGGGGCATCTGCCAGTTAAACAAATTTCCTGTGGGAGGGACAGCTGGTCACGAGTCACATACTCAGGCGTCAGTCCATCCACCAGGATCAAGAAGGATCCCATGAAAATCACGCTGTAAACATCCATGGCCAAATCCCCTGGAGCTCCTTGGGTGGGGCTGAAGTTGAGACCAGGGCTGGTCTCTCTTAAGAGAGAGACCTCAATACCAAATTAGAAAAAAAATACAACAAAATAATAAAAGTACACATATTAACTTGCTTTTGCCAGGCACCTAGACGTATTCAGGGACAAATTTAAAATAAATTCACAACTTGGGGCTCTTTAAACTACCTAAGTAACATTAATTTGTGCTTCAAAGCCCCTTAAAGAAGGCTCATTATTAAACAATGCAGGGATTCCTGTACTCTGCTGAGCACCAAGGCGACATTCATTACAGTCCCCAGGGGCTGAAGGAGCCATTATTTCTGATTTGTAACTTACACTAACGGTACTGCCCTATGGTCTCCCAGATTCGTACCGTGAAAGTTTCCAACTAGAACTTCCTTTTTCAGTTTTCCCCAGAAAGTCTCTGGGAGACTAAAGCTCAAATTCACCAGTGTAAAATATCCTCAGGTCCCAAGGTGGAGTGGCGCTCTGCCTCCCACTCTGGGTTCTGGCCTTCACTTAGAGCAGAGGTCAGCATGCTTTTTCTGGAAAAAGTCAGATAGTAAATATCTGAGGCATTGATTGAGATTCATAGAGTCTCTGTCACAATTTCTCAACCCTGCCATTGCAGCACACAAGCAGCCATGAACGATAAGTAAAGGAGTCAGCAGACTGTGTTTCAAATAAACTTCACTTATGGAGATTAAAATTTGAGTTTCACACAATTTTCATGTGACATTCTTTTACCCAACTACTTAAAAATTTGAAAGCCATTTTTAGCACAGGGACCACACAAAGCAGGCAGTGAGCCAGATTCGTCTCACTGACTAGTGTGCCATCCACTGACTTAAGAGTTTTGCCTGATACATTTTTGCTTCTTTGTTGGCCTTCACTGGCATATGTTTACAAATACATATATTTTTATACACGCACACACACACACAAATATACAAACACACACAGCAGGCTCTGATCAGATATCTAGTTAACCATATCAGCAAAAATTGAAGTAAATGCAATAAAACTTACATTGATACATAGTTTCCATTAGTCTCTCTAGATTTTTTCCACATTACTTTTAGATTTAAACGCCTTTATATTTAGAGCTATTTCTTCATAGAGCTAGAATTGAAAAGAGAGTTCATTGAATATATTTTATAAAATATAAATTAAATAGGCACTTATTTGTATTCAGTATAGGTCCTTAAATTGAAATTATCCATTTTATCTTAACATAATGAAACTGAGTGGAGATAATGTAGTAGATACAGTATAATCTAAAGACATCAATTTCAGCATAAGGTTTAAAAATTGATAATAAAGAAAAATACTAGATATCAAATATGTTCAAAATATTCAATATTAATGGTATTTCCTAGAGCCATCTTAATAATCATTTTATAATAGGGTTTATTATTATTAAATAATTTGTTTATTGTACTGCATTTACAAAGAAAACAGACAATGCACTCAGTAGAAAGAATAGAAATGTATTCAGGGTTTTATTTCTAACTGACAGCAAATAGAAATCCTTTAGTGAGATTTGACAGTCATATGATTAAGCTCAACAAAGGTACTCGAGGTACTTGGAAGTTCAAGTTCTCCAGCTGCATCTTTCCACATCTTGTAATTATCTGGTTCATTTAGAAGAAAAAGCCCTTATTTGGTGGAGAAATATTTTCAAAATTAAGTTACATTAAAATTTCCTATCATGTCATGTTAAAATAGGGTCTTTTGTGTTGGTGTTTTTTGGTTATTTCACCTTAATGTCACCACCAGCATTCCTGAAATCCCACAATTGTGATTTTACAATGTAGAGGAGAATTCAGTTCTAGTCTATTGCTTTAGATATAAATACAGCTGAAAATCCGAAGTGGATTAGAATTGCTGAAGGATTTCTCTGCCGTTGTTTGATAAACTCTTTTCTCTCTATTCTTCACGAGTGCATAGACAGCCCAATTTAAAATTCTTTCTACAGAAACTGTCTGATTTCAGGAGTATCCAATCAAGTATCTGATGAACGGCTGGCCAGTTACTCAGGGTAACACGCTCATGAGTTAAATGGACTGTATAACGGCACCACTTTTCCGTTGTCACTGTTGGCGGAAAAGTGGCAAACTAAATTCCAGTCTCCCATATAGAAAGGTGGCGACCCAACAGTCTCACTGGTAGCTTGCTAGCAGAGCCTCCAGTTGCACCTCCTTGGTTTTCTGTAAATTAGAGTCCTGTAGCTGCTCCTGGAGAATGCTGTCATCCCCAAGGCCATGCTGAACGAGCAGCTCTGAGCCCAAGCTTGCTCCTTTTTTGTTTTGCAACATTATGAGGAATATGTAATGTCTACGGCAAGTCTAGGAGAGGCCCATCCTAAGATAAAATTCACAAAACCTTTTCTCATTTAAAAAAAAAAAGTCTCAAGGACATCTCAATCATCTCAAAACTGAATTACATTATACAAGGAAATAGCAGCAGAGAATGGCTAATCTTAAACCAACTGAAACAAACAAACAAAAAAATCAACAAAAAAAGTGCCGTTCCACCTGCCCTTGGTTCTTTTATCTGGGCTTTCATTAAAGGCCCCAAATTTCTGAGAAAATGAGAAAGCGAAGCTACAGGGGGAAACTGCTTCGAAAAGCTGTAAATAAAAGCGGGGGCTGTTTGGAAAAGAATCAGAACCCTAGGACATATCCTTAAATGGGACAGCTGTGAAGCCCAGATCTCTTTTCCAGAGTCATTCTGATTCTTTAGATATGGAGCAAAAAACTCAAGTGCAATGAGTAAAAGTGCCAGCCAAGGCGTTGACTTTCAGGTTTCCTTTGGGCTTTGTCCTTCTTGGCCTTGGTCCTTTTTCTTTCCCGGCTGGAGTGCAAGCTCTTTCCGCTCCATGGCGAGACCAATAACCTGCAGGCGCCTGCGCACTCGAGTGCCATTTTATAACAGATTAACATGCGGGATAGATGTTATAAGTACTTCTTTGACATTTAATAAAATTTAAGAACCAAGAGAGCAAGGGTGGACCCAAGCCCATAAATAACTTTGGTATCTATGGGAAAAGCCATAATTTTACAATGAAAGTAATGAAGAGTGGAACAAAAGAGCAGTGTAGTATATTATTTCAGAGAATGTCAATATTTATTCTAACAAGTGAAATGTAGAGATTGGATTGATTTCCAAAAAAGAAGTTCGCAAATTAAAAGAAACACATCTTGTTTCCATTACGGAGGCGAAGTAATGTTTATGAGTGTTAAAGCATCAGTGAACAAGAATGCATTAGACCCATGCATCAATGGTCAACTGAAGAACAGTCTCTTTAACAAATGGCGCTCTGACAACTGGATATCCATATGCAAAAGGTGAAGTTGGACCCATCCCTCATTCCATATATAAATATTAACTCAAAAAGGTGCAAACACCTCAATGTAAGAACTAAACCTATAAAACTCTTACAGGAAAACATAGGTATAAATCTTTATAACCTTGATTTTCGAAATGGATAGTTATATATGACACCAAAAGCACAAATTATAAATGAATGGAATGATTGCTCAATGATTTGGCTTTTCTTGGGTGATAATGAAACTGTTTTGAAACTAGATAGAGATGATGGTCGCATGATACTGTGAATGTACTACATTTCCCTGAATATTACACATAAAAGTGGTTAATTTTATGTTATATGAATTTTACCTCAATAAAAAAAAGGTGATGCACTGTATAGAGATTTAAATCCATATGCTGACATGTTTACAATGCACCTTTACTGTTTTTTTTCTTTAATTTCTATAAAACAAGGGTAAACAAGAAAAAAATGCATTAAGCACAGTGCCACTATAGTGCTCCTTTTCATGTGATAAGTAAATCTAGTATGCATAAATAAATATATAAATCCAAAAAAGTCATATTTTTTTCAGGCCTCTTAAAGAATATGAAACCTGAAGTCAAAGACATTTTTAGGATGGCAAATGGAGTTCTTGGACTCTGTTTTTATGAGACATAAAAAGACGCTTTTCCCTAACAGTGAAGAGAAAGATACAAAGTTTTTCAACAAATGCAATTCTCTCATTTTGTCTACATCTTCCCCCGGGGGGTTAGCCCCTGTAGCCACAGCTTCAATTTTGAAACCTAAGGTCTTTTTAAACTAATGTTTCATAAATTTCAAGGTGCTTTGACTTCTTTTCAAAAATAAAAATACAAAACAAAGATAATTTGATCCTGGGCCTGAATCATATAAAAGCACTCAGATTTATCAAAACTCAAATGATGATCCTATTCGAAAGTCACCAAGAATATATATGCAAGGACAGGGTCTAAATTTCCAAGAGTAGAACACTGATGGCCAATAATCTTACTATGCCCCAAGTGCCCAAACATGCTCAATTCTCTAATTGCCATAATGTGTGATTCTTTCAATGCTTCAATAAGATGCAGCACATGAAAGATAGCCTCGATCTACAGAAACTAAAAAAAAAAGGGTTTAGAATCTATTCAGAAATAACTTTGTCTTAAATTCCTAAATGTAAAACCAAATATTTATTAATATTTATTAATGCAAGATATTGTTTCAAAAATAAAAGGCTAGGATGATACATTGCTGATGGTGAAAGACTTATGGGCCATAAGAGCCTGTTACAAGGGGCTCTATTGTAATCAGAAGGGCTAGAAGGCCTTTCCTGGAGAACTAATATTTGAGCTGGAGAGCTCAAGAAGGAATGGGCATTACCCAGCAAAGAACAATAGAATATCTCCCATAACCCCTAGCTCATAGGCAACAAACAATTCATATCCCTGAAAAGAGAAAAGAAGGCCTCATGGTGGAGCTCACAAAGAAGGAGTAAGCCAAAAAAAGTAGGTGAAAGCCTAATGCAGGGCCTTGTTTATGGAAGGATTTTGATTTTTTTTCCCCTAAAAGTATTGGGAATACATTTAGAGTTTTAAATAGGAGAGTGACCTAGTTAGATTTGTACTGTAATGGGCTCTCTCTGACAATGTTGCAGAGAATTATTTTCATCTGGGGGTTTTCACACAAGAGTAGATTCAAGGGAACCAGCTGAACAGGGCAGAGGCAAAGGCACAAGGATGGAGGTGATCCATCTGGAAAGAGCTGACCAGGTCCAAGAGATGTTTAGGCAGTAAAATTATCAAAGTAACAAAGTCATATGCAGTTGAATTACAGCTGAAGTATTTTTAAAAGCCTTTGGTTAGCAGCATCTAGTAATGGCAGAG
The DNA here is from genome assembly GCF_041146395.1 of Eulemur rufifrons. NCBI lineage: Eukaryota > Metazoa > Chordata > Mammalia > Primates > Lemuridae > Eulemur > Eulemur rufifrons. The sequence goes on from NC_090992.1 coordinate 23,082,088, forward strand.
TAAGACCCTATCTGCTGACTCCCCTGCAGAAAAACAGCTACAAAATCTGAACATCACAATAATAATTTAAAAAGAAGCTACCTTAGGCATCGGAGAGTGAGGAAAAGGCAGACTTTGGTGGAGAAAGCACATTCAGAGCAGAGGAGGAGGGGGGATAAACAAAGTACATTTTATTTTCACAGCTTTTAGCCTAGGGCTGAGTGCAGTAGTTTGGCTCATGTGAGATGGCAAGGGTGTTGTTGAAAAAAAAATTTAAATGCATTTTTTTCTAGCTTGGAGAACTGTAACTGCTGAAGAGAATGAGAGAACTCCAGAAGGGGAAAGGGGGGATCCCCAAGTTGTTCTACCCACATCTTTGATGGATCCCTGAACCACACACGACCAGACTCAGAGCAGCTCAGCTAAAGACAAAATATCTGAAGAGGACAGAAATAAGTGTAAGCTAACTTGAAGGTAGGTTAGTGGAAATCATCAAACTTGGAAAAAAGAGGAAAAAAAAAATGGAGAGAACATTAGGGACCTCTTTAATATTAAATGGTCCAACATATATGCAATTAGAGTCGCTGGGAAAGGGAAAAATTATGACAGCAAAAGTACTTGGAGACAATGGCCAAAAAACTCTCCATATTTCATGAAGGAAATTTACAGATACAAGATGGTTAATGAACACGAAGCAGAATAAACAGAAAGAAACCTGCACTGAGGCTTATCTCACAGTCAAACTGTTAAAAGCCGAAGATGAAGAGTAAGTCTTGAAGGCAGCAAAGGAAAGAGGACACAGTACTTATAAACGAACAATGATCTGATTAATATCTGATTTCCTAAAAACCACAGAGGCCAGAAGAAAGTGAAACAACATTTTTAAAGTGCTGACAGAAACAGAAAAAAATCACACTAGATTCTATAGTCAGAAAAAAATAACCCTCAAGAATAAAAACAGGTTCAGACTAAGGAAAATTAAGAGAATTATTGACTAGCAAACATGCTTAAGGAAATCCTGCTTGCTGAAAAGAAATGATACAAAATGGAAATGCAGATCCTCAGACAACACTGAAGAACACTGAGAATGATAAATATCTGGATAAATTTGAAAGACTTTTATTCTTTTTTCTCATAATTTCTTTATAAATTACATAACTGTTGAAAGCAAAATTTATAACAGTTATGAATTTATAACACACACATATATATGTTTATAACAACTGTATCAAAGTTTTAGATGTAGGTGGATGTATACCATTGAAAGTTTCTATGTTTTGCATGAAGAAGTACTACATAATCTTTAAATGGACAAGACAGAATTGAGGATAGATATTGTTTTCCCTAAGACAACAACATTTTAGAAAATGCAATGAAGTATAAAAAGCCTTTGAAGAGAACACAGGATGCTAAGGAATTTTTAGGAGATTTGGGGGCTAAATGGTTACATGTGACAGCAAGATCAGAAGGCTTTTCATGGGCCACTGCGCTACTTGGTAGCACAGCCAGGGTAGCGCTACTTGGATCTCCCTTCAAGAAAGAACTTGCCATTCTGTTGCAAGCAGTGCAGGAAGCTGACAGCTCCCAGGTGTAAACACTTTCAGAAGCTGCTTCACCTTTCAAGCTGAAGCTATGCTCTTCCTGAGCAGCTCCAGCCAAAGACAGGGCATGGTAAGGATTCTAGGGTCCGGATAGTTCTCTTTAACACAAAGCTCCTCTAATGGGAAATATTTGCTCCAGAGATCCTCCGTTGGGTTGGCCAAAACTTTTGGCATATCTACACTGTAGCTGGAAGCTTTTCATGCCCAATGTTGCTTTCCCTTTTATCTTTCACACCCAATAAACCTCTTGTACTCCTGACTTTATCTAAATATCTATTTCCCAGAGGACCCAATTAACACAGCTCCCGTTCCAAAGCTGGGACCGTACCTACCTCCTTTAACAGCTGCTATGATTTGAAAGTCCCATCCAAATGTCCTGTTGAAATTTAATTGTCATTGTGATGGTATTAAGAGTTACGACCTTTAAAGGGTGATTAGGTCACGAGACTGCCCTCATGAATGGGTTAATGCCATTATCAAGGCATTGGGCTCCTGATAAAAGAGGAGTTTGGCCTGACGTTCTCTCTGTCTTGCAGGTGTGCTTCCTCACCATGTGATGCTTTCTGCCAGGAGATGGCACGGCAAGAAGGACCTCACTGGATGCAGCCCCTTGATCTTGGACTTCCCATACTTCAGAATTGTGAACCAAATAAATCTCTTTTCTTTATAAATCACCCAGTTTGCGGTATTATTATAGCAACACAAAACAGACTAAGACAACTGCTTTCTGCAGACACCTTTGATTTATCTGAAAGGGGAGGACAGAATGAAGCAAAACTTCAGCCTGAAGATTATGAGAAGGGATATTTTGCCACATTCTTATGCATGTGCTGCACCTTCAAGAAGCACAAGACAATGATGTAGATGCATGTAGTGTCTACATGGTGTAATTACCAAAGTAAAGGTCACATCTTCTATCCTGGCTGCCCCTGCCCAATGCAGAAGTGAGATCAGTATTCAAACATAATAAACATTCACAGCAGGTATATGTGAAAAAGACCTGACACTTGGAATAAATTCAAGCTATTTATATTTATTGTCAAAACACATCACTCATGCTAAGGAAGAGAATTTTATGCTATTTCTTTAATTCCTGCACTAAAATAGGCATGTAACCATTATGCAAGGGTAAAAGTGATGTGAATAAAAATGTAAGAATGAGGCAAATCTCTCAGGTGTCATGGGTCTTAAGAGAATACTAGAAGCAAGAGGTAGCTTTTATAATAAGAAAGAAAAGGATAATTTTGAGAATAAATACAGATAAAAAGTAACTTTGTGTTTTTTCAAAAGGATAACATTGAGTTCCAAAAGAAGTTAGTGATCAGTTTAACACTTCACTAATAAGAAAGTTGAAACTTGGAGGACAGTGGGAAGTTGCTCAGTATAAAAGAAAGAGCAGAGGCCCAGACATAGAACCTGATTTCACTACATATTAATTGTGGCCGTGGGCTCTGAACCTAATGTCCACATCTGCAAATTGGGCAGAATAACACCTGGCAGGAACATTATGCAAATGAAATAAGAGAAAAAGATAAAACAAGCTATGACGATTCCTGACTTCCAAAGGACTTTCAGATGATTATGCTAGTAATTGTATTAGTAACAAATTGATTATATGTGGCCCCTCTGCTATTACTAACCAAGAAATTAGAGTTGGACAAGGAAGTGATAGTGAGCTATAGAACTTCAACCAAACTGATTTGGGTTCAGGAATTTACAAAACCATCTGAGAGTAACAGCAGAAGCTGTAATGGCAGCAGCAAGTGACTTTCCTGCAAGGAGAAGAGAGGCTGAATGTGGTTGTTTGTGAAACAAAAGAAGATAAAAAAAATTAGGAAATAAAAAAGAGCAACACATTCTAAGAAAATATCAAGATAATGAGAAGATAAGCCACAAACGGAGAGAAAATATTTGCAAAAGATGCCTGTGGTAAAGCACTGTTATCCGGAATATACAAAGAACTCTTAAAACCCAAAAATAAGAAAATAAACAATCTGATTAAAAATGGCCTAGAGACCTTAATTGACACTTCACCAAAGACATGCAGATGAACATATGAAAAGATGCTCCTTCATATCATTGTACAAGAAATAATGTATACATTATGAGGACATACTGTATCTAACAAGATATACTGTTAGACTCTTTGATTCTGTAAAATTAAATTGAAAAAAAAAAAAAGAAAAAAAGAAAAGATGATCCACATCATATATCATCAGGGAAATGCAAATTAAAACAAAAATAAGATACTACTACACATCTATTAGAATGACCCAAATCCATTGAATGACAACACCAATACTGGTGAGGATGTGAAACTACAGAAGCTCTCATTGATTATTTGTGGGAATGCAAAATGGTATAATCATTTTGAAATATATTTTGGCAGTTTTTTACAAAACTAAACACACTGGTACCAGATGATATAGAAATCACATTCCTTGGTGTTTGCCAAGCAATTTGAAAACCTATGTTCATAGAAAAACCTTCACATGGATATTTCAGTGGCTTTATTTATAAGGGCCAAAACTTGGAAGCAATTAAGATGTCCTTCAATTGGTGAATGAACAAATAAACTTTGGTACATCCAGATAATGGAATATTATTGAGTACTAAAAAAAGAGCTGTCAAGCCATAAAAAGACATGTAGCAAACTTAAGTGCATATGACTAAGTGAAAGAAACCAATATGAAAAGGCAACGTACTGTATGATTTCAACTATATAACATTCTGGAAAAGGCAAACTATGGAGACAGTAAAAAGATCAGTAGTTGCCAGGAATTGAGTGAGGGGAAAGATGAATAGGTAGAGCACAGAGGAATTTTAGGGTAGTGAAAATACTCTATGTGATACTCTCATTGTGGATACATGGCATTATACATTTGTCCAAACTCATTGAATGTGTAACACCAATAAACCCTACTATAAACTACAGACGTTTGGTGAGATAAGTAAATCCGGTAGGATGGATTTCATAGACATGGTAAATATAGGCTCAGAAAGGTCACATGATCTACTCGAGGTCACACAACAGATACACAGAGGAGCTGGGAGAGCAAGGCGAATGTTGTGGTTCCCATCTCACTTTCTTTCCCTTGCTTTATTCTCAAGTGAGTGGAGGACAGCGAGGAATCTGAAGCAATGTCTGCAACTATCCCAAAGAAGAGGAGTGTGACTTATGTCATCTGCAAGGGTACTTGACAATTTCCCCTCTCCTAATGCAATCTCAGTTATGGTAAGATATTGTAAGCTCCGTAAGGACAAGGAAAAAAAATCTTTTACAAGACTATAGCCCTAGTACCTACCACAATGATGGCATTGGGTAAACACTTGATACGTATTACTTGAATAAATAAATGAATTAAGTAGATGCAAAGAGAGTGTCAAGCCCTCAAATCTCTAATTAGAATGAATTTGTTGCTTTGGCAGAGAAAGTGTCACCTGTGAGAGCTTTAGCTATCTTCAATCTTCAAGTACGCTCTGGTGATGTGCTTGGATGTCTCTTGGGTAAATTTCAGTTAATTTTGTTTAGATGTTCATTGGATTGCTCTATATATCATTTTTCACATCTAGAGATGTACATCTCTAAATTTATGTTGGTCACTTAAACTTCTCTTTCCTTCCAGGAAGAAACAGAACTTCTCACCAAGCACACGACCTGCTAGCCTTCAGCGTAACCCCAGCCCTGCACCCTCTGGGCTGCATCCAAGGAGCCAAGATTTGGAAACCTGGTAGATGTCTTTGACCTCCTGCCAGGTCAAATAACTAAGAATGAGGATTTGCTTTTCACGGTTTAATTACACAGAGTTAAGTTATTAGCTTTCTTCAGCAATCAACATAAAATTAATTTAGTGTGACTCCTAAGGCTAGAATAACATAGAGTGGTACACCAAATAAAAGCTAACAAATAGTGGGAAAGGTACATTTTTCTTATTATAAAAAGGGTGAGTGAGATGCTCTCTCATGGCAGAGCAAGCACACTTGTTCCTTTAGCTTGCCAGATGGGGATCTGAGGTCTCAGAGGTAGGGACTGAGCCATGGGGCGCCTCCTCACACTAATGAGGTTTGCCCTAGAATTCTAGGAGACAGATGGATCTGCAGGTTGGAACCCCTCAGCAATCTCCCTGGGAGTTGGCATGATTTCACTGGGCCGATTCCCGCCTCTGGTCGCTGCCCCTTTCTCTGCCCTTTCTCCCTCTGCTACCTCTTTTCCTGCTTGTTTTTGTAGCTTTTGTAACGCTCAGTGCCACAGTAAATATTCCGCCTTGCATACCTCCGCCTGAATCTCACGGAGCAGCTGCTTTTCTGGCCTCCCATGATTCTCTCTCTCTCCCTGCCTCCTTTTTATCCATCTTTTCCACTAGGATTTTAGTCTATAACAGGTCCATCTTGATCCTTTCTGACCTCATTAAATTCCCTTTTGTTCACAAGTGTTCCAGAAAGGGGCCATGTATAAATTAATGAAAAGGAAAGAAAGACACTATTAAAGGCTCTCCTTTCTGTGTCTGGTACTCAATGCAAAGTGTTTGCTGCTAGAAAATTTAAAAAATGGAAGAAAATATCTTGGCCGTTTGAGGAAGTGTAGGGGTCCCCCTGCCTGCTTTGGCCTTTGGAACTCTGCAGATCTCAGCTCATGTGGGTGGTCTAACCTCACACTGCGAGACGTGTGGATTTCCACCCGCCATGACAGATTCACCACAGAGGTGATAATTCCCAGGCATCGGGCATCGTGCCAGGAGCATGGGGTACACTGGCTTGGGGAAACCCGGTTAACTAATCTTTTATGTGGGAATGCACAGTTTTCGAGGGTCAATCCCTCTAGCGGACTTTGAATATTACAGCGCTCCTGTGGACTATTTCATCTCCCTCCAAACTCCACCCGGAATAGACAGAGTGCTCTTGCAGAAATAAACGTAGAGCTTTTAAGAATACAGGGAATGCTGTGACATATTCATACAGTGGAATATTAGTCAGCCTTAGAAAAGAAGAAGGAGATCCTGTCACATGCTACATCGATGAAACTTGAGGATACTATGCTAGGTGAAATAAGCCAATCACACACAAAAAAAATATATCGTACAATTCTACCCATGTGAGGTATGTAAAGTAGTCAAAGTCATGGAGACAGAAAGTAGTATGTGGGGGTGGCCAGGAGCAGGGAGGAGGGGGCAATGGGAAGTGGTATGAAGTCGGTATAGAGTTTCAGTTTTGCAACGTGACAAAATTCTGGAGCCTCCAGGCCTTTCGACATGCTACCACATGGCTCAGAGCACTGTTCCGCTTGCCCATTTTCTCGCTCACTTCCAGTCTTTGTCCTCTTGGCTGGAACATTCATTCCATCCTCACAGAAGCCTTCTCTGACCTCCTGGATGAAATTAATCCTTTTCTACTTCCCTATAAAACACTGGCCACAGTTAAGCTATTGCTGCAATTGCTCCTCTTCCCTGCTGGCAGCGAGAACATGCCTGTCTTGCTTATCACTGTATCTTTAACCCTTAGCACCATATTGGGAATTGTATGAATGGGAAAGCATGCGACAACATAAAAATAATGGGTCGCAGAGTAGAACTGTAACCACCCTCCTCACAAAAACATAGATCTCCACTCTGCTGTGGAATGCCCCCAGGTATTATGAGTAATTTATCAAGGCAAATCTACTGGCCTTCTTGCTATTCCTCTAACACAGCAAGCATGTTGCCACCGTATACTCTACCTGCTTCCTTTCCCTAAAATGTTTGCCTTCCTACTAGTCACATGTTTGACTAACTCACTTGCTTGCTTCAAGTTTATCTCAAGTATCACTTTTAATGAGGTCTTATATGCTATTTTTTTACAACTGAACTTCCCCCTGCAATTTACCCTCGGAACTCCCTTATGTATCCTACCTTTTACTTTTGCCATAGAACTTATCATCTTCTAACATACTTTATAATAATTTTTATTATATACCATCAATTAACACCATTGCATCCCTGTTCCCACTAGAATAAATAAATATAAGCTCCATAAGGCAGGGATTTTTTATTGTGGTAAAAAATGCACATCATAAAATTTGCCATCTTAACCTTAAATGTACAGTTCTGTAGTGTTACATGTAGGTGTATCATTGTGAAACTGATCTCCGGACTTTTTTCATCTTGTAGAACTGAAACTCTATTCCCGATAAACAACAATCCCTCTGTCTCCTGCCATCCCCAGTCCCTGGTAACCACCATTCTGCTTTCTATTTCTATGAATTTAACTACTTTAAATATCTCATATAAGTGGAATCATACAGTGTTTGTTCCTTTGTGGTTGATTTATTTCACTTAGCGTAGTGTCCTCAAGGTCCATTGATGATGTAGCATGAGAGAGGATTGCCTTCCTTTTTAAGGCTGCATATTATTTCATTGTATATAGATACCACATTTTGCTTATCCATTCATCTGTCAATGGATATCCAGGTTGATTTCACATCTTGGCTATTGTGAACAGAAGGCAGGGGTTTTGTTTGGTTGGTTGGTTGGTGTGTCCCAAGCACCTAGAACCATGCCTGTCATATAGTAGATGCTCAATAAAAATCTGTGGGATAAATAAAATATAGGAAGCAAAGCCAGGGCTATTTGCCAAAATGAGAACTTTCTGGGCTTTTCTACCCTTCAGACACTAGAACCTACTACTACCTTGTGTTTGAGGCATCTCCATAGTCTGGTCCTTAATAAATAACTGGAATCCTTGAGTAAATGGGTAGTTAGGGAGCCATAATGCCTGATTATCCAGATATTTCTTTCCCACAGAGCTTTCCTAACATCTGGGTCTTTGCGATGGGTCTTATCTCCATAAGATCACAAGTCCTGGCCTTAGCTGGGGTGACTTTATATACTCTGAGGTATATGAACAAAGGACCTCCAAAGAGGAAAAGACCTACTGCAGGTGTGTTCCTAAGAGGAGGAGGAGTTTGGTCAGGCACAATGTGTACACAGTGAGGTGGCATCTCTCCAATTTAGGGAGGACTTAGCCGTTGGTGCCAAAGACTTCGTGACTTTTGTTGATTCCTCCCAACCAGCTCCAACTCTAGTGAGTGGCTACAAGCTAGAATTCTGCTATGTCTCTTGGAAAGCCAGGAAAAGGATTCCTTCCTACCCAATGTCCTCTAAAGTTTGGGTAGGGGAGCTTATCCCCACTTGTCACTCTTCGTTTTAAAAAGAAAATCTCCCAAATGTTTTGATGCCTCAAGATCTTGGTCCCAGATTTGAAGGCAATTCCAAAAGTTTTCATAATTAATTTCATCATGGAGTTCATGACTCTTGAATTCCGTAACAAAATTTAGGTTTACCTGTGTAAATTATGAGGTGAGACTAACAGAACAAAGTCTGACAGCCTCACTGAAAGGACCCAATGATAGTTATTCCCAAGTCTTCATTTATAGAAACACTATAGACCCTCAATATGCTGAGGAATTTATCTGTAGACATTCAGAAATCCCCAGTTTGCAAATATTCCCATAGCATATAAATTCCTTTTAAAAAGCAGTAATATTTGAAAAATAAAGTGCTCCTTTGCATTCTTGATTCTATATAGCAGGAAAAAATTGCTTCTGAATCATAGTTCCCTGGAGAATCATATGTTCCTTAAGCTCAGCCTCTAGAGAGACATTGCACAGGAATTACTGTACATTTTCAACTGAAGAACCACTCACCAGTCGAGGGCCTCCCTGCTTCACACCACCTTTACAGTGCACCATAGTGGATGTTTCCACAAAACTAAAATTAATGTATCATGGAACATTAGGATTCCTCAGAATCCATCAAACCCTTGATTGTTAAATCTATAAAGGTCAAGCATCTATGGCAAAGCATGATGCAATAAATCAAGTATTTAAGCACAAAAGCATTGGAGTTATTTTAATGTAGATTTAAATCTCAGCTTAGCCACTTAACATTTATGAAATATTGGGTAAATTATTAACCAGCTTTTCATTTGTAAAATATGAATGCAATCAATGCCTCTTTGACCTAGGACGAAAGGTACAAGGGGAGCACTGAGCACAGGGCAGGCACGTCGTAAGCACCAGAACGGCCCTGCGGCTGCTGCTCCACACTGGTCTCCAGCCCCCATAGTCCAGTCTACACTTAGCAGCCAGAGTGATCTTTTGAAAACTTAAATCAGTTCCTGCCACTTGATGGTATGAAAGCCCTCCAGTGACTTTCCACTGTGGTTAGGAGAAATTTTAAAGAAGGGGTGAATCACTGACCCCTTCTCCAGTCTCTCTCTTCCTCACTCATGATGCTCCAGCCACACTGACTTTCCTTCTGTTTCTCCAATGCACAGACCTCATTTCCACACCACGGCCTTTGCCCCTACTGCTTCCTTCTTTCTGGAAGATGCCCATCCCTGCATCTTTGCCCGGCTAACTCTTTCTTATCTGAGCTTAAGTGTCACCTCCTCTGAGAGGCCTTTTCTAATCTTAATCTCACTCTGTGTACTGTTATTTGATTTTATTAACTCTATAGCTTTCTTTGTGGTCAGTAAAGATCTTGCTTATTATTATTATTTTTTTAATCTGTCATCTATCTTTCCCAACTGGCGTGTAACTAAGGTCTTTTCTTCATGGTTCAAAGAATCCCCGCTTGTGCTTGACACGTAGTAGGCATTCAATAAATGTTGGTTGGCTGAATGGATGAATGGATGGATGGATGGACGGATGGACAGATGGACAGATGGATGAATGGATGAGAACTATGCCACTGGTTATTGCACTGTATATGGGGATGATGTGTGTTAGGAAAATGGTGTACTAGTCTACATGACAAGGAAAACATTCCAAAACTGTTTGATGTGATCTCCTAAGGCTACTCAGAAAACGGGGGACATGAGCTGATCATTAAACAATAAGTGGAATTGAGACAGAAGGAGGAACTTTTAGAAAGTTGTATAACCTCCAAATCTCTGAGGTTTTCTTCTTGTCCCTTAGGGGTGGAGACAAAGCTGCCCCTCATGTATAGGGATGTTCTGGAGTCAGAGATAATGCATAAAAGCTGCTGAGTGCTAATTAGCTCTATCTGTGAGGGCACAGGAAGCCAGCAGGTCTGAGTGTCTGATTGCAATGTCTGTAGCTGAAAATACTTCTTGCCAACTGCCTGGAGGGTCTGATAAGGGAAATGACTGCAGTCTATGAATTAACATATTCTAAGCAGGTCAAAAGTCCCGGATTGTGAAAAAATCGTGGTAAAGATGGAAAGGAAGGCAACACTACCCCCATTTTTGTTGCCATGCCTAAGTAATGAAGCTGTGAATCCCTTGACAAGAATCGTTGCCTTGGAGTCAGCAGTGGGTGGCAGCTGAGTGTAATTTTTAGGGATAACTACTGGCAAAATTAAGAAAGAAGTATACTCATATTCATTGTGCTCACTTCCTGTTCTCTTTCATTTTGCCCTTTCCTACTTGACTGATCAGTTTCACACTGTATCCTTCCTTTTTCCTTTAGCAGCGAAATAGTTCCAAATCTGCTACCCCTTCTGAATATGCCTTCTCTGGATGAGTTCTCAAGAACCATATGTCCCTGCACATCATGGTTCAGGAGAAAGAGCCCTGGACTAGATGCCAGAAAAGATGAGGATTCTGGTTCTGGTCCCTGATCTGCAGGTGTGTTATTTATGACTTCTTTGGTTGGAAGTTATAGAAACCCAGATCAAATCAGCTTAAGAAACAGGAGGAGGGGAAGAAAATCACAGGCTTGCATAATTGAAGTACAAGGGAGGTGGAGGTTTCAGGCATTGCTGGATCCTGGGTCTTAATCACAGCAACATCTGTCTCTTCTCCATCTTTCAACCCTCCTTCTTTTGACCTAATCCAAACTCTAAACCTTTTTATTTAAACATTCTTGTCCTATTGACTCCATGTGGTAGCAAATATGGTCATTGGTAGCCTCAAGCATTTTGTCTTGTTACTCACTACTCAAAGGCATAAAGGATCTCTCCATCTCTCTCTGATCCATATATCAAAAGTAAGGCACCAGGTGAATGTGGTCATCTGGGAAACCAGGCTGGTGACATGCCTACCCTGAGTGCTGGCAGGGTGGAGGGTAGAGCAGCAGCTCATAAGCACAATGACCGACATCCCCACCGAGACCACAGAGAAGGGGGAGAGAGAAATTCACCAAAGGAAAGCAAGCTTCTTAGACATACAACTCCTATTCCTGCTATTTCCCCATCTTTAAAAGAAATGAATTCAGTAAGATTACGGAGGTGGATATGCTTTGAAAACCGTAATAAACCCCCACACAAATGAAAACTGGTATTGTTAGAGAAAACTTTTCTCTATTTTGTGTTTCCAGAACCTGTACTATGCGAGTTATTCCTTGGCTTGTCAGGCTGTTGGAAAGATTAAACGAGGCAATGTGATGAGAGCTTTTCAGGGAGTATTTGGCACAAAGTCAGTGCCCAATGTTAGTATTTCTGCCTCGTGCCACATAATGTGCAAATTGCCAAAAGTTTTACCTGAAGAGAAAAATCTAATGGTTGGAATTAGTCATTGTTTCTGCCAAGTGACAAAGACGTTTGGGGATGAGAGGGTAAAATTGCCAATATTATTTAACATTTTTGTTTCTTTCTCTCTGTTTCTTCTTCTTCTGTCTCTATTGCAACCCCTACACACGTTTTTTTTTTTTTTTTTTTTTTTTTTTGGCACAGAGCAACTGTAGAGTTGAATTAATGCATGATAAGTAAGCATATGCATATATGGGATTATGCTGTGAATTTTTTACCATCTCAAGAGTCTGTCACACATTCATGTTGATTATATGGGTGATGCTGGTGACTTTGACACTGACAACAATGATGAGAATAGTACGTGTCAGCTCTATGACACAAAACTGTTTGAGTGGAGCCTTTCTTGATGTGAGCTGCAACCTCACATTCCGGGTGTCCTGCTCCAGACAGTGCCTCCTCACCGTCGGAGGGGAAAGGTTACCAAGGTCACTGGGGCATCTGGTATGGGTCTCTCACTTGCATGCTACATAGTCAATGAAAAATGAGTTCTCTGTAAGCAGTTTCCAGAGACAGACCCAGAGGAGAAGTGGCCTCTTGGACAGCAGTATCAAGCTTCAGTCCAGGCAGGCAGTGAAATGTGATAGAAAGAACATTAGATTGAAAATAGAAGCACCTGTGCTCTCACCTCGGTTCTCCTGCCAACTTGCTTCATGACCTTGGATAAGGCACTTTTCTATTCTGGACATGATAACTTGCTGATGTTGGACGTGGCATTTATCTGTTTTGTGTACCCCAATGCTTCTGGGGACCAGCCCCTATCTAGAACTAGGCCAGAGCCCACTTATGGGTTTGTTTCTTCTCATCCACTTCCCCCAACCTTTATGCTGGGCTATTTGTCACTTTAGTTTCAGAATACAAAGTTTAATCCCAGTTTATGGACCATTCGTCCTCATCACGTGCACACACACACACACATGCACACCCACACATACACAAACACACACACATACCCCAAACAGCTCTACTTTTGAGGGGTCACCTACCACTTTAATTGACATGTCAAACTATCTGAGTGGGAAGAATTTTGGACATGACCATGAGCGATGCTGTGTTGATTTCATAAAAGATAATCATTGTAGATAAAGAGAACAGAGACCAAAAAAAAAAAAAAAAAAAATCCTAAAATTTATCCCCTTTATGCCCATGAAAATATAAACCTCTCTTTCCAATTTCTTTATTTACTGCAAAATCTCTTTTCCATCCCCATAGATCTGCATAGTGAGTCAAGTTTAATTTTCAAGTATAGAGAGAAACTGACTTGCTGAAACATCACTAACTTTTCATCCCAAGGGCCTATTCTGTCTTTCTGTCCACATGCATGAAATGACATTGTTCTATTCCTCCACTAAACTGTAAGATCTGTGAAAGCAGATGTCCTAACTCTTTGATTCCTTGCTGACGTCCCAGCTTCTAGCATACTGTCTGACACATAGAAAATCAAGCCATGCTCAGTAACTAAATAAATGAATGTATAAGTGAATGAATAAATGATTGAATGGCTTTAAATGGTGTTTTGGTGACAATATTTATAAAAGAAGCATTTTTGGAATTTATCATACATAGTCTGGGCTCCCATGGAGCTGTTTACAATGCCATCTACTGTGAAATTTTACATTGGTTGCTACCTCATTGTCTTGTGCATACTTGTGGGAAAAAATCCTTCTCTGAATTACTCAGAATTCAACTTTTTGGGCATAGCTAGATTGTTAGATCTTAGTAAGCATATATATGAACAAATAACTCCTCGTATCCAACACCAGTTATTGTGGCTGAGAATGTAAGGATATAAAGCTACTCATTCATTTTAGGACTGGGAGTTAAACATCTAGTAACTTTAGAAAGGGGACTGCCACCGAGGCAAGCTCCTTCTGCCACCTCTTCTGGACCAGGAGCGAGTTGAGTTCTCCTTAAGTATACAGAGTGTTTGCCCAGCACCCTAGAGGCCGTGTCTCACCTTCTTCTCCTCCTCTGTCTAAGACCTCCAAGCTCTAATACTCTGAACTTCTCTCTTTCACTAGATTCATCTATTCAAAAAAGCAGCACATTGTAGGAGTTTAGTGCATGGACTCTGGAGAAGGAATGCCTGGCCTTATATCCTGGCTCTGCCATTTACTAGTATTAAACTTCTCAAGGCCTCAGTTTCCTCATCTGCAAAACAAACATATGACGGTAATGAATACAAAAGATTGTTATAAGGATGAAATGAGCTAATAATCAGTTAAGCATTTAAAACTTAAGAGTAAGTTTTCAGTAAACATTGTTGTAATTTTTTTCATCGTGAAAGCAATTAAATAACATACAGAAATCATGAAAAATAAGAAAAGCACACTCATAATTGTAACACCTAACCCACACTCAGTATTTTTTTTATTTTAATGAACTTGCTTTTGAAAGTGGAACTTTGTTTTCCGGATTCTTTCCATGCTTTGAATAAACCATAAAGCTAACCATTAGCCTTTTATTTTTTCCTTTTATGATAAGATTTCTTACACATCTAATTATAAAGGCCAAAAACTTCCCAATTTGAGACAATTTCTGCAGCTAATGGTGTTTTTTAAGATTCAAGTACATTGCCCAAAGGAATATCTTATTAAGCCATTATCTAACCCATGAGTCTGGATTCATTTATCAAGTTAGTTCCACATTCTATCAGGTTTTTACCCACTGTATTGGCTACTTTGGAAGAATTTCTTATATTAGAATCATGGTCAGCCAGCACAGGGCTCAAGGCTAGAACCTGGACCTGTGATCTTGGGCAAATGACGGAACTCCTCAGACAGCTCACCTGGAAGAATGAGGTGGACAACACCTCACAGTGGCGCAAGAATTATAGAAAGATAAAAAATGACCCTTGTCTTAGATGTCATGTCAGAAAGTGGTGAACTTTCCTACAGGAAATACAGGAATGCAAGTATGATAAAATGGGTTTTCCTGGAGGTGAGAAAGCTGGAGACAGAGATATTCCTCAGGAATTCTGGGCAGTGACTTTGCTTTTCTCTCCCCATCCTCTCCCTAGGCTCACCACAATAAAGCACATGATTGTGTTAATGCCGGAGCACTGAGTGCTGTAGGTTTGCAAGCATTCTCTGAATAACAAGTAGTAATTGAGGGAACCTTAAGTATAAAAGGGTAGTGATATGGCAAGACTAGAGCTTTCAGATCCAACATGATCCCTTATGCACAGACAGTGTTATTGTCAGTTTTGCCTCCATCAGAGACTCTGGGGCTGTCTTAGCTTGGGCTCCCATAACAAAGTAACAAATACTGGGTGGCCTGTAAACAATGGTTCTCACAATTCTGGAGGCTAGGAAGTCCAAGACCAAAGTGACTGCTGATTAGATTTCTGATGAGGACCCACATCCTGGCTTGCAGATGGTCACCCTTTTGCTGAGTCCTCATACAGTGGACAGAGAGAGGGAGAGAGAGAGGGAGAGAAAGAGAGAGAGAGGAAGGGAGAAATGGAGGAAGAGGGAGAGAGAGAAAGGAGGCTCTCTGGTACCTCTTCTAATAGGGCGACTAATAACATCATGAGCACCCCACCCTCATGACCTCATTTAACCTTAATGACCTCTTTATAGGTCCTATCTCCAAATACAGTCACATTGGGGGTTATGGCTTCAACATGTGAATTTTGGGGGAACACAGTTCAGTCTGTAGCAGGAGCCCAG
This sequence comes from Eulemur rufifrons, assembly GCF_041146395.1. Classification (NCBI taxonomy): domain Eukaryota; kingdom Metazoa; phylum Chordata; class Mammalia; order Primates; family Lemuridae; genus Eulemur; species Eulemur rufifrons. The sequence goes on from NC_090992.1 coordinate 23,097,865, forward strand.
GGCAGCGTTCCTGAGTGATGTCTCGTCCTCCCTTCCCAGTCATGAATCCCAGACTGATTCCCATTCTTAATCAATCATGGTCTGATGAAGTCGAAACTAAACCTCAGCTGGATAAGTGTGTGTGTGTGTGTGTGTGTGTGTGTGTGCACATGTCCTCTGCCTGCCAAACTATAAGCCACCAGAGTATCTGCAGGTGCCCATTATTTTCTCTTAGGTGTTTGAGTCTAGAAAGCCCAAAGGCGCATCCTCATCTCATTGGAGGCAAAGGCTGGGACTGGGAAATCTGGAGTGTGGAAAGGGAGACCTCAGTTTCTTGCTTTAACGCCCAAGATAATTCTTAAATGTCACACTCAGGAGGCAGACACAACACCTCCTGCCTGTGTTCTGTTAACTATGGCTCTGGATACATTGTAGTAGCCCAGGATGCTAGAGTTCATTGGGAGGCATATTTTACACATGTAGATTTCCAATCACGACTCCTGTCAAGAGTTTACAAAGTAGGTTTCCTGCCTCTGTCTTGATGACTTGTCTTCTCCAACCTTATGTCTGCTAATGGATGACACCAGACTTGGCTTCCTGGAGAGAAGTGATCAAGGAGCACAGGCTCCTTGCTGAGAAACACATTAGCACAATTTCTAAAATATGCTCTTTAAACTCATTTGATCTATGATATGTGTTATCATTTAATAAATATTAGGCTAGGTTAGGTTCTGTCTACATGCAAAGAAACATCTGCCTCCATGTTCCCTTAAGCAAGACCAAATAGCTACTCTGGTAATTATTTCTAAGTTGTTTTTTCTTTATTTTTCCAAATAAAGTTGTGCGTCAGGAAACTTAAATGACATAATTATAAAGTGTGCATTGAGAAAGAATTCATTCTCCTTAAAAATATTAATTAGGCTTGTCTTGATCTCTATTGCAGATCTTCTTGCGAACTTGTTTTTCTTCCAACTGCCTCTTTTGATTATACATAAATAGGATATAATTACATATGGGTGGAAGGTTATTATACACAAATATGTTAAGAAATTATGTGAATAAAACGCACAATAGGCTTTAGTATTCTTCTCACAAAATAATATAGATTAGGACCAAAATAAGCAATTTGCTCTCTTTTAGTATCTACCTTGTCTATTTCTTTTTCAGATTAGCACTATGGAGCATGTCACGGAATAGAAAGAAAAAGTCATTATGACCTCTAGCTGAAAGGAAACTTGGTTTCTTTGTGTGTTTTCTTAACAGGTGAGTTCACCCTTAGTGTTGCTATTATTATCTCTCTCCCTTTGTTTTGCAATCTCTTCTCTCAGCTCAGAAAATGAATTCTAGAATAAAAATTTTATTTTTAAGGGAGGCATGAAAGGAAGAATATTTGAGGGACAGTTAAAAATATGCTCATTTTTAATAATGTTTGTCTATACCATAAATATTTTGTTTTCCCAGAAGATTCACTATGGGAAGACTTTCCAAAAAATGAAATTCTAAGAACAGTCTGCAAGTTCCTATTTTATTCTCACAGGCTGATGCAGCAAGAGGACGGCAGGTAAAACTGTGTGAGTATGCCTGTGAGTGTGTGTGATAAACAGCTAATTACCTGTCAGTTACCATAGCAATGTTTACAGGAAGACTGAGAAGCTCACATAGCTCTGTTATCCAATTTGAGAGTTAAAAAAAAAAATGATATAATTTCTTCTTTTCAATCCCTAGTGGAGTTTCTGGCAGCAATTTTAGGATGCTCTTCACTTGGCAAGTTCTTATATGACCAATTTAGCTTCTTTACTTTGAGCAGAGAATGTTGATTTGAGTGAGGGATGGAGAGAATCAGCTTGCAAGAAAAGCCTTGGGATGCTAAAACAACAGGCTCGTGACAATTCTGAAGAGTTCTGTTAACGACAGTTCATATAGCACTGGTCCAGCATGAAGCCTTCTTCAAAGAGCTCTGTCTAGCCCCATGAAGTCTCCAAACAAACCTCTATAGATTGCCAAGGAAACACAGTACTTTATTCTTTCAACAAACATTTTTGAGCCCCTACCGCAGGCCAGCACATACTAGTCTCGGAGATTATCTTGGTGATCAGGGTTCAGGGCAGATGAGGGGAATGTTATAGAGATATATGCAGGGATCAGATCATGAAAGGCCTTAAGCAAATTGTGGTAGATTGTATTTTTGAAAGGTGACACAGTAGGCTCTCCCATCCCGCATGTCCTTTTGAAATGGGACCCTCTTAGGTTTCTCCCATCAAATGATACAGTCTATGCCCTCTACCCTTGAACCTGGGTGGACATTTTGATTTCTGAAACTGGATTATCAAAATGCCATGCACTTCTGTCTTACTCTCTGATGGCATTTGCTTTTGGAGCTCAGCCACCTTGCACTGAGAAATTCTTAAACTAGCCCATGCAAAAAGATGACAAAGAGAGGTCACATGTAGTTATTGTGGCCAATTGCTGGCTGATGTCCAAAACCAGGCAATATCAGCCACCAAACATATGAGTGAATTCTCCTTCAGAGGATAAAGGCCCTCAGCCATCACATTACCCCCAGTCTTTGAGTCTTCCCAGACAAGACCCTCGACATCATGAAGCAGAAACAATCTGCTCCCACTGTGCTCTATCTAAAATCCTAACCAGGGGTGGTCTGTTATTCAGCAATAGTAACTAGAACACTTCTTATGAAGCTTGGCCTTTTTTCTCGATGAGGCAGTGGGGAGCCGCTCAAAGGTTTTAAGCAAATAAGTAACAAGATCAGATTAACATATTAGAAAGATCATTCTAGCTCTGATGTGCAAGAAACATTAGTAAAACCTTTAAATTAGAAAGACCAGTTTGGAAGCTATTGCACAGATTCAGACAATACAAAAGTGGCTTAGACAAGGGCGATAGTAGGAAAGACGAAGAGAATAATTCAAGAAATACATAAGAGCTAGAATCTATAGGGTTTGGTGTTAGATTGGAGGTGGCAGGTGGAGGGTAGGAACATAGGAAACAAAGATTATGTTAGGGTTCCTGTCTTGATAACAAGGTAGCTGATGGTACCTTTTACTTCAGTAGAAAACATTGGAGAAGGAATCACACATTTAGGTGGAGGGATATTTTGGGGGGAATTGGGAAGTGGGAAGTGGTAAATTAATTCTATAGATACCTCCAGTTCCACAGAAACAACTGAAAATGTCCAGAAATGACTAAGCGATTCATGGCATTTTCAGATCTCTTCTTCTATTCTAAGTCAAGTAGCAAAAAGTGGAGTATCCTTCCCCCAAATTTCTGAAAATTAGTTAGAGGTGATTGGCAAACTCATGTATAAAACTTACCTAGGTTCAAGGCCTTGCAGTAAGAATTTTGCAGGGCATCATGGTGAATTAGACAGGATTAGATTATTCCAAATCCAGTCTTAGATCCAGGAGTCTAGTAGGGAGGTAAACTTGTCATGACAATAAATACAAGAAATGATATATCATTTAGAAATGTCAAGAACAAAGTGTAAAAAGACATCAGTCCCAGTGAATTATTAAAGGTCAATGGAAAGAGAAGTCATTTGAGCAAGAGAACATTTAAATACAAAGAAAAGAAAGAAGGAATTGGTGCAACACGGGAGTTAAGTTGGAAGGTGGGCACTCGTATAAGGCTTACTTGGCTTAAATGCCGGTCTTCCGCTCAGTAGCTTGGAAAAGTTTTAAACATCTTTTCCCACATGTAGACTGGAGATGATAATAATTGTACCTGTCCTCTAGGTTTGTTGAAAGTATTATTAATAAAAAATAAATCATGCATATAAAGTACTTAGCTCACTTTCTGGAACACAATAAGCATTTAATGAAAGGAAGCTGCCGTAATCAGTAATAGCATCCTCAATATCATCATTTTTATTATTACTTAGGGGGATGTTAATACAAAAGAATGAGATTACATTCTTTTCTCCTTTTTGAAAAAGGAAAACATCAATATTTTTGTGCATAAATAATTTTATAGGTAGTTTTGCTTCAATGTAACAGTGGCCTGTTATATTGAAGCAGATGTAGGCATCTGGAAAGACTGTTGCTCCCACACAAACAAGGGAAAAGAAAAGCTGGATAAACTGGAAAATCACAACTTTTATTGTTGTTATGTATCCAAGAGGTGAGTTGGCAGAGAAACCAATAGCCTGAAATCTAAGGAGGATCACCCCGCCTCACCCCCAAGGAGAGTGAGCACTTGGACCGCCTCGCTGGAATGGAGTACAGGAAAAACATGAGACCACCATAAAGCAGGTAAGAAGGTATCAGGTATGTGTGTAGCAAATGGCTAAAGCTCAAATGTGGATTAATGTGGAGCCATAGACAAAGGGGGGTTTTGGACATATTTGTAGGCTCTCTTCTATGAATTTTTACCAGGTGCTCACATGCTTAGGGGCATGTCCAGTGACCATAGAAAGCTTCTTTTGGCATTGCAAGTGTGGATAAAAATAAATCAGCCATGACCACCAAACTGGTCTTTTACTCAAAAGTCTTAAGCATCAGAGGGAGGTACAGCCAACTCCATAACCCACAAGACAAAGGGGAAAGAATCAATATTACCTGGGAACAAATGGAAAGCAGCATTCCAGCCATGAGGCAGGGTCAATAAATAGTCCTGAGTACACAATCCCATAGTAGTACAATATGAGGGCTCATAGCATTGGGAAGAGGAATGTAACTCTCCCACACTATAGATACAAGAGAGAATTTGGCTGCTGGCAATGGGGGAGAAGGACAGGACTGCTAAGAAAACCTGATTCCCAAGCTTAGCTATATAGATTTTACCTAAAACTAAAGCAATAGTAGGGTCACAGAAGCCACTTCAACCCTAACCACCAGACTGGCAAGAACCACATAAAGCAACAGAATCTACCACTAAGGGTGGGACAAGAACATGGAGGAGCCTCTCTGGGGTACTGGCATATAAGGCAGGCTGAAAGCTTAGGGTGGTACAAAAAAATTGGTAAAAACTCTCTGTCAGCCCCAGCCTCAACTTAAGCCCAAGGCATCATTAGAAAAATTAAAAACTGGTGGAATACTGGAGGAAACCATAACAATAGCAAACTCAAAATGAATTCGGTTCCTAGCTAGATTGACCCAATTCTCCACACTTACTTCTTGAGAAGAGACATGTTTATTTCCAGGTATAAATATTATTCAACTCAATATCCTCTATTCTGTACAAGATGCCTGGTATTTAATCAAAAATCACGAGTCATGCAAAAAAAAAGACAAAATTAAACCATTATCAAAAGACAAAGCAAACAAAAGAATAAGATTCAGAGATGACCCAGCTATTGGAACTATCAATCACAGAATTTAAAATAAATATGATTAACATGTTAAAGGATACAGTGGAAAAGGTGAAAATTTGCAATGAAAAGATGGGGTAGATTCGGCAGAGATGTAAATGTTATAAGAAAAAATTAAATAGAAATGCTAGAAGTCAAGAATAAGATGTGGGTGTGGTAGACAAAATAATAGTCCCCCAAAGACATCCATATCCTAGTTCTCAAAACCTGTCAATTTGTTGCCTTACATGACAGAAGGGACTTTGCAGATGTGGTTAAGTTAAAGATCTTGAGATGGGAAAATTATACTGGGTTTTCCAGGTGGGCCCAATGTAACCACAAAGGTCCTTAAAAGGATGAGGTAGAGTCAGAGCTTCAAGCATGTCCATCCCCCAGATGGTGCGCATTGCACTCATTATGTATGTATACACGTCTTCTTAAAAGACTATTAATCACCCAAATCTCCTTCTTCGAATTTACAGGTCACTAGGGGGTTACTCCAGCCAAATGGGTAAGTCCATTCCCCGACAGAAATAATTAGAAAATGTTATCTTTCTACTCAAACATTTCAGACTTTGACTTGCAGGAGCTTCTATTACTGCTACACAATACGGTTGCTGAAGATTAGTCCCATGTAGTACAATTTGCCTGGATTCTGTGCTGCACTGATGTACCTGCAGTTCCCTGCCCCTGTGTGAGCTCTTTAGGTTACACTTTACCAGTGTTCTCATTGTCCCTAAACTGGCCTTGAGCACTAAAATGCTGTTGTCTGTGTAAACTAGATTTTCTTTCATGACTGCTGCCTCTTTCTTCACCAAATTAGATTTCCCTTTCCTTATGATGAATTCCCTTTTGAGACTCCTCCCTTTTTGTTTTTAATAACAAAAATTTTGTAGGACCATTTTAATTTATCAGAGAATTTCCAATAACTTCTCCAAAAGGAAAGGTTTCCATCTTTTCCCTCCCAAAAGGCTCACCTCAGCCATACAAACCAACCAGCTTGCGCTCAGCTCAAGGCTGCAGGATGATGTTACACAGTCCCCACAAGTGCTGTGGCCGTCTGCTTCTAGGTTTTACCCTAGAGGACCCAGTCAGATTCTTCCCAGAACAAAGAAAAGTGCTCTAAGCTTTGCCATGTCAAGGAAGGCGATTGGAAATTTTAAAATGGCAGCTTTCCTTTTAAACCAAAAAACACGTTATAACAATTAAGACCAGAGAGACTTCCACAAAGCTTTAAAACAGTATGTTTTGAACAAGGAAAAGGTAATTGTAGATTTCAAACTGAGAAATAACTGTATGGAATTTTCTCAAAGCTGAGCCTTCAAATACATTCCAAACATGTTTTTGGAAGATAGACTTCCAATGGGGATTAACTGAGCTGTTTGGGAAAATAGCTTCACACTTTGACTGAAACTGAGACGGACAATCCACATCAGCATCAGGCAAGTGCTAGGCTGAATGTAATTCAAATTGAGTTAATATTTTTTGAGACCCACTTGGCACAAGTTCTGTTCTAGGCACTGTGCCCAGAGAACGACAGCATAAATGCCATACTATAGAGCCTTGTGGAGCCCAAGTTGTATAATTCTAGCTTGTTTATACTCAGAAAGAATTAAATGAATAATGAAACTATAGAGACTCTGTGAAAACAGAGTAGCTCTACCTTTCTCAAAGTGTATTCGAGATTGTTACAGCATTAGCAAACTAATTTGAGAAACTTTGGATGCAACAAGAGTAAACAGGTTATTTTACTGTGACACTTTATGTTAATAATATGCTTTGTAAACCTCCAAGACAAGTGTAGAGTATGCAAGGTTTTCTACATGTGCTAACTGAGAAACTGTTTTATCTTTTTTGGTGCATATTTTAATGTTTGGGAGAGGTCTGCAGAACCCTCTTTGGGAATTGCTGTAGTCATTGCTTCTTTCTCCCCGGCTATATTTGAGGACAGAAAGAAGACTTCGAGCTTGCTGCTCGTGCCAGCAAAAAAAGAAAGTACAGCAATTTGCTAATATCCATTAGCTTCTTTGCCTCATTATGCAGTTACTTCAAGGTTTTGATTAATGGAAGCATTATTGGAACCAACAGTACTCAGTTCTTTCTCAGGCAGGCAGCACATTACTCCTAAAGGTGGACTCATTAATCTTTCTTACTTTGTTTACTTTTACCCTCCTTCTTTATAAATATCTACCTATATCATTTCTGAGATGCCTTTCCTTTGGATAAATTTGACCACCAGAAAATATCCTTCAGTAGAGATAAGAAGTACGTATGACTTACACACACACACACACACACACACACGCACACACGCACACTCCTAATGCACTTCTCCCATTATAAGACCCAATTTGAATAAAGCAAACTATTTCAAGCATGTGTTTTAAAGAGATGAACTTACACAGCTTGAAAAGCTAGTATTTAAATGTATGCAAACTATTATCCAGTCAGTTGCCTGGCCAACGGGAAAATGTAAAATAATTTTAGTTAAAATGAGGGGGCAAAGAAGAGAACAGCCAGCTCTGACTTTGAGAACAAGGACTTCTCTTCTTGGGAGACAACAGGAACTTGAGAGTGTTGGACTGTGGAGAAGCAGGTGCTGCTGGAAATAAGAGAATAGCGGAAAAACACCTAAACTAGTCCAGTCACATAAAGAATAAAAAAATCTAAGACTTCTCGGGGCATGTTGAGGGACAATGCCTGGGAAGACTTAGGTAATCACCAAGAGATCTAGAGGATGGGAATAGTCACACCTAATGGTGCTATGCACACTGTCTGGGGGGTGGACACGCTTGAAGCTCTGACTCGGGTGAGGCAAAGGCAATATATGTAACCTAAACATTTGTACTCCTGTAATATGCTGAAATAAAAAAATAATAATAAAGCAAAAAAAAAAGAAAAGAAATCTACAGGTAGAAATTGATTTTCCTAACGTGCAATGAATTGTTCTTTTGCTTCCACAATGACTATCTGAAAGGACTTGCTCTCCCATTTCTCTGACGCTGAAGACCCAGGTCCTTTACAAATTGGTTACACCTCCTTCTTTCTTATCTTGGTAAATGTCATCACTAGCAGTGCGTATCATCAACCAAGAACTCATTCTTCATTTCTTAATATTTTCACCTGGTCTATCCTCCAGTCTTATTGGCTCAGCCTTCAATATATACCCTTCAAAATACAGTCATCTCTACTGATGAGACCAAGCTGCCTCTCTTTCTTGCATTATTTTCAATTTGTCTGCCTGCTTCCTTGCTTGACCCTGACAACCTATGCTTCACATAAAAATCAGAATGATATTTTTAAAACAGCTGGCAAATGTTTAAAACTAGTTCTACAAGAAAATAAAAAGCCCTGATTTGTGAATTTGCTGATTTCCATGGTGTAAATACTGTCATCATGTCTGACTTCAAACTAACATCATTGAAAGTAGAGTTTGGAAGAAAAGAGCATACGCCATTCTCACGAGCTGGTACGAGCCAGCTCTAGCACAGCACTGTCTATAATCAAAACTCTTTCAGCTACAAGTTATAGGACATTAAATTCAGATGTAAGTTAAAAAGAGAGAGAGTTTTGGTTCATGTAGCTGAGAAGTTGGGGAGAGGGCAACATCCTGGCATTGCTGGACTCAGGTGCTCAGATGTTATGTTAGAAACTTTGCTGCTTTCATTCATTCATTTATTCATTGATTTGTTCAAAAATATTTGGTGAGCATCTACTCTGTGTCAGGCACTATCTTGATACTGAGTACACAGTAGTAGGGTGAACACAGTTCCATAGTTCCACCTTCATGAAGTTATGCTCTTATGGTGGGGACAATAAGCAAACAAATAAAAACGTAAAATGATAGGGTGATCAGGCATGGAAGATTGAGTGATCAGAGAGGTGACAATGAACAGCAGGTGAGCTGTATAAATACCTTGAAGAGAGCAGCCCAAGTGAGAGGAACAGCAAGTGCACGGGAGCCAGGCCTGACACATGCCCATAGCATGCCTGCATGTTGAGGAGTGTCAAGAGGTCTGTATGGTTGGGGCCAGGTGAATGAGTGGGAGAGTGGTAGAAAAGGAGTTTAGGAGGGAAAAGAAACCAGTACATGTATAACCTGTGGCCAGAGTACGTGGTTTAGATTTTACTACAAGACTAATGCAGGGAAGTAACATAATCTGATTTATATTTTAAAAGAACTCATCTGCCTGCTGAATAGTGTTGTCTGAAGGTAGTGAGACATTCTGAGAAGCAGAAAATCCAATTAGGGGACGATGATTATAATCCAAGTGAGAAATGATGCTGGCTTGGACCGTGATAAAGCTGTAAAGGTGAATAGAGGTGGTTAGATTTGTAACCAACAGGACTTAACAATGGACTAGATGTGTGGTGTAAGACAAAGAGAGGACTCAAGATTGATTCTGATATTTTGGGATCTAAGCAGAAAAAATATTCATGCATGCATATTTAGAGATTCACAGATATGCATATTAGACCATCTCAGGGGAGAAGTCAAGGCTGAAGGTAAAAACACAGCAATTATCCAGGCATGGAACTATGATGTTAAAAGCCATGGACATTGAGTGTAAGTAGAGAAGAAGGTGGAGGACTGAACCCTATGCTAAAAGAGGAAAAGGATCTGGCCACAAAAATGAGAAAGAAACAGCAAGTGACCGGAGAAAAACATAACCTCTTCAAAGTCAACTGAAGTCAATATGTCAAGAAGGTAGGATTGATCAATAGTGCCAAGTGCTACCGAGACAGTGAGAATGACGAGAACATGACAAGAGCAATTTCATGGGGATGATGGGATGCTAGTCCTGATTATTGAGGGTTACGGAGGAAATGAGAGGCCAAGAAGAAGAGGCACGGAACATATTAATACTATGAAGGAAGTTCACTGTAAAGGACAATAGAGAAATGGGACAGAACTTGAAGGAAGATGTGAAAGTTAAAGGAAGGAATTTTTTGTGTGTGTGCTTTTGTTTTGTAAGTGGAGAAAAGTCACAGAAAGTTTATAAACTAGTGGCTATACCACAGTAGACAGAACATTGACAGTAAAGGAGATTAAGGCTTATTGCAGCAAACTCTTTGAGTAGTAGGTGCTGCAGTTTGGGATCCAGTGCACATAGGAAGGGGTTGATATTAGATAAGGGCATGGACAGATCACTAGTGCTATGAAGGAAAGAAAAAATATGGCTAAATAAGCTGGAAGGTTGATAGGTTTACCACTGGAAACATAGGAAGCTCTTTCTGATTGCCTTTATTTTCACAGTGAAAATTAAAAAAAAAAAAAACAGGAAAAAAAGAAAAAAAACCCAGGAACATCAGATGCAAGTGGATGGTGAGAGGAACATATTGGAAGCTTGAAGAGAGAGAAGGTTTGAAATGGATCTCTTAGAAAATGAGAGAGTAGAATGGCCAGGAAAATATATTAGAATTGCCAGGCATTGAAAGGGTCACTTGAGGTTTTCAGTCACATTTCTGGATGCTGCTTTCATTCTCTGGCAGGCTCAATGTTGTTTTTGCCAAGATGACTACCTACTTATATTCCACCTTAGCAAATCTAGTGGAAAGAAAAAGCCTTTTTCCCAATAGTTCCAGAGAAAACCTGAGTGAGCTCTCATCTGTTGGACTTCAGCCCTTGCTTATTTCTGTGGTCAGGGAATGGTATTCTGGGTCGTGCATCCTCCCTAAGAGCCTGGAGTTGGGGTAGACTCAGCTCTGCTCAAACACAAGGTTGTGATGAGGGAGGGTGGTTTACCAAAGAAAATCATAGCATACATCACCACATGAAAGAAGAGTCGACGTTGTGCATGCAAAACAGCCAGTAGCCACCTCTGTGTATTATTGGCATATTCATTTACTGCAGAGTTTGCAAGGGAGAGTCAAGCATCATAACTGACCTCTAAGAATCTCTTCTGATAGTCTTTGATTCCCGAGCTTTGAAGCTCCCAAACTGGGCACATTTGCTGGGGCAAGGAGTAATCCAACAATCGCATTATTGATGATCTCCATCAATCCTCTGAATTATTCACCAGCTATACCTGTTCAGTGCCTTTGCAACCTGCTTCTAATATTCAAAGTCCTCATCCAGCTTTGTCTTACATTGCTACATAAGCACTATTTTCTTCAGAATTTTTTTACACCTGTCATATTGCATTGAATTTCCCTTCCAGAGTTTCTCATATTAAAAAAGAAATAAATCAGATTTATTTTTAACACTTTCTATACCATCACCTCTCTAAAACACAATTCTGTTTGTATTTGATTCTAACTGAATAGGTGTTGAAATTTTTCCTTCCTAACAATTTTGTTGTGGATTTACATTCCCAATATCTGCACATTCACAGAAGTTGCTATGGTAATATTAGAAAATTATTTCAAATCACGAGGCTTCCCTGAAACCATGCGTGCTGGATTTGGAAATAACATTGCTGAAAACGCTGTATTACAGATAAGAAAGTTGAAGATAAGCAAAGATTCTTAACTAGAGCATAATGTGGGAAAATAAACAAACATGCAGACAAAAAATCACTGCCTTACTGCCCTACTAAAACTAGAGATACTGTGTAGTGGTTAAGAGCATTGGCTTTTGGGAGGCTGAGATGGGAGGATTGCTTGAGGTCAGGAGTTCAAGACCAGCCTGAGCAAGAGAGAGACCCCCATCTCTACTAAAAAATATGAAAAAAAAAATTAGCTGGGTGTGGTGGCATGCACCTGTAGTCCCAGCTACTCGTGAGGCTGAGGCAGGAGGATTTTGTAAGCCCAGGAGTTTGAGGTTGAAGTGAGCTATGAGGACTCCACTGCACTTTAGCCAGGGCAACAGAGAGAGACTCTGTCTCTAAATAAATAAATAAAGAGCATTAGCCTTAAAGATCCTAACTAGGTAATTACCACTAGGACTGAAATATTTATATTTGATGACCTTCTCAAACTCCCTGGATTTGGAAAGGGGCATTGTCCTTATTTCTTATTCCTGCTCCCCAGCTCAGTACAGAGAATATATTTATTCCATGAAACAAGGAAGCCGTAGGCCGTCTAGTTTTCAAGACACAGGAGAAAGAAGCCTCCTGTACTCAAGCTTCTGTCGGAAGCAGAAGTTTGAAGTTGACCTGAAGAGCCTGAGTAGAGGGGTAGAAGTATTTTTGATCCCAGAGAGGTTCTGTTCAAGTTCTACATCAAACACCTCTCTGCTCTCTTTTATCCTCTTGAGCAATACAAGAGACCTAGTCAGTCTCCTTGGAAAGCCCTGTTTCAGGAGGTCGTTGTTCCCTTCACAGATCCCCACCTCAATCCTATTTCTGGTCCTTTCACAGAATATGGAAATTACTTTCAACTTGAGGATTTAAAAGGAAAAATTTGGCCGAAAATTTTCCCAACTAAGGCAGCCAAGACAATGAGTTCCCCTCCCCCACCCTAGCTTGCCTAGTGAAACTTCATTTTAATCTGATCACATACGGGTTTATTGAACACTTACTATCTGTCAGACTGTAAGGGAATGCAGCCATAGAAAATATGTCCTTGTCTTCAAGGAACAGGGAGAACAACAGTAAATTACAATGCTATGTGTTAAGTGGCAGGAGGAGGTAGCTCTGTGAGTATAGGGGAAGAGGCCCTGAGTTTCCCACCTAGGCTGGTTAGAGACGGGGATTTGGCCAAAGTCATTGAAGAGAAAAAAACTTGAAGTAGATCGCAAAGTGTAGGTAAGATTTCAACAGGTCAAAAGTGTTTTGGAGAGATTAAGAACCTGAGAAACAGCCTTAGAGGTGGTAGTGAAAATGCTTAAAACCATAAAGAGAAATGTACTTCTAACTGAATATAAATTCAATAATTTGAATACAAATTATTGAACACTTGGTAAGTACCACATATCAGGCATAGCTTTGGGTACACGTTGATTCTTTTAATGGGCATGTAAACTATATCAATTAGGAATAGTTAGACAAATAACAGAATATCCAGCTCTAGCAGACTTAATCACAATGAAGAATTTATGAGCTCATGAATTCTACAGTCCAAAGGTATATCTGGGATTATGAAAAGGCTGATTCACTTTTGCAAGTGATTGTGAAAGGGAGCCAGATACATCTTTCATCTAGAATGATACTATTTCATTTTCTGTTATCTATAAATGCTTTGCCTGGCCTCATGTCCTGACTCTTCTACTAGCTAGCTGTGTGACCTTGGGGAATTTAACTTCTTAACTTCTCTATGCCTCTGTTTCCTCACTAGCAAAATGAAAATGATAATAATAAAACCTATCTTATGAGGTGGCCGTCAGTATTATATGAGTTAATTTACATAAAATACTTTGAAAAGTGTCTGGCACAAAGTGAGTGCAAAATAAATTTTAGAAGCTATTTAATATATTAACTCAGAAACTCTGGCTACAATTAAAGCCAGAGGCATTTTTTGCTGACCTACAGAAATTAATGAAGTTCACTGTCATCTGACATTCTAAAAACCCAGAAACCTCTGTTAACTGGCACATTTCTCCATGAAAATTATCGTTCCTAGAATTCTTATGGAATCCAAAAAGACCCAGTATCTTCAAAGAAATCTTGAACAAGAAGAAGTGATAGAGAAAGACTCACATGGCAGGACATTCAGGATGGAGTGGAAATACCATCTGGTTAATTTAAAGCAAAGTTGTCACAAAAACAAACAAACAAACAAACAAAACCCCAAGTAATTATTTCTACTCTAAACCATGCCAGTGGATGAAATAGAACATGCCCATAGTCCCAGACCTGCCCACAATTTCAGGCCCTGAAGAAACAGGTTCCTGGCACAGCCAGATGCAGCTATATCTCAAGCTGTTATTGTTAAACTTGCTGGATTTAGAGCTGCTATTCTAAGAGGCAGTTCTATGACGTGACCACCTGAATGAGAAAGGATTTGTTTTTTGCCATCAGAGCAGGGGTTATTAAGCCGGGATTCAGAACCATCTATACAGTGGGTCCAGAGCTTGGACTCAGGGGATTCTCTGAGACATTTAAAATTATGTGCAAAAATTTGTGAATGTATGGTTTTCCTAGCAGAGCTTTTATCAGATTCTTGATGGAATATATAATATCCCCAAAATTTAAACACTCTGGGTCTAGAGGGAGGGGTTATATTTATTTTGGCCAGCATATAGAATCCCCTGGGCCATCATCCCTCTACCTGAGGGTAGGGAAAGTAAACACAAGCTTCTTTGAAGATATTCACTGGTACTGAGAGATAAATAAAAAATAACTTCAAAGAGTGTGATTATTTCTTGATTCTTCACACATCATTCCAAATTTCCTTGATTTGCCCTAGGTGGCTATATAAATGACATAATACTGCCCAAACTCAAGATATCAACTCTACCTACATTAATTTCCTATTGGTGCTGTAACAAGTTCCCACAAACCTAGTGTCCTAAAAACAACGCATACTTATCTTACAGTTCTGGAGATCGATTGGAAGTCCCAAATCAGTCTTTCCCCCAGGTAGATTGTTGGTAGAGTTGAGTCCTTCTGGAGGCCCCAGGGCAGAAGCCATTTTCGTGCCTTTTGCAGCTTCTAGAGACAACCTGAATTCCTTGCCTCATTGCGCATTCCTCCGCCTCAGGGTCAGTAGAGGAGCAACTTCAAATTTCTCTCTGGTTCTGCCATCACGCCACCTTCTCATTGACTCTGAAACTACTGCTTTCACTTTATAAGCACCCTTGTGATTACATTGGGCCTACTTGGGTAATCCAGGATAATCTCCCATTTTAAAATTCTTAACTTAATCACATCTACAAAATCCCTTTTGCCCTGTAAATTAACATAATCACAGATTCCATGGATTAAGACATGGACATCTTAGGAGGTTCATTATTCATCCTAGTACATAGCCAAACTGTACATAAAATTCTCTGGTTTAAGACACTAAAGTAGTATATCCACCTAGATGATCTTGGATAAATAGCATATTATGCCACGATTAGTCTTGGGATTCAATTACATTTTGTGATAAGCCCTAATGTGACTCTGAGGAAATGGGACACTAGACAACTAAGATTTTATTTTTAAGAAATGCTTATATTTTTATCAAACTCTGAGGGTAATTCTTCCATATTTTGTAAAAATACCAAATAATATGAAAAGATAAAGCTTAACATAACTTTCTTACCCTGAGATAGTCACCATTGATATTGTATATAAACCCTTGCAGTCTTTCTTCCAAGAGTGGGTATGTGACCACACACACACTCATTTGTATACACATATAAACATATACTATTTTCCTACAAATTTGGCGATATAGGATAAAGAATTATGAATCTTCCTTTTTTCTCACTTAGGATTATGTCATAAGCGTTTCCCATCTCACCAAATATTTATTGAAGGTAAAACTTGAATATAATAATTAATGCTCTTTAATATAATCACCCAAAATTGTTAGCCATTTTTCTATTTTAAATGTTCTTTATTTTTAGTGTTAACAGGACTTTATGGAGGTATAATTAAGTAGAGTAAATGTAAAAATCTTAATTTATTTACCCAGGCAAACACCCAGACCAAGATGTGGAATATTTCCATCATACTAAAAAGTTCCCTTTTGCCTCTTTCCAGTCAATCCTCCAACCCAAAGCAAGAAGTATTCTTGCTTCTACCACCATGGGTAAGTTTTGCATGTTTTTGATGTTCTTCATTTACATATAGATTATTTCATACTGAATATAAAATGTACTTTTTTATTGTCTAGCTCTTTTACTCAACGTAATGACTTGAGATTTACCCATATTGTTTCATGAATTGTTGGCTTGTATTTTTGTATGTCTGAAAAGTATTCTATTTTATAAATATGCCCCAATTTTGATGTTGAACATTGTTGATGGACTTTTGGATATTTGGATTGCTTTTCATTTATGGATGTTTTGAATAAAGCATATGTGAATATTCTGATAACATTTTTTTTTTGTGGCCACGAGTATACATTTCTCTTGGGTATATACCTAGGAATAAAATTGCTAGGCTATTGAGGTGGTTTCAGTTTTCCAAAACCAAAATGGCTTTCTAAGTGGTTTATGATTTTGCATTCTCAACAATGTGTATTAGAGTTTCCATTGCTCCACATTCTTACCACCACTTCATCTTTTAGCTTTAGTTATTCTAATAGAGTAGTATCTCATTGTGTTTTTAATATGCACTTCCCCAATAATGATTTTCATATGCTTATTGATTATTTCAATATTTTTTGTGGGGTGATTTATCTTTTTATTCTTGATTTATAAAAGTTCTTTGTATATTCTAAACATGAATTCTTTGTTAGATATATGTATTACAAGTATTTCTTCCTAGCCTGTGGTTAGACTTTTTACTTTATTAATGTTGTCTTTTGATAAACAGAAGTTTTAAATTTTGGTGAAGTTTAATTTGTATTTTTTTCTTTTGTTATTAGTGTTGTTTGTATTCTCTTTAAGAAATCTTTGCCTTCCTCAAATTCATAAATATATTCTCCTAAGTTTTCTTGAAGAAAACCTTATGCTTCTAGCCTTTACTTTTAGTCTATGACTCATGTCATTTTTTATATTTAATTTTAATTTTTTTAATTTCAAAATATTAAGTGGGTACAAATGTTTTAGGTTATATGAATCACTTTTGTAATGCTTGAGTCCCAACTATAGGAGTGTTCATCACCTAAATAGTATTCATTGTACCCATTAGGTAGGTTTTTACCCGTCTCTTCTCCCTCCTCCCTCCTAGTTGATTTCCACTGAGTTTTACTTCCCTCTGTGAACGTGTGTGATCATTGGTTAGTTCCAATTATTGGAAAGACATTCCTTTTGCCATTTCACTATATCAGTGCCTTTGCAAAAAAATCAATTGACCATATTCAAAAACATGATAATTATTTCCAGTTTTCCTGTTTTATAAATTATTTATTCACATTTTTCTATCACCTGATTATATTCCTAAAATAGAAGACCAAAGAGAAAATATTGAAGAACGTAGATGCTTTAAATGCTCATCAAATTTCCTGAGATTGTTTGCTCCTGTTTGTACTCAAGCCAGCAGTAGTTAAGATTACTCATTTTTCTTACCAATAACAATAATATTAGCTTAAAAATTAATGAATATTATAGGCAAAAGGGTATATCACTGTTTTAATTAATTTCTTTGATTGTTAATGAAGATTTTTAAGATAAAAAAACTCAGAACCAGAATACTTGAATTTATGACTCTGTTACATACTAAACTTGTAGTATTGGGGAAGTAAATTACTTGTGCTTTTATTTTTTCATCTTAAAAATGGGAATGATACTAGTATCTATTTTATAGGTATTATGTGGTAATAGAAGTGTGAGAATTAAAATAAATAATCCAAGTATAGTGCTTACCACAATGCCTGGCATTTAGTGAATGTTCAACATGTGTTAACCATTAATATTATTACAGAATTACCAGGCCTTTAAATTTCTTTTGCAATTTTTGTGTCTGCTGGATAAGTAATATTTCTTGGCAATTGAGAAATATTTGAGAGATTTTACACGAAAATGGAGATCAGGCCAAGCACCTGCAAGTGACTCAGCAAAAAGAAAGCAAATAAAAAGGTGAAATGAAATAAAAATCAAACTTCAGCTGTTTCAAAAACTTCACCAGAGTTCGTCTTAAAAATATCTATAAATTTCATTTGAAGCAATGCTTCTTAACATGAAATGGCTGAGCAATATTGTCAGGATTATACACACACACACACACACACACACACACACTCACACACCTTTTCCTAGAAAGAAGTTCAACACTTTCCCTTAGATTTTCTAAAAGATAGTTACAGGTGACAGGGCCAAGATGGTGGACTGGAAGTAGCCAGCACATGACAGTCTCTAGGAGAAGATCAAAAACTGCAAGTAGATGCTCCCTATATAGGGCTGTATGCAGTGGCTCGTGCCTATAATCCCAGCACTTTGGGAGGCCAAAGTGGGAGGACTGCTTGAGGCCAGGAGCTCAAGACCAACTTGGGCAACATAGCAAGACCCCATCTCTACAAAAATAAAAAAATTAGCCAGATGTGGTGGCATGCACCTGTGATTCCAGATGCTTGGGCAGCTGAGGCAGGAGGATCACCTTAGCTCAGGAGTTTGAGGATACAGTGAGCCATGACGACACCACTGCATTCTAGCCCAGGTAACAGAGAGAGACCTTGTCTCAAAAAAAAAAGAACATCTATGTGTAGCTCTTGGAGCTGTTTCAACATATATAGGCTGCAGGAATTGGGAAGAAAAAGCAATGCTTTGTATCTATGCACCAATTGTTAGCTGAATCATCATATAGGCTAGTTTGCCTGGAAGGTCTTTATATCTCTGCTTGTCTCTTTTTGAAGTGTAAAGATGTTAAATTGAATAAAAGCTATCTGTAGAATGAATGGAAAGTATTCAAAGACCTAATTTTAATTAAAACCAAGTTAAGGAAAAAAGCTTGTACCTCTAGACAGATAAAATATTCCCTACTGGCTAATTTTCTGTGTGTCCTGTAAATCAAAGTGCAATCTTTCTTGCCCAAGAAAAGCCATCTGTCAAACTTATTCAAAGGTTATATCCTTTTCCTTTTAGGTATACAACAGTTAAATGGCTTGAAAATGTGAATTAAAAATGCCTTTCACATAGCAGTTGGATTATGTCAAGGATCTACCTTAATAACTGAGCATCTTCTTTCTGCAAACCAATATATGTATGGGAGATATAGAAATGAGTGAGATTTTCCATGTTTCAGGATCTTATTACCTCTTTGGTAAAACTAGAACTAAAATAAAGCAGAGTATGCTATACTGGAGTGGGTAGAGGGAAGATATCTTCCTTTCATAAGTGGAAGATGACATCCTCTCTATACTCTAGGAGAAAGAAAAATTGAAATGAATAGCTTTAGCCTGTCTCTCTACCTTATTGTTCATTTCTCACCATAGGAAAAGGAAGAACTTATCCAACTAGTAATCTCAGAGAAATCTAGGTGTATAGGGAGGAAAAGGCCTTTGCTTTTTAAAGGCAATGTTATTGTACTATAGTTATGCAAGATACCAGCATTGGTGGACAAAGGATGAAAGGTCTACAGTACCTAAATCTACTTTTCTTGGAACATTCTTGTGAATCTGCAATTAATTCAAAATAAACTTTTTTTTAAAAAAGTCTATAAAAGCCTCTGTATTTCTCAAAGGCTATGCTAACTAATAGAGTAGCCAGTAACTACATGTGGCTATTGAGCATTTGAGATGTCTTCTAAGTATGAAATATATATCAGATTTAGTATGACACAAGAAAGAATGCAAAATATCTCATTATAATTTTATATTGATTGCATACTGAAATTATAATGTTTGGGGTATATGGTATAAAATACATTACTAAAATTATTTTTGTCCTTTTAAATTTTTATATGGTCACTAGAAAATTTAAACTTATAGTTGGGGCTTGCATTATATTTCTATTGGGCAGAGATGCTTAAAACTACTTTCCTGAATGAGTTTGTAAGGGAAGCTACAATTTTGCAATTAGCTGGATAAATAAGCATCTTCTCAGTAGACAACTTTCCCCACAAGGGGTGTGGATTTGGGAAGGGATGGAAAGATAGGGAAGCCCTTAGGTCTAAGCCATGTTTAACAATCCAAGTAGAAGTGTCATTTATGAGATTTTAAGCATCATTTATTATTAATAATTATTTATTTTAGTTTCTTGTGTCTATTTCAATGTCTAGAACGGGGACAAGAGGATAAGGGTGATTAGACTCTCTTAAACCCCTAACATGAAGGGATGAATGTACTACAAAAAGCAGATAGAGAAGAAAGAGATAACTTTGAATCCAGGGTATATAAAGAAGACTAAACAAAATGGCGTTTATGTTGAGCTATGTATATAGAAATATTCTAGGAAAAGTGTATATTAAAGACAAAGTCATGAAACCAGAGAATGTGGGAGTGGTTTGGGAGACAGTTAATTACTTTATCTGGATATTAGGATATTTGCCTGCATAGTGCATAGTGTCCCCAAGTTTGCTTAGGACACATTATGGAAAAATTTGAATGCAGGCTACACATTTTGGAATTATTCCATAGACAATGGGGTGGCATATAATAATTTTGAACAAAACAATAAGATGATTGGGACTCTGTTTTGAAATAACTGCTAGCTGTACGAAGAAAAAATTGACATAAAGAAAAGTTGGAGGCAGAGAGACCAGAGTACTCAAGAATTACCCAATAGTCTATAAAACTTGACATAACTGGTTGGGACAACCACATTTGTATCCATGATTCTTCCATTCAAATTCAGTAAGTAATTGTTGAGAATATTCTCAAACTAACATGGCATAAGGCAAGTGGGTTACCTGTCCTCATCAAGCACGTACTCTACTGGGGAAAATAGGCATTGAACAAATATTTAAAAGTGTGTCATTGAGCATTATGAAGGTCAAATGCAAAGTACTTATGGTACATTTAACAGAGAGTCCTAAACTAACCTAGCCTTGGGAATCAGGAAATGATTTCTCAGCTGAGCCCTGAAAAATAATTCACTGTCAGTGAATCAGGGAAAGGGAAAGTGAATGTGCCAGATGAGGAAACAACGAGTACAAAGGATGTGATGTGAGAAAGAACATGATGCTTTTAAAGAACTTAAAGGAGCCCAGTATGACTAAAATGTGAGAGCAAGCGGGTAAGAGAAGGCATGGATAAGGGCAAGCTCATGCACAGCTTACGTCATGATAGACTGCAGTTTCTAAGTCATGATAAAGACATGATAGAGACTGCTTTCCACATGTTGTGATCAAGATTGCAGTCTATATGCTCAAAAGGAAATGGAAAATCATTGAAGGAGTTCATACAGGGGCATAAAGTGATTAGAGATTAGATATAAATTAAATATTGGAATAAGAAGGTAAGTGGAGCCCACTCAGACCACATGGCTCAGAGGACTGGAGTAGGGGAGCAGATGTATGCTAGAGTATATTAAAAATGTGCCTAGAAGACAGAAAAATTGCAGGTTGTTAAAGATATGCATTTGCTGAATAAATGAATGAATGATAGGTTGGAAGAGGGAGGAGAAAGGATAGAAATCTTTTAGGACTCTGTTATTGTGTTCTCAAGAGGGAGATGGCAGCTACTTGAATTTTAGTAGTACCAGTGTGAATGAAAAAACAAATAAACAAACAAACAAAGAGAGCCTAGAATTATTTAAGAAGGAACTGGAGGAGACTCAATGTTTGAATGAATAAAGGGAGATGATTAAGAAGGAAGAGCTAAGGACAATATTCATGTTGCTGGCTTGGTATTAATAGATAATACCTTCCATGAAGAAAAGGAATAAGGAAAAATGTATGGAGAAGATTTAAAAACACCAAGCATAGCATGTAAGCCTTTTTTTTAATCCTGGTAGATTTTGTAAGGAATTTTGAGATGACTAAACCCAACCCCATCATTTTATAGATGAGGAAAATGAAGAGTTAGGTGATATTGACAAGGTCTCACAACTGGTTAGTGACAAAACTGACTAAATAGACCTCTTGAGTCCTATATACCCCAGCTCTTTTCTCTGTATCTTTGCTTCCTAAAGTGTGACCCACGGACAGCAAACCATCGGCATGAATGGGGCTCTTACCAGAAATGCAGATCTAAAGCCCTATCCCGGATCTCCTATATCTGAGTTTGCATTTCAGCAAGATATCCAGGCAATTTGTATACACATTAGAGTTCAGTCTTTTACTGTTCTACATCACACATCCCTATTTTGTATGTAGAAGTCCAAAACTAAATCTACAAGAGACCATTCTTTGTAGCCACAAGACAAATACATTTCTTTTTCTTTTTCTTTTTCTTTTTCTTTTATATAACCCAGCACCATAAATCTCAATTGTGCGTTCAGTAAAAAGAACCATTCTGATAATGCCAGGGGGCTGCTTTTACTCTTAAAAAAGAAAGGTTAAAAATCTCAGCCATTTTTTCTGTGTCAGAGGATGTAATTGAATATAGCTATGAGCTCAAGACACAATCAATCTGCTATTTATATCTTAAATTGATCTTAAGGATAAAGATAACACAGTTGATCTCTTAGATGTTGCTGGTTTTGTAACTCATCCTTGACACCAAGCAAATTAATTCTGGACAGACATCTTGTCCCCAATTATTTGTTGTTAGAAAGAACGTCGTCTTTGCTCTCAGAGGCTGTGCACACTCTCCAAATTCTCTGTTCTGCACCACAAGCCTTCAGAATATGTGACTGTTTTTCGTAGACACTGGTTTATTTGTCTTCACATCAAACTTTGCAAACTTTGCAGATGATGTTTTGGTTCATTGTTTACCCCATGCATGGGGGTAGCACAAGCTTTTGTTATCTGTTTCATTATTCTGGCTCACTGGCCAACATTTCTTCCTTTTCTTCCCTCTGACAATTTTCCTTTTAAAAAATCTAATCTAGTCATTTTCTTCTAGTGTTCCAGTCTCTTGCCTGAGAGTAGCCAGGTGTACATCAATTTGTTGCTCAGAGGTTGTATTTCCATGACAAAGGAAGCCTCCTAAAAACACAGCACACTCTTATTTGTCTGGGTTCCCCAGAACCTGGCACAATGTATTTGGACTCTGCAAAGACTCTTGAAAACAAGTGATGAAAAACAAATAAACACACACACACACATAAACCAAGCAGGCTTAAACAATATTAAACAATAAAGCAGGTTTTTTAACTCACTAAACTAAAAAGTCCAGAATATGTTCTGATTTGGAGGAAGACTTGATGCAGTGGTTCAAACTCACCAAGGTCCATGTGTCTCCTTTTGGCAGCAAAATGGCGTTAGTGGTTCCAGGCTCCACAGCTTCATATCATATCATCGAGGAGAGGAAGAGATTCTCTTCTCGTTGCTTATGTGGAAGAGAAGGGAAAATCCTATTTCCAAGAAGCCAAATAGCTTCTTCTCATTTTTAATTGGCTATGATGTGCTTATCTTTGAATCAATCTTGGTGTCCATGGAGATAGTCTATGTCGATCGGCTTAAGTGAACCCAAGATACTCTTGAAGTCAGGGAACAGTGGTGGAGCCCACCCATGCCACCTTATTATGTTTACCAAAGAGGATATGTGTACTAAAGAAAAAATTTAAAGTTTTCCTAAGGAGAAGAACAGCAAAATAAAGATTTACACTTGTTGAATAAATGAATGAATGAACAATTGAATTGGATTCATGATGACTTTATAGTCCTTAAAACAGTACCAAGTCTTAAAATGTAGTCTAGGAATGGTAAAAATTATTTCTTGGATAATTTCCAAGAGGAAAGAGATATATCAAAATCTTCATGTCGTTACAAGAAAAGATATCGATGTTTCCTCAAACCAATTCATCTGTTCCTGATCTCTGTTCTCCTCTATATACAAGATTAGATTTGTGGTCCTTCCTGTTTGTGGCCATTTTTCTTTTAGTCAGATACTGCTTAAAACATGCCGTTATTTACAGTGTTCAAATCAGCTTCTTGTTTAGCTGTAAAATCTATCTTTTATACCATTCTCACAAATGTGTACATCACAACTCGAATATGAAGCTGAGTCCTCTAGAATTATAGAACAGAAGTCTGGCTTGTTTTTATTTTATTTGTTTTTCTTTTAATTATCTGCTGTTTCAGTGACAGTTGTCAACCATAGTAAATATATTTTTACCATGCATATAAATGTATTAAATGTCCATATATGAAGTTTCATACTCTGCTTCATTCTTGGACCAATCCCAATGAACTATGAAAATCCAATTTAAAAAATTACTATGGCATAACTAACTAAGACTATGTTCAACGTGACAGCACCAACACACTTTAGATATTTTTGGAGTTGTGGAATTGGTCATATACTCCAAAACTATGTTAAATATTTTGACAGAGAATGGTAGATACAGTCTACTTAAGACAACCACATTAGTTTTTTCTCCTTTCCTGGTTTAGTCTCCGTATATTGAAATATAATTTGCTTTGCTTTAAAAGAGAGTTACACACTATCCTGTGGCCCTAAGAGGTTATACTTTGGAGATGGATGTGAATTCAAATCTCACTTCTGCTACTTACTTGCTGTGAGGATGTAGGAAAGTTGCCTAGCCTTGCTAATTACAATTTCTCTAAGAATTAAATGAGTTAATTCAGGAAGAGCCCTTAGTATAAACCTGAAACATGGTAGGCATTCAATAAATGCCATTATTAACTCTTAAGCTCTCAGACGTTCATCCCAAGCCCTTCCTAGAATCAGTGTAATTCGTCTGTATAGGTGGGGATAAGGATGGATAGACATACTTAGAGATATATTTGGTTATCATACAGTAAATATTTTGAGAAAAGCAATTTTAGGGTAGAAAATTATAATTAATAACTTTTTAATAAATCTGCCTGAAAAATACCTGACGTTATATATCATATCTATACTGCAAGCCTAAACTAGCCATATATTTTTCTAAATACTTACTAGAAATCAGCCACACCCATCCCATTCATTTACATTGCTATCCTTGATTGTTTTCATGCTACACAGGTAAAGTTGAGCAGTTGCAACAGAGACCACCTGACTTGCAAAGCCTAAATATGTAAAATCTGTCTCCTTACAGAAAAAGTTTGCCAACCTCTGGGTTAGACTATCACTTAAGATCATTAAAAGGAGCTCTAGATGCAGTCAATAGATTGATACAAATTACCTTCAAGATCCATTTGAACCATCTTCTGATACCATAAAAATATCTCAATATGATTTGTGGGAGACACAACCTAAAAGACAAAATACATTTATTTCATTTAGACTTTTTATAGCCACATATAATAAGATTCTGAGTTCCCTGAAAGTAGAGCTAGAGACAAGCTTTTGAGAGCAGGTGGTTTATTTGGGAAGCGATACCAGGAAACACCAGTGGGGAACTGGAAAGGTTGAAACAGGGTATGAGGAAAAGGATGTTATTGAACTGATCACTGCTGTGAGCAACTGAAGCTCAATCCTTAAGGATTCCCTGAAGAGCTGTGTAAAATGCAACTAGAATGCCCATTTGAGGCTGGAAGAAGGGAACATTTATCCAGCAGCTTTGATCTTTCATCAGGCAAGCCCCTCATGGGGTTAACACTTCTAGATCTAGGTTAACATTCCTAGATTTGTACATGCACCTGTGCCAAGAGGATTTCCACACATTTTCCCCAACTCAGCCACATAGGAGGTCCAGGCTCAGAAAGTGAAAGACATGATATGGCTGTGGGAGGTGAGTGAGGTGCTATCAGGCTGCCCCAACAGGAAGCAAGCTGCCTAGCAACGGCTGGAGTAGAAGTCAAGAGGATATGAGGCAGGGAAGAGGAGGTGTCCCACAGAGTACCTGACATTCATCGAGTGCTCAGGGTGTGTAAATCACTGGGTGGGAAATGCTTTCCCTTCCATATCCCATGAACTGTGATACCAGCACAATGAGCTGATAGGTTTCCCTTAACCATTGTTTATGGTTAAAGAAATTAACGAGGAAACTTACGTTAGGGACACTAAATAGATAATAATTTCCATAATAGTAGTTAATATTCATTTCATGAAATTTTATAATAGCTAAGTCTGTAATTCCTGTACTCAATTGACTCAATCCCCACAAGAAACATTTCAGGTGGGTAAAATTGTTACCTGTGTTACATGGATGAGTACCCTGAGGTTTAGAGAGATTAAGACACTTGCCTTAAGATACAGCTAGTAAATGGCAGAGTTTGGTTGAGACTCAAACTCAGATTTCCAGGAGTTCATGCTCTTAAACATTTTCCTAATCTGCCTTTTAAAAACCTTTACAATTTTTTCTGTGAGCGTGTTAATGATCCCTGCGCTATGGCTAGGCTGTGCACTCAGTGCAGGCCAGTCAATAACAAGATTGAAAACCCCAATATGTTTATCATTTAATCAGTTATTTTAATCACTTGTTATTGATTAGATGACTGGAGAATAAAGTACATCCAAACTGAATTAAAATCAATGAATATGTTGGAGTTTCTACTGGTCCTTGTGGGCTTTTAGACTTCCATTATTTAGCTTCTAAGTGTTAGAACAACGATTCAAGTCCATGAATAGTATTTAAAAACACATTAATTCATTGGAAAGTGATTTTCATGCACGGCATACTATGGCTTTACATATGATAAGGAGCAAAAGGCAGTGTCTGAGGATGGAAAGATAAATAAGGTCTCACAATGGCCTGGGGCAATGAGAACAGTCCTGAATCTAGAGTCAGAATTTATGAATTCAAGGTCCAGCCCTGCCCCACCTGGGGTCCCAGACAAGTCTTTTAACCTCTCAAAGACAGTTTGCAGATTTTCAAGATGAGATACAGTATACCTCTAGACCATTATAAAGGTTCAGATGAAATAATATACTTGAAAACACTCGGTAAACCTTAAGTATGATATAAATGTAAGGGGTACCTTTTGGTACCTTTGAATACAACGAGCAGATTGTGCTTTCAAAGGTAATGCACCTACAGGAATAAATTCGAGAGCTGAAAAGCACTGAGATTTACAAACTGCCAGGCAATCTGTCAAGACTGGATAATTACGGTTACTATTTATATTTCAGTGGGACACTAGTTGATGGACTTGGTCCTTGAGAACCTTAGCATTTTTTCTTTTTCTTTTTTATTGTGGCAAAAAATACATAACATAAAATCTATCATCTTAACCATTTTTAAGTGTGCAGTTCAGTAGAGTCAAGTATATTCATATTGTTGTAAATCAGACGTCCAGAACATTTTCGTTTTGCAAATCTGAACCTCTATGCCTGTTAAACAACTCTTCCTCCCACTCCCAGTCCCTAGTAATCACCATTCTACTTTCTCTTTTTATACATTGCTGACTTTCATGGGATGCTTACCATGTGCCAAACATTTTCTATTCTTTCCCATATTATTGAGAAATCTACCTTCTGCTTACTAAATGCACAAAGATGCCATAAAAGAATTGATTTTATCAGTTTTTTTTTCTATACTTACAAAGTCATTCAAAGTGATGCAGGTGATATTTTTCCTCCGATTTCTGGGTAAAATGTTCTGCTACATGGTTCTAGAACTTGAATCTTCTGCATTTGGATTTAGATTCATCAATGGCCTGGGTAGGTGGGAAAGTGAGTCAAAACATGCCTAGAGAACAGGAATGCCCACATCCTGCAAGAGGACCGACTGACAGGTGGGGTTGGACTTCAAGAAACTCCTCTGAGAAGCTTAGGCTTTCTTTATCCCTAACTCTGAAGTTTCAAAGGAAATGTTTCTCCCTGCCAAAGATCCAGGACAGAGAAGAGATGACCTGCTTGTTCTCCATCTCAGAGCAAAAGAGCCCACAGGGAAGTGGCATTGGTTAAAATAAACTTTATGTGATGTTTTTGCAGGAAAGCACATGCTGACTCTGACATTGCTCCTGATCCTGATTCTTTTGTCAAATTCTCCTTGTATCTTCCTCAGTTGGTGATTTACTTCCTCCTTTCCTTTATAGGATCTTTCACAAGGTTCCTGGCCTCCTTCATTTTATATTCTACCAGGTTTGCCTTGGGTGATATCTTCTTCCAGTTCAATCACAGGGCTGAGTTAGAAACAGGCCAGACTGTTTCTAATCTCTCAAATTCAACACACAAATATACACATATACATGCACACACATTGGGTAAGACACAACTGGCAAATGTGGATAGACTCTGACTTACGGATATGTTTTATTATTGTTACTGTGGTAATAACACAACATGAGATCTACACTCTTAACCAATTTTTAAGTGTACAATATGGTATTGCTAACTATAGGGACAGTGCTGTAAAGAAGATCTCTAGAACTTATTTATGTTGTAAAACTGAGACTTTATACCCATTGAAGAGCAACTCCCCATTTCTGCATCCTCCCGGCCCCTGATGACCACAATGCCACCCTCTGATTCTGTGAGTTTAACTATTTTAGATACTTCATACAAGTGCAACCATGCAGTGTTTATCTTTCTGTGACTGGTTCATTTCATTTACTATGATGTCCTCAAGGTTCATCCATGTTGTCACATTGAAGGATTTCCTTCTTTTACAACTATCATATGATCCAGCAAGCCCACTTCTGGGTATTTATCTAAAAGAATTGACATGAGGATCTAAAAGAATTGACATGAGTATCTAAAAGAGATATAAGCACTCCAGCATTCATTGCAGCACTATTCACAATAGCCAAGATACAGAAATAACCCCAATGTCCAACAACAGATGAATGGATAAAGAAAATATGATACACACAATGGAATATTACTCAGTTTTAAAATAAATGTGTATGGTTTTTTTTTTTAATTGGCACAGAGGTTTGGGTTTTCTTTTTTTGTTTTTACTTTGAATTAATCTTCCAACATTTAAAAAATTGAATATTTTACACATATACAAAGTAAGATTTCTTCTTTCTCTTGGAATATTTGTAGCTTTATAATACTGATCCACACTCTAATATGCTGATAGCCCATGAGAGCTGAGAAGGAGCTGTCGTTTTAGACTAGATTAGTGTTCTTTAATATATGACCAGCTCCTCTGGTCTGTTTTCTGTCACAATTCCTGGCTGGCCCCAGTAATATGAAAGCTTGATACCTTTTAGTTAGTAAATCTTGTTTTTACCTCCGGAAACTATGCATCTCTTTGTCTGACTCATCAGCCCCCAAGAAGAAAGCAGAGTCAGTTACAATCTCTGCCTATCCCTTGCCAGTGATAAAAGCTTTTTTTACATTACTTAGGCTGACTTAGTCCCTTTTGATTAAATATGAGGACACAGAAGGTACTAGAATACCAGTTTCATGAGGACAAGGACATTTTTTTCTTCTGGATCTGCAGTGCCTAAAATAGTGCCTACACATAGTAGATGACCAATGAAAATTTGTTGAATGACTAAATAAACTGAATTCATATGATATAAAGAGGTCTTCAACTCCTTAAGATAGAAGAGGGATATTCTACTTAGTTTTGTTTGAAAATCATTCTAAGTCTTTACTTTCATTTGTGACTGAGATCCTATATGTTGGCCAAAGAGGAAAACCAAAGGTCTATACCATTTGATTTCTATACAAAGAGAATTAGTAGTTAAAGCAATGGGGAGTTAAACTGCTTAAGTTCAAATTCTAGTTCACCACTGACAGCTGTGCAACCTTATTATGCTTTCAATATATCTATGTCTATATCTATATCTATACACACACACACACACACAGTGGTACTTACCTCATAGAGCATGAGGTTAAATGAGACAATCTATATAAAGCATCTTAGCAAAGCATTTAACACATAGTATGTACTTGATAAATGTTAATGTTGCCATATCTTGAAGCTCATTTTAGAATAGAGGAGAGTAAATCATTTTATCTGGAGCAGAGAATTCATATAGATTAGTAGTGGAGTGGGGAAGAGAGAGTGCTAGAGCTAAGTAGAGGGCCAGAATTCAGTATTCTAGGCAGTGAGAGTTATGCAGTGTGCTGAAAACAGCAAAATGGTTTACAGCCCCCCCACCCCCAACACACACACACACACACACACACACACACACTATGGACTAGAAGGATTAACCCGGGAGTAGCAGAGGGTGAGCTGAATTAAAGGCAGGCCCTACCTCTGGTCTCTCTATGTACTGAAAAATGTAGATTCTGGGTTTTCTTTTGCTTATACTTTGTCATGTATGTAGAAAATTATTCTAATTTTCTTCAGTTTGAGAAGTTTGATTTGGTTCTAAAAGGTTAATTAGTTCCCAGATTTGTAAATTAGGCAAAGCCAGGGGCTCTGGCTCCTTCCCTCCGAGTCAGGACAATCTTCATCAGCACTTCTCAGAATAATACACCAATCAGGGAAAGAAATTTCACCCATTCACTTTGCTCTCTCTGTGGTACTTAAGCCTTTCAAAATAACAGGCCCTTGTGACCAAGAGGTCATCTGGAAAACTATCTTGGGAGCTCTTCAAAGTCAGCTCTCTCAGCACCTTTCTTTATGACCCAGTGAGTAGAGGAAAAGCAAAGAAGAACACATTGTTTCGAGGTCATTTTCAAGCACTGTTCTACTTGGTATCTCTCCATCCACGGATGAAAAATTCAGTTAGGTTCCATTTTTGTTTTTTTGGTTGTTTCTCTGGAACTAATAAAAAGTGTTTCCTAGAATGGAAAACTATTAAACTGGAGGCATCTTAGAGTTTTTTCCAGCCAAATAGCCAAAGAAGAAAACCTCTTAATAAATAGCATCCTGAGAAGTGATCTGGTTTTGTGAAGAAAAGGGAGTTATTTCAATTTTACATCCGGATCATTAGCCCTTCATTCATGCATATTGTATCCATCAATCCAACAAATGTATATATTGACTATCTCGTTTATTCCTGGTCCTATCTATATGGTGTTGAACAACACAATGTCCCAGTTGACATGAAACTTATATATTAATATCATATGCTAGTCCATGACTGATGCTTTTTGTAGGCTGTATAGAATAATAATTAGCAGTTTGAATTCTGAAGAATTACAGACCTGGGATAGAATCTCATACTCTCTCTCTGGTCTTGGACAAATTTCTTAATTTCTCTAAGCAGTAGCTACTTTACCAGCAAACTGGAAAAAGTGAGAGTATCTGTCTCACATATTGTTGAAAAGATTAAATGAAAGAATGCATGTCGAGTGATTACCATTATAGTAGGGACATAATGAGTGGTCAATAAATGTTAGAGATTATGACAAAAGTGATGCCTATTGCAAAGATACACTAATCATTGATTCTCACTTTTCAGATTAGCTCATTCCAGTAATAGATTCTATCCTTGCTTCACTTATCACATATCTGTAGATATTTTGAACATATATGATATATGGCCATGAACTAAAAAATAAGAAAGACAGAAAGACAGGAAGGAAGGGAGGAAGGGAGGAAGGGAGGAAGGAAGGAAGGAAGGAGAGAAGGAAGGAAGGAAAAATGAATACCCCATGTTTTTAGAATAGGTATGGAAGTAATAGATCCAATCTGTAAACTTGAATTCATCAATATCATCAAACTGCCATGGAAGTCTGTGCTAAAATATTTAAAAGATTGATTGCCTTAAGAAATTTCCATTTTTGATTTGGGATGGTGATAATAATCGAATCAAAGAAACTACATAACATCTAATCAATTAGGCATCAGTAATCATTAAAAGGATAAAAGTTAATTTTCTGGCTCTAAATAATATTCATTATTCTCAAAATGTTGGTCAGTGAAAATGATTTTATTCTAATTTAAAAACCAAACAGTCAAGAAGCACTAGAATGAGAGAATAATTTAGACAAACCCTTAACTTACAAATTTCTAAGTTGTCTTTGGACATCTAATCAGAATTAATGGCATATAAGATTTTTTTTACTATTATGTTAATAAACTCTTCACTTTTCTTTCTGAAGATTTATTTTTCTTTCTTTTAATACCAAAGGGAAATGACTAGAGAGAGCTAAAGTGGCCAACTATACTGTATGATTTTGGAGGCCAAAGAGGTTCTACATATATAATGTTTCTCCTCTGCTTAACTGAAATTCTAGTCAGTTCCTTTATTTATTTATTTGTTTATTTTTTTGAGACAGAGTCTTGCTCTGTTGCTTGGGCCAGTGTGCCGTGGTGTCAGCCTAGCTCACAGTAACCTCAAACTCCTGGGCCCAAGCAATCCTCCTGTCTCAACCTCCCAAGTAGCTGGGACTACAGGCATGTGCCACCATGCCTGGCTAATTTTTCTATATATATTTTTAGTTGGTCAGATAATTTCTTTCTATTTTTAGTAGAGACGGGGTCTCGCTCTTGCTCAGGCTGCAGTCAGTTCCTTTAATTTGAAACTCAAATTTTCATGGAAAAGGTAGGCATTCAAGCTATTATCAAGTGTTTATATTTTGATGTGAATAAACTTATTTATTTAGCCTGTTTATATGGGAATACATTTAATACTCTCATTGACCAAGAATCAAGCAGAATTGGAAAGAACAACTGAAAATCTCAGTCCTCTTTCCTGCAAAAAAAATAGCCCATTCTCAAAGTTTCATACACAAACTTAAATACACACACATATATTTTTACATAAATGTGGCCATATTATACATACTGTTCTTCCATATATTTTTTTCACAATCTATTTTGATGATCCTTCTGTGTTTGTGTGTGTAGGGCCTCTCTTTATTTTATGCATGCATAGTAGTGATGATTTATTTAACCATTTTCCTCAATAGTGAACATCAGATTATTTCCAATTACTTGCTATTTCAAAGAGTGCTGAAATTAATGTTCTTATGTGTACGTGTCTTTGTGTATGTGGATGATATTTTCATTAAGATAAATTTATATACTCCAAACATAAAATTGTAGTAATAATACTAATCGCTTAAATAATACTTAAAATTTGATAGATTGTGTCAAATCTCCTTCCAAAACATTTTATCAATTTAGAATCTCATTTTATTTGTCAAGAATTCTGTAACAAAAAAATGCTAATTAAAAGTAGTCTAAACAAATAGGGTTTATTTTTCTCACAAAATAGTAGGTCTGGAGTAGCAGCTACTGATATTTGTTCGATGTCCTAAAAATATCATGGCTGCATATCTGTGAGTTCCTTGGCCTTTCTCTTAGGATGACAAGATGACAGCCATTGCTCCAGGCATCATGTCCACATTCAAAACATAATGAAGCAGAGAAGGGAGAGAAGGGAGTTACTTACTACAACTCTTCCTTCTTATCACTAAATACTCACTTTCTTATATACCTCCACAGCACATTTAATGTTTATTAGACCTCCACAGTATGTTTATTGATTAGAAAGATGGCACTTGAACACCATGGCTGCAAAGAGAGCTGGAAAAATGAGTATTTATATTTCTAGCCTCTAAAGTTGAGGCAAGCAAAGGAGAAAGTGGTGGGAAATGGGTATGAGTTAACAAAATATCAATGTTTTTCAGGCCCATAGAGGTATCTGAAAATGCCCATTTTATGGCATTCTTGCCAACATTAGAAAGCTCAAGCTTTCTTAATACTCTTATGATGTACAAAAAGATATATCTGCTTGTTAAAATTTTATTTACCTGATAATCTATGAAGTTCAGTGTCTTTTTAATTTAAAAAAAAAGGAAGTACTTGTATTTTAATCAAAAGAATCAGTAAATTAGAATGCAGATAAACTAAGAGTGTACAGTTTATAGATTTTGCAAGTATTAGTGAGCAAAATATATGAATTAAATATTACTATCTATTTAGAATAAACTTTAATTAGATATCTGGTATAACTGAATCTCCAGTGCAATTTGCCTGTTTTAATAAATATAATTTAGACTTTTATGTATTACCTTGAGGGAAAATCTGAGTTATGCTGGAAAAAAACTAGAAAATTCATAAATCTATCTTTGAAAACATTCAATGGGAATATTAAGGGATTTACATACCTAATCTGCCTTACTTCTTGTCTCATACTTTATAATAAAAATCAGCCTTCCCAAATTACCTAAGAGCTCCAGGTGGGAGAATTTCTATGAAATTAAATAACTTCTGCCCCAAAAGTGGGCAGAAGTTAAAGTTGTAGACTCTGGAACCAGAATGCTTAAGTTGGAACTCCAACTCCACTAGTTAGTATCTATGTGACCTTAGACAAAGCTATTATCCTCTCTGCATCTCAATTTACTTTTATGTAAAGTAGGACTAGTAATAGTGCATGTCATAGACAGTAACTGCATATTAAATGAATTCATACATATAAACATATCTATGCCTGTTATATAGTAAGTGTTCAAAAATTTCAGCCATTAACTACAGTATGTTTCCTGCTAAACACCACAGATAACCTTGGAAAATTATTAAACTCATGTTTTTACATGCCATCCCTGTATGTAACGTGGAAAAAAACCCACATAAGGTGTGTCTCAACTGTAATACAATTTTTATAATTTTTGAAACTAGAATATAGGCATATAAAGCAGGGTGGTTCTCTAATATTTAGTGCTAATGCTTATCACAATGCTTCTATGAGTTATCTACTACTGTAAAACAAACTATTCTAAAGCTTCATGCCCTAAAACAAGTAAAAATTATTATTTCTCAAGATTCTGGGTGTTAATTGGGAAGTCCTGCTGATCTCACCTGGGTTTACTCATGAAGCCAGTCTGCTAAAGAATCAGCCAAGGGCTGGACTCAGCTGAGGTTTTTCCCCATGTCGACTTTCATCCTAGCCTTGCCGCCTTCCTTGAACGGTGATCTCAGGAAAGCATTCTAAAATGGTAAAAACCAAAAGCTGCAAGGCTTCACATGACTGAGCTTTGGAAGTCATCTGCATATTCTGTTCGTCAGAGCAAGTAATGACGTCAGCTATGTGTAAGAATTGGGAAAGCTAGTCCGCACCTCTTGATGGGACCAGCTTCAAAGTCACATTGCAAAGTGTGGGACGAATTGGTTCAGCCATGTTTGAAACAATCTACCTCATACTCCAATGTTTCTATTTATTGTAAATGAGTGAAATGGAAAAGAGAAGTTTTGGTTTGGTCTGTTCTTTTTTGTGTGTATTATAAGCTTTATTTATTTTGATCCTGTGATTTTTCTGTGAAGAGATATTTTAGATGTAAGTTTACAGATGAGGAAACTGAGGTATAGAGAGGTTAACCTATCACTACCCCTCACAGCTTAATGGAAAACTCCCTTTTATATCTCTCTGTCCTAACCTGTTGGGCAGCACAGGGAGAGATTTTGAGTTGTTTAGGACAGAGATGACCAAAAAGGGGTATTAGAAGGATAAGACAGGAAGAGCAGATAAATAAGAAAATAATCTGCCCATTTCAAGATTTTCCTAGAGTCTGCCTTTTTGTATTATTCAGAGGGAGGAAATTAGGCATCTACTGTAACACAGAGAATACACTTTTGCAGACCAAAACTAACATGTCAATATAGCAAAATTTACTGAGTAACTTGTTCAATACAAGTGATCAACAAACACTCATTTGCCAGTGTCCTGACTTTGAAAAGATTGAGCATAAAAATAGTAAATATATATTTATGTGTAGTAAATGGTGTGTGTATATATCTATCTATATATAGTAAATACTGTGTATATATAAATACAATGTGTGTGTATGCATATAATAGATATAGTATATATGTATAATGTCATTTTTAGATAAATCAGGTGGGTGTGCTTTGAACAATAGACCTCATAGTCCAGAATGTAAACATAAGAAGGATTGGCTTGGCTTGTGCAATGCATCTTCACTGGATGAATTCACTCTCTCCACCCACCATGCATTTCCCCACCCTACCACTCCCCACCTCCACAATAAATTAACTTTCTTACCTGTGTATTCACTCTGATGGCCTGGCATTATTCAACTTATCAAACTAGAAAATAACTATGTAAGCAAAAGGTCTCTCCTCAAAAAGACAAAATAATTTATTAGAAATGTGAGTCATAAAACCATTAGTATCAGCCTCAAAGATCTGAAGGCTTAAGGCTTGTAAAAAAAACTCAGAAACATTAGATTTTTGTTTATAAAAATTTCATGTCCTAAATGAGAATGGTCTTCTCTCAGAACACGCTGGCTCTCACAGACTCAGATACTGAAACAAGTCCATCTGCAGCGAGGGGCGCAGAGACCTTAGCTGCTTACAAATGGTAATGACATCTATTTCCACAGATCTTTGTTGTGGAGTCAAATGAATATGCTGTTAAGAAGAAGAAATGGTTTAGTTTCAATTATTAAAATTGCTTATTGACCACAACAAATGCAGTGGCTAGGATATTGTCCTCCATATCACATGGGCAGGGTAGAATACAAATATTTTATTTGCCACTTCAAAGAGAGGACTTAGTGACAGAAATTTTGGATCCTGTCGGAGAGGCCAGAGTGATGTCTGAAAGGGGAGAGTTCATCAAATCCACTGCTCTGATATTGTTGGGGACCACAATCACTTCGAACAATAGATACCCCAATACCACAGGGGCCGAATTATTCTAATTATTAGGCAGTGGAAGCAAATTAACGGAAACCACATTGGAAAAGAAAGATAATTTATTCTCAGTCATGGGAAATTTTTAGTGTCTCTTGGGAGTAGAATTACTTAGGAAAACAAATGAAATTGAATATGATAGCTTTGTGACATAAATTTAATTTATGCCTACAATTTAACTGAGTTGACTGAGAGCCAAGCTTATTCAGTCAGTTCGGCACGTAACAGCTTGAATGGCAATT
Source organism: Eulemur rufifrons (assembly GCF_041146395.1). NCBI lineage: Eukaryota > Metazoa > Chordata > Mammalia > Primates > Lemuridae > Eulemur > Eulemur rufifrons. Next base: position 23,134,313 of record NC_090992.1, read on the forward strand.
GGTCAATTTTTGCACATCACCCTTGTTCAAAACAAGACCCTATTTGGAGTCTCTAAGTCTCCCTTTTACAACTCCCCAAACTTATTTGGTGCTACATTTTGTGCATGCAATTAACTAGCATTAGAAAACCCTGATTAAAACATTATGATTAATTCAAGCACATTCATTTCCACATCATCAGTTCTGTTCATTTGAGTCTGTGCTCATTGCATCTTTTTAGCCACTGCTTCTTTATTTAAATAAAAAATCAAAATATCATCTCTATGCCAGGAGCAGAGAGGGGGAAAACTGGGGTACTGTAGGGTTGTGTTTTGATCTATTTGTAGGTTCTTCAAGAGCTGGTAGTCTATAAATTTATTTATGCTAAAACATTTTTAGAGTTGAATTTTACATCCAACGTGGATTTCAAAAGAACTTCAAGCAGTACATTTTCTCCTTCATTTCAGTGTCAAGTATCAAAATTGTATTTGATGTCCAAGGAACTTGTAAGATCTCTATTTTCCTTTGAGGAAGGAAGGTCATAATTTTCCACTATCAAAAAGGACTTAAAGTCCCAATTTCTATAGTTTCTTCATAAGTGCTCTCTCTTCCACTTTGACTGCTCTACTCTCTAACTTCTTTTCCCTTTTTGAATGGCTTTTCTGTTCTCAGACTCCTTGGATTTCTTCATTAAAGTTACCCTGTACCTGCACGTTGTCATCTATCCCGGATGAAGACGAGAAAGTTGTCTGCTGGATAAAGTGGCAAAGATTTAGCTGAAAACGGAATTGATGAGCTGACCTTGAGGGAGATAAAGTATTCAGAGAATGGTTCACCCACTAATAAATGTGTAGGAATAGGGAAATGTCAGCCACACTTTCTCATATATATTAATCCCTCACAGGTTTTTCTACTCCAGTGTGCCCTGAGCCACATTTAGGTTGGCACTTGTTTGCTCTATTCTTTGAAATTATGGCATTTTGAGAAGGCAGTAATTGACAATGCCATGAAGACTATGCTCAGGGCATGTTCAACATTGCAAAAAATTATTCACTCAGAATTTATTTCTCCGGATATTACCATTAACTCTTCCCTTCTATCAAGAAGACCTGAAGTGATGAAGGGACACAATTACACCAGAGAAATGACTGACTCAGAAACTGCTCCAGTCGTGACCACACACCCTCCATTTTGAAAAATGTTGTGAGTAAATAACATAATTATTATATCATACTGGCATTGTGTAATTTCTGCTATTCCCAGAAATCAAAACAACCATGAAAGGAAAATAGGTCAACACTATCAAAACCATAAAACTCAATAGGATAATACATCTGAAAGTGATTTCATGAGAGGAAATTCAGAGATATGCTTCAACAAAGGCATGGGCAGTAGGAGTTTGTACATGGGCAGGTATGGGGCAGGGGTCCTCAAAAGAGTTTAATCATGTAAATGTCTACTGTCAAATAAAAGCTATTTTCCATAATTCATGCACCAATATTTTTTATGCCACAGCACACTTTCAGTGGATGATAACTACATGGTGAAATTTTAAGATGTTCCAGATAGGCTTGTAAGGCTATAATGTCCTGAATCACCTCTGTTTGGGCTTTTGAAAAAAGTGAAAACATTTTTATCAAGTTAAGGCACAACACATTTTTATTAGGTTAAGGAACAACATTATCCAAGAGGAAATGTTATTATATAACTTTATTTTATAGCATTATAATATATAGTATATACTATATAATGTGTATCATATATATTATAGTACTGTGTACTATATACTATATATTATATATATATTCTAAGTATATTCTATATCTAGAATATATTCACAAGATTAATCAATTATTATCCACTTTCATGCAGGAATGAGTTTGTGGAAGGAAGAACATTGAACTAGAAGATAGACAATTCCAATGTAAGTCCCAATCCTGCCTCCTAACTCTTCAAACAGCCTTGAGTTAACATAATTATTCTTTCTGAATATCAACAACTCCATTTGGAAAATGGAGATGTAAAAGATAGATATTGAGTCTCTATAAGGACTGCTGTGGAGATCTAATGAGATAATGGCTATGGGTGAATTTTATAAAAGTGCAGAATCGTTTCATCTTACATGAGGGTTAGGTTCTAAAATTGGTACATGAAATGAAAAACAGTTAAAATCAAAATTACCTGTGGGAAAAAATTGTTTAAATATCCTTTAAAGCAAAGGATTTATAGTAGGGTTGCCAAACGTCACATATATAAACGTATTAAGAAAGTATTTATTTATTTACAATTCAAATTTAACAGGGTGTCATCATTCATTTTGGCTGCTATAATAAAATACCATAAACTGGGTGGCTTAGAAACAACAGAAATTTATTTCTCACAGCTCTGGAGCCTGGAAAGTCCAAGATCAAGGCACCAGCAGATCTGGTATCTGGAGAGGGCTGTCTTCTGGCTGTAACCTCACATGATGGGAAAATGACAAGGCAGATCATGGGGCCTCTTTTATGACAACATTAATCCTATTCATGAGGCCTCAACCCTTATCTAATTACCTCCCCAAAACATCCCCTAATACCATGACATTGGTGATTAGGTCTTCAACATATATATTTGGGGGGGGGGGGCTCAAACCTTCATTACAGTGCTGGATATCCTGTATTTTATGTGGCAACTTTAATTTATGGCTAATTCACACACCGTGAGTGAGCTAATGTGAGGATTTTCACCTTTGGACAGCAGACGGACTCACCCTTAACGAGGGGACGGTTTGTAGGCAAAGAGGCACACAGCACCTGGGAGAAAGAAGAGCAGATTTATTTCTTCCTTATCCTGTCCACTGTAGGTCATATGCTTAACGAATGGAAGGGAAGAATGAACTACAGTTTTTGTTTTTTCTGTTTGTCTTGGTAAGTGTGTACAAGTAATATAAGTTAATGTACAACATAAGGGGTGTATGAAGTGTCATAAAATATCAGAAAATATTACTATGGTGACTACTAATCAAAACTCTATGTGTAAACTCCGAAAGAAAAGAGAAACTTTGCTTTTAAACTAAAGTCACATCTTGGTAATCTTTGGTCAATCTTGAAATCCAATAATACCACATCCAATAGTTTTCACTTCAACCAAGTCACAATTACTGTTTGAAAGCTCACTAGCTCTGAACTTCCTGCAACAGTTTTATGATGCAATGAATACTCCAAGATGAGCATGAAGATCTTTGCACATCTTGTTATCATACATCAGAAACTTGGAAAAAAAATATCGGGCACACACATTCATTATCCTGACAGTCTGCATCAAAAATGAATCCTTCAAATAGAATTTTAATACATGTACTATGGAGATTACAAAACATCTCCCCTTCACTATCCAGATAATAAATTATCAGATAACCTATTGTAATCCACAAATAAGGTAGAAAGAAATTTATTTATGTATTTATTTATTTTAAATTGACAAAAATTATATATATTTATGGTTTACAACATGATGTTTTGATATGCATACATATAGAATGGCCAAATCTAGCTATAAAATATCTTTATAAGAAAGTGCATTTCTGTTGTTGCTTGTTTGAAAAAAATTCCCTGTCTTTTGAAACCAAATTACTGCAATTAGGGACTCATCAAGCATGGATAAAGAGTTACTAAAATTATTAATAATATAGCTGTAAAAGAATATGGTATCCCTAATTGTTATATTGGCTTTAAAATATCTAATTTACTTTATTTAAAATTCAGAATATTTATTATATATTGTTTTTAAAAACTAGTTCATGCAACTTACCAAAATAGTCAATGTGTGTCTATGTCAGTTTTCTTTTTTATTTGATTCTATTTACTTTAGCACATTCAGTCTATTGTCAAAATACCCATGATGGCTACAGTGGTTTCCATGTAGGTGAAATCCTAACAATTGAGCAGCTGCCACAATCTGAAAAGTGTCCTTCACTTCTCTGAGCCTTCTACATCCGTAAAACGGGAGAGGAGAGGATGTGTGACACTATTTCCTAAGTAAGTTTCCTCCAATTTCTAACATTCTTTAAAGTGGTTAAAGTTGGTCTGAAATTACCAACTCTGTTCTCTGAAATGCTTGAGACTAAGCGGTGCCAAGGCTAGAATTCAGCAAAGATTTTAGCAAATGCAAAACTAGGCCTGTGGATATAAATCAAAACAGTTCTTTTGCTCTTTCAGGAGCTGTGCCAGTGTGATCAGAATGCCGCTGAAGAATCCGTGACGTTCCGTGGAAGTTTCCACAAGCACCTTCTTTTCTCATAGGCCAAATAGCAGGCCATATCTTGGGCTTAAGCAGTCCACATATTTTACTATCTCAGCAGAATAGCCACTATAAGGTGCATGTACACATGAGAGAGGGAAAGAAAGACAGACAGACACACAAACACACACACACACAAAGAGATTAAACATTACTGATGTTTTACTTTTTTGCCAATTTATTTTCATCACATCTTGATGAATCCAGAATCCCAAATAACTTGCAGTCTCCGTGGCCAGTTTACTTCTTCCACTGCTCAAACCTGTTTTACATTGCAGCAATCCTTCCATGCTCCATAAAAACATTTACAGTTTTTGCCTTGCAATTGTTGATTAAAAGTGTGCAGCCTTGAGCAACTATTTTACATTAATCAAATCCATAAGGCTCCTTGATTGTTAACTTGAGCTATTATTTTATTCAATCAATAATAATAATAATTTCTCTTGGTGTTGTCATCCGTTTTATTTCTATCCTCCTGAAGAAAATAAAATTCAACCTCTAATTTTGTTTATATTGATTGGCCCCATAGGATGAGACGGAAAGTGAGGTCTTTGATAACATGTTCCCATTTCCTTATAAATGTTTCTAAAAGGCTTGTGTTCAAAATACATTTTTAAACTATTTTTAAAGTAGCCCGTTGCACTGTACACATCAAAACAATCAAAAGAGAAATTTGAATGACAAAGTCCATTGATGAACTGAGAAAGTCCAGAGGTCATGATCGAGTTTCCCACTCTTTTTAGGTAGGCTGTTAGATGCCTACACATGCTCATTCAGCTTTTTCAGCCAGTCACATGTGCACTAATGTGCTTCAAAGGCATACACTGCATGATGACCTTTTAGTCAATAATGGACCACGTATACGACAGTGGTCCCATAAGATAATAATGGAGCTGAAAAGTTCCTATTGTCCAGTGGTGCGGCGCTGTCATAACATCACAGCACAATTCATTACTCATGTGTTTATGGTTGTTTTGCTGTAAATAAACCTATTATGTACCAATGGTGTAAAAGTATAGCACTTGTAATTATGTGCAATGCATAAGACTTGATAATGATAATAAATGACTGTGCTACTGGTTGATGTATTGACTATATTATACTTTCTATCATTGTTTTAGAGTATACTCCTTCTACTTGTATTTTTTTAAATAGTTACCTTTAAAACATCCTCAGGTAATTCCTGTAGGAGGTATGCCAGAAGAAGACATTGTTATCCTAGGAGATGACAGTTTCATAAGTGTTTTTGCCCCTGAAGATCTTCCAGTGGGATGAGACGTGGAGGAGGAAGACAGTGATACTGATGATCCAGAGCCTGTGCGGGCCTAGGCTGATGTGTGTGTTTGTGTCGTAGTTTTTAACAAAAAAAACTTTAAAAAGTAAAATAAATAAATAAAAATGTTTAAAATAAAAAAACCACATAGAATAAGGATATAAAGAAAAAATATTTTTGCACAGCTGTACAATATGTTTGGGTTTTAAGCTGTTGCAAAAGACTCAAAAAGTTAAAATTTATTTGAGTTTATAAAGTAAAAAAGTTACGGTAAGTTAAGGTTAGTTTATTATTGAAGAAAGAAAAATATATTTTTACAAATATATTTTGTTTATACTGATCAGCCCCTTATGGTGGGATGGAAAGTGAGGTCTTTGATAACATTGCACTTAGTGTAGCCCAAGTGCACAGTACTGTCCTAGGCCTTCACATTCACTCACCACCCACTCACTGACTCACATAAAGCAACTTCTGGCCCTGCAAGCTCCGTTTACAGCAAGTGCTCTATACAAGTGCACCATTTTTATCTTTTCTACCGTATTGTCACTACAGCTTTTCCATGTTTAGATATGTTTAGATACACAAATACTTCCCAATGTGTTACAGTCACCTACAGTACTCAGTATAGTAACATGCTGTACAGGTTTGTAGCCCAGGAGCAATAGGTTACACCACACAGCTTATGGGTGTAGTAGGCTATACCACCTACGCTTGAATAAGTACACTCTGTGATGTCCACACAACAACAAATCACCTAACAAAGCATTTCACAGAATGTATCCCCAACATCAAGCAATGCACAATTGAATATCATAGTGAAATTGTCTTTGATAATTATTTTACCATAAGTTACTTTTCAAATTAATATAATTTCAGACTTCATCACTCTATGTGTCTTAGTTTCTTTCAGCTACTATTAAAAAAACATAGACTAGGTGGCTTATAAACAACAGAAATTTATTTCTTAAAGTTGTAGAGGCTGGGAAGTTCAAGGTCAAGGTGCCAGCAAATTCAGTATCTGGTAAGGGCCCACTTCATTCATAGATGGCACCGTCTCACTGTGACCTTACATGGCAGGAGGGGTGAGGGATCCTTTTCCCTCTTTTATAACGGCATTGATCCCATTCATGAGGGCTCTGGCCTCATGACCTAATCATCTCTGCAAATCCCCTCTTAACGCCATCACCTTGAAGTTTAAAATTTCAACATGTGAGTTTTGGTGGGGGTTGGAAGAGGATACAAATTTTCAGACCAAGCACTAAGGATACTTAAGAAACATTTATAAAATGATGAAACCAGGATGGCATTTTTGTTTGTTTTTTTTTTGTTTGTTTGTTTGGTTTTTTTTGTTTTGTTTTATTGCATGTTTTCACTCCTATGTGAGAGGTACAAATAAATAAATAAACTCATGGCTATCGAGAGTAGAATGATAGTCATCAGAGGCTGGGAAGGGTAAGGGGTGAGGAAAGTGGGGATGGCTAATCAGCACAAAAATACAATAAGAATGACTGAGATCTAGTAGTTGATAGTACAATAGAATGACTATAGTTAACAACAATGTGTTGTACATTTAAAAATAACTAAAAGAGTAGAATTGGAATGTTCCTAACACAAAGAAAGAATGAATGCTCGAGGTGACGGGTACCCTCATTACTCTGATTTGAACGTTACACATTGTATGCTTGTAGCAAAACATCACACATATCCCATCAATATGTACAATTATGTAACCATAATAACTAAAAATTAAAAAGTTTTTTAAAAATAGTAGTTAAGAAAAGAATTAGGTAAGCTTCAGTCTTCCAAGCAGTTGAAAAATATATTATATATTGTGTATACACTGAAAAATCCTTTCTGACTTTTTGTCTGCTTGCACTATCAATTACTAAGAGCGGAGTGCATAGAGTTCTAATTGTAGCTGGAATTGCTATCATCTTTCACACTGTTAAGTTTATTGTGGTATCAACATCAATATCATTTTCTGTCAAAAGCATTGGTGATTCAAAATTATTCTGAATTTCCCTCATCATTTCACTGGTTTTAAGCATATGCTTAAAATATCCTATTTTATTCAACAATTTGTGCTTCTTGTTGCAAGTGAAATTATTGTAATTTGAGGCAAAAAAAAAAATGAAAATCTCAATACCCAGAAATTGGGAATTCTTTTGTTACATGGGAACTAAAATTGAATATAGTCCCTTGTTTGTGAATTAAAAAAATTGAATGAATATACAGGAAGTTGAATTGGTTTCTGGAAGCTGGTGCTTTTTTGAATTTGTAATCAGTACTGGGGGTGGGGTGGTGGGGAAGCAAAGCCTAATTTCTAAGGTAGCAAATGAACTTTTCAAAAACAGCAGTCTTAAAAAATAACAAATGCTGGTGAGGATACAGAGAAAAAGGAGCTATTACACACTGTTGGTGGGAATATAAATTAGTACAGCCACTATGGAAAACAGTATGGACCTTTCTCAAACAAACTAAAAACAGAACTACCATACGATCCAGAAATCCTGCTAATGGGTAGGAAATCAGCGTATCAAAGGGATATCTACACCCCCAGGTTTATTGTAGCACTATTCACAATAGCCAAGATATGCAATCAACATAAGTGTCCATCACAGATGAACAGATAAAGAAAATGTGGTACATATACACAATGGAATACTATTCAGCTATAAAAAAGTGAAATCCTATAATTTGGAGCAATATGGATGGAACTGGAGGTCATTATGTTAAGTGAAATAAGACAGGCACAGAAAGAAAAATAGCACATATTTTCACTCATATGGGAGCTAAAAAATTTGATCTCATGGAAGTAGAGAGGAGAATGATAATTAACAGAGGTCGAGAAGGGTGGCAAAAGGCAAAGAGGTTGGTTAATGGGTATAAACATACAGATAAAGAGAAGGAATAAGTTCTAGTGTTCGATAGTACAGTAAGGCAACAACAGTTAATAATAATATATTGTACATTTCAAAATAGCTAAAAGAGAAGGTTTGAAATGTCCCCAACACACACAAAAAACTGATGTGTTTGAGGTGGATGAATAGCCTATAAATAAATGCCTGATTTGATCATAACATATTGTATGAATGTATCAAAATATTACGTGTACCCCATAAATATGTACAAATATGTATCAATAAAAATGAATTAAATAAATAAATAAATAAAACCATGCTCTTTGCTTATCTATTGCAGCTGACTAGTGATATTGCTATTCTGTTTTATGATCAGAATTCTGAGATCCTTCACTTTGATTTAATGTAGCACAAATACCACAATGTTTGTGAAACCACGTAAGTAGAAAATCCTCTTGTTACTCATACATGTAAGCCTTCTGTTTCTTGGACTTCTCGGACTTTCAACCTAAGGGTGAAAACATAAAATGGGTCAGTGAGAGAAAGAGAACTTTTCTTGATTTACTGGAACTAGATCCCCACCTCTCACAATGGATAACAGACTTAAATCTGTGGCGTGAAACCTTAAGAATTCTAGAAGAAAATGTTGGGAAAATTGTTATAGACATCGGCCTAGGCAAAGAATTTATGAGGAAGACCCCCAAAGCAATCAAAGCAGCAACAAAAATAATTAAATGGGACTTGATCAAATTAAAAAGCTTTTGCGCAGCCAAGGAAACTATCATTAGAGCGAATAGACAACCTACAGAATGGGAGAAAATATTTGTATGCTACACATCCGATAAAGGGCTGATAATAAGAATCATAACAAGAACTTAAGAAAATTAATAAGAAAAAAATCAAACAACTCCATCAAAAAGTGGGCAAAGGACATGAACTGAAACTTTTCCAAAGAAAACAGAATAGTGGCCAGCACACATATAAAAAAAAGTGCTCGACATCTCTAATCATTAGGGAAATACAAATCAAAACCACAATGAAATATCACCTAACTCCAGTGAGAATGGCCTTTATCAAAAAGTTCCCAAACAACAAATGCTGGCATAGATGTGGAGAGATAAGAACACTCTTACACTGCCGGTGGCACTGCAAATTAGTACAATCTCTGTGGAAAATAATTTGGAGATATCTCAAAAAGCTAATAATAGAACTACCATTTGATCTGGTGATCTCACTACAGGCATCTACCAAAAGGAAAAAGACATTCTATAATAAAGACATCTGTACTTGAATGTTTATGGCAGCACAATTCACAATTGCAAAGATGTGGAAACAACTCAAGTGCCCATCAATACTTGAGTGGATTAATAAAATGTGCTATATGTATACCATGAAATACTACTCAATTACAAAAAACAATGGTGAACTAGCACCTCTTATATTATCCTGGATGGAGCTTGAGCCCATCCTTCGAAATGAGGTATCACAAGAATGAAAAAAACAAGCACCACATGTACTCACCATCGCATTGGTATTAACAAGTTGCTCACATGGAAGTAATTATCACTGGGTGCCAGTCAGGTGGGAGGGGGCTGGTGGGGGTGGAGAAACTCACAACTAATGGATGCGGTGCTCATGGTAAGGGAGAAGGGCACGCTTTTAGCCCTGGTTTGGGCAAGGCAAAGGCATTATATGTAACCAAAATGTTTGTATCCCCATAGTATTCTGAAATAAAAACAGAATAAAAATGTAAATAAAAAAGAGAGAGAAATCTTTGAACTGGATTTCTCTAGAGTTCTTCCCCTTGAGGCTAGCTAGATGTAAGAATTTTTCATCTGTTTGTAATCAGTTTATCTGAAAAGTTAATGGGGCTTCTGAAGAGGGAGATATTTTATATATATATATATATATATATATGGGCAACAATAAGGTTTTCAAGGAAAGGCCATTATAGGTACAACTTTAAAGATTTTCAAGGCAAAATTGAGAAAGGGAATTCCAGGCAGAAAGAAAATTGTAAATTTGTTTTATAATTTTTGCACTATCTTTCCTCACCCTATTCCCTCCTACATTTAAATTAAATTAGAATGCCCTAATAGAGGGTTTAAAATTCCTGCCTAAATTTGTGGGAGAAAACACCAATTTTAAATCATTCAAATCATTCTCACAAGCTAAATAAATATTTAATTATTTAAAGCATATCATATCATTTACCTGTTTAAATGTACATATTAATATACTAATTTGCTGATAGATTATAATTACTAACTCACTCAATCAATATTTGGCAACATACCTTAATTACAAAGATAAGTTCCTGTATAATTCTGTATTATATTAAAGCTCCAAGTATCTTTCTTCAATTATATATTAAAGTATTATCTGATTGATGTTTTAATATTAGTGTCTATTAGAAAGTATCATTTCAAGACTAAACCTCAGAAACAGAATAGGTGCATATATATATACAAAAATCTACATGTCAAAGGATTAATGGAGACTGTGTTTTTCTACAAACTTTGTATAAAAAGAACTATATCCAATCTCTAAACACACTAAATTCAGTTGGTACGTTCCCTTTCTGGCAAATGTGAACTCTGATATTCTAGTGAAAATATAGGAAAAAGTTGATATACTAATATGGTTTGACTGTGTCCCCCAAATTCATGTGTTAAAAACTTTGTCCTCAGTGCAGAGGCATTGGGAGGTGAGGTCTTTGAGGAGGTGTTCAGGTCATGAGGCCTCTGCCCTCACAAATGGATTAATGCTGCTATGAAAAGGGCTTGCAGGGGTGGATTCTCTCTCTTCTGCTCTTCTGCTCTTTTGCCCATGAGGAGAAAATGTTCCTCCACTCCAGAGAACTAATCAACAGGGTGCCATCCTGGAACAGGAGATGGAATGTGCCAACACCTTGATCTTGGACTTCCCGGGCTCCAGAACTGTGAGAAATAAGTTTCTGTCCATTATAAATTACTCAGTCTGTGATATTCTGTTATAGCAGCACACAAAAGATTAAGACACACCAGTGCAAATAAGTCACAAATATCTCATTATTTCAAAGCATCTTTAACCAGTACAATACACACTATCTGGGTGATGGATACCCAAATAACTTTGACTCAAATGATACAAAAGCAAGTTATGTAACCAAAACATTTGTATCCCCATAATATTCTGAAATTAAAAAAGCATCTTTTTCTCCCTCTCCTCAATAAAAAATTAAAAGCTTTAAAACAAATCATTACAAAAGTCTGAGTGGACGATAATCCTAACAGCTGCTCCAGCTGCCATTGTACGAGTCACATAGGAGAGGGGTTCTAGTTATCAACAACAAAACCAATTACACTATGAACCACAAAGCTGTTTTACTAAAGAAGACTTTTATCTCAGGGACAGTTAGCATATTTGGTTTTAAATGCTATATTGGAAGCATTTTTTTGGCACCAAGTACACATATGAACATTTAAACTCAAATATGCCAACAGATGTTTCTAAAACAAGAGCATTATAAAACCAGATTTCACTTGAGTTAGGAATGCTTTTTCCATCATTTAAAAAATAAACTCTATGTCTTATAATAGTTTTAGATTTAAAGAAAAATTAGGAAAGATAGTAGAATGTCTATATATCCCATACCCAGTCTTCTCAATTATTAGTATCTTATATCAGTTAATACGGATGTCACCAATAATATGTTATTATTAACTAAAGCCTAAACCTTATTATTATTATTTTTTTACCTGATGTTCTTCTTCTGTTCTAGGGCCTCATAAAAATATCACATTTAGTCATTGTATCTCCTTAGGCTCTTTTTTGGCTGTGACAGTTTCCTTGCTTTGGATGACCTTGGCAGTTTTGAGGAATACTCCATGGGTTCTTTTCAAATCAAGTTATTTTGGTTTACAACCTTTTATTCTGAAAGCAATTTTATGTGTGAAAGGAATGTCCCAGACTATCATAATTAAGAGAAGAGCTTGACAACGTGGGCCTCTCTCTCTGAAGACTCAGGGTCTGAAGGGGATAGTCCAAGGACATTGGAAAGCTGGAACAGAAGGAAGAGCAAAAGGAAAACATGGGAGTACCGGCAATAAATGTCACTCATTTCATAATTTTTCTTGAACAAGCTGCAAAGTATAATTGCTTCAATTTGTAAAGAACCAGATTCATGCATCCAACAAATGTTATTTGAGCACTTGCTGTGAGCTAAACATCCTGTTAGGAATACAGTTATGTCTAAGACATAGTCCCTTACGACTTACATAGATTTTTGGTTTCTTCATTTATAAAACAAGAGCCCCCACCTCATAGAAATGTTGGAGAGACTATATGAGCTTGGGTAATGAAGAGTTTCTGGAATATCCTGAATCTTCAGTGTGTGATACTCCAGTCAACACTGTTTTACAGTAGAATATGATCTATTCGCACTTCTTTCAAAAGAGGAACAGAGAAGAAGAATCTAACCTTTTTCGCTCTGTATCAAATTTGATCATGGAATTGTCAAAACGGTGAGAAGCTACCCTTGTGGGATGCCAGCCTCTCTCTAAGCAATCATCTAGGTCACTTATTAAAAGCAGGCTCCTGGTCCCAAGCCAGATCTGCTGAATCAGAATTTCCAGTGTGAGGGATGGGGGTTGGAGGGCCTGATAATCTATACTGAGAAGCACAAAAGGTGATTCTTATAATCACGTAAGTTGAGGAAACCCTACCAGTGTCTTTCTAGATTGTACTCGGTGTTGAGAGAAACTATGCCCAAGACCTCACAAAAGAAAATGGTAAGGAAGTGTGACATAGTGTTGGTGACAATAATAACATAACACTGACAGTGGTGGTGGCAGTTAATATGTATCGAATACTCTACTTTCTGCCTGACTCTAAGCTTAGCAGTTTACCAGCATTACCTAACTGGATCCCCACAATGTTTCTGTGAGAGAGATACTGTTATTTTTCTCTTTTTCCAGATGAGTAAATGAGTCTTTGATAAATTAATTAACTCATGCAAGGTCATAACTACTAAATAGTGAAAACTTATTTTTCTTGACTTCAGAGCTATTTTTCTCAAACACAACGCCAAAATAATGATGAGCAAAATGTTGGAGACTTGGGTACAAGCCAAGCTTTAGTCTTGTCCATATGCTCCACTGGATTATAGAATTCAGGTATTTGATAAAAGAATAATTTTACATCAGTCATGCCACAGGCCTCAGTTTCCCCATGTGTAAAATAAATGAGCTTACTACATGTTCCTCTAGTTCTACCATTCTGTGTTTCCTTTTCCTACCCTTTCTCTCTCTGTCTTTTGTTTGCCTCAGCCTTGATTGATATGTTAGTTTTCTATCAGAGAAAAGAAAAATGAGTCTGTAATCTTCACTTTGACTTTCACAGTATAGCCTTTCTCAATAAATTGTTTAGATATTTCTTCCATGGGAAAAAATATTCTGTCTCTGAAGGTACACAAGGTTCTGAAGTTACACCAAGTTAGACCAAATAAGATGTTATAGTTTTTAACTATGTTATACATTATTTTATTTGAATACCCTTAGAAATTGCTGAAGCCCCAATCAGGAGTTATATCTCTGAATTGACTTGATATATATTTGGCAAAATAAAAATAGAGCTATTTTCCCAGCAGTGACAGACACATTTTCCTGATTTCATGTGCTACAATTGAGGCCTATAAACAAACCCACCTCCTAAGATGAAATGCATCTTGTACGTGCTCCCTTTGTGCCTCAGATCTGAAGCCACCACGAAATCTTAGACAAGTCCCACTGCCTCTCTGCACCAGAAGTTCACAACTAAAAAGTGAGAAAAATAATTACTGATTTTCAAGATAAATCTCAGTATAAAAGGTTATGAATTTGAGAAACATAGTATGAGACATTTGGAAAGCTCTCTCCCGAGGATTTTTAGCTAGAATTAGATGTTTTCATGATGAATTCTCTTTATTTTTGAAACTTGACTGCACTAAGCCTCAAATTTTACTATAGTAATAAAGACTGTATAGATAAATCCATGTTAAAAAAAAAAAAAAAAACAGATGAGTTAGTTTAGGGATTTACTCAAGGTCAAGAAATTATCAAGAGGGCAAGCACTAGAACCCCAAAATGTTACTCCCACTCCGGAACCAACGTTGCCATTTTGCTTTCCTTTCTTCCAAAATTCTATAACAAAACATTTAGTAAATAGTACGAATGTGAAGTAAATGTATCACAGAGTTATTTATTCAACAAAATTAAACACATATTGAGGACAGTATTTGTCAAATATTAGCAATAAAGAGGCCTACCCTCAAACAGCTTATTTTTTGAAGATCTAATAAAGTAGCCATGTCAAATGTAACAGTAAAGACAGACACTGCTCTGGGAGAAGTGGGACTTTAGGTGTCTAGATGGGAACACATTGCATGGGAGGACGGGCTAGAGATTAGCATTAGCGAAGGCAGGGAAGTAGAGAATTAGAGGACATGTTTCCATAATATAGAGTATTGAATGCAGTGAGGCTGGACACCCATAAGTATGGGAGGAGTAGAGTGGAAGAGAAGGTAGGAGAGGCAGCTTGGAGTTAATTGCACTGTTGTTCTGAATATCATACAAGGAAATGATTTTGTTCGTGCTGCTACTCGAGCAAAGTAACACATTCCAAGCTGTGCTTCAGAAATTCTGAGCATGACAGCACTGTACGTAGAGGATAACAGATTAGGGACTGACTGGAGGTAGGGAGGTAAGTTGGAAGGTTGTTTCTAAAGTCTTGAGAGAAACTAACAATTTGACTAGTGGGAATGGCACAGAGAAAAACGAGGAAGGATGACGGATGGGAGGGGAATAGGTGGGTTACCCAGCTGGCCTCCAAAGTAACCATGTGGGACGAAATGCCAGTTCTAAGTGCTCCTGGGGAAGCTAGGCAGTGAGCCTCAGCATCTGCACTCAGCAGTGGAGCATCACTGTATTAGACCTGTCTCTAACTTGCCTAATAACCACTGAATAAACAAACACCTCTTTAGCAGAAAAAGTGTGGGATTTCAATTCAGCAAACTTGGATTGGCATCTAGGTTCACCCATTACAGCTACTTGAACTTCGGAGTGATATAAACACCTCTGAGGTCCAATTTCCTTTTTACTGAGTTGCTAGGAGAAAGAGGAAGATTTACACTACGTGGCTTATGGTGGGTGCTCAGTAACGGGCGTTATTATTGCTTGTGTCACAGGTGCTCCCTTGGAACAGAAAGGGTGGTAGAGACCTTGGAGGATGATATCGGGAAGCCTGTCCACACTACAGTTCCAGCTTGTCTCCTCTTAGTCTCAACTAAAATGAAACTTAAAATGATTTTTTTCTTTTCTTGTTTACACATATTTATACCACATTTGCCAAATGTCCTGTTAGAGAGAAATCAATTTTTCATACCTTACTTGTATCCTTTTCCAAATGAGAGAAGACTCTCAAAGACATTTGGATGAGAGTTAAAATAAAATGAAACATGTTCTGTTCACTTTATGGCTTTATTTACCATGACAACCAGTACTTTCTATTACACATTCAGCACATCCCTTCTAACCTCCATTTACCGTTACGCTTCTGGAAACGAACTTGATAAAACAGCACCATACATTTTTAACACCTACAGTCTAATCAAAAATTCAGCTCCTAAACCACAGCTTGCCACGTTCTTCCAGAAGTAGCAACACAAACTCAGAAATAATAACTATATGCAACATTTATTGAACGCTTGCTGTATGCTCGGAATTTTGCTGAAGTCTTACATGATTATCTCATTTAATTATCAAGAAAACCCTAATAACGAGCATGCAGTAAATATTAGTGTCTAGTACTATTATTGTGGCTGCTTTTTGTAGTCTTTTGACAATTGGTAATAGCCCACATTTTAGGGTTTTTATTTGTTTTTTTTCCCTGAACCTCTGTGTTTTCAAGAAGTATCATTTTATTCTTCAGCTCTGCCTCTTCTCTTTGTTCTCCACCCCAAATGACGTGGAGGGGCCAGGCCAAAATCTTTCCATTTGTTATGGACTGAATTGTGCCCCTTTTAAAATTTATTCCTTGTACTCCTCGCTCCCAACACCTCAAAATGTGACTGTATTTGGAGATAGGACCTTTAAAATGGTGATTGAAGTTAAATGAGGTCAGAAGGGTGGGTCCTTAATTTGACAGGACTGGTGTCTTTAGAAGAAAAGGAAGAGTCATCAGAGATGCATGTGCACAGAGGAAAGGCCACGTGAGGACAAAGCAAGAAAGTGGCCAAAGACAGAGGATTTCGGAGAAATCAAACCTGCAGACATCTTGATCTTGAACTTCCAGCATCCAGAACTGGGGGAAAACAATTTCTGTTGTTTAAGTCACCCAGTCTGTGGTACTTTGCTGTAGCAGCCCTAGCAAAATAATACACCATCTGTCCACGTGGTTTGTCAATTTTACTTTTATTTCTGAAAATCTTTAACTATAAGGACCTTAGATATAATGTAATTTTAAATTATATCATTTTTCCACTTTTGCTCCATTTCAAAATATTTTTTTAATTTTTATTCTGACTTCATCTTTAACCATTGGGCTACTAAGAAGTATGTTGCTTAATTTCTGAACACATGAGAATAGTCTAGTTTTCTTTTTGTGGATTTCTAGCTTAATTTAATTATTCTAAGAGAATATGCACTCTGTAATTTCAGCCCTTTGAAATTTGTTGCTTTGGGCCCAGACAAGGATTTATTTTAGTAAATGTTCCATTTACATTTAAAATGAATTTGTATCTGCACTTGTTGGGTGTTACATCTTTAAGCAAAATCCTCATCCTGATTTCTTGTCTGCTTTATTTATTACTGAGAAAGGTGTGCTAACATTTCAACTATTACTGTTTGTCTATTTCTCCTCTTAGTTCTGTCAACTTTTGCTTTATATATTTTAAAGATAGGTTACTAAAGACATAGAAATGTTGGATAGTTATGTCTGCCTGTTTAACTTTTTTACTATTATAAAATGTCCTTTTTATGTTTCATAATACCTCTAGTCTTAAAGCTTTATTTGACTGATAACATTGCCACCCAGTGTCTTTTGTTAGAGTTTGGTATATCTTTTTCATATTTTTAATGATAGCCTTTCTATAACCTCATATGTAGAATGTAGCTCCTGTAAACAGATATTTTCTTTTAATTTATCAAGTCTGATAATCTTTGTCTTTTACTTGGGATGCTAAGTCCATTTATACCTAATGTAATCACTGCTATAATTTGCTTTAGATCTACCATGTTGATATTCATTTTCTTTTTGTTCCATTTGTTCTTTGTTTATTCATCCTGTCCTACATTCTTTTTTTATTAATCAAGTGTTTTGTTATCTCTTCCATTAGCTTTTTCTTTTTTCCCAGAGTCCCAGGTTCAGCTTTATTACCTAATATAAGTGCAATCTCTGGAACATTAAAATTGACTGTTCCAAAGTTTAATTAAAAACACAACTTACAAATATTTAATATCTTCTGAAAAGCATTTCCAAGTTAAGAATGAAAAAATATGTACATAATATATAACCAAATACCAGTTGGCTTTAAATCCTATCAGGTCCACACTCAGCAACATCAGTCTTTTTAGGTTCTTCAAAATCTTCTGTTAAATCTACAAAGTTGTTTTCTAGGACGGGGGAAGGAATGGAAATTCCCATTGCTTTTCAAACTCCATACATGCTTACGATAGCACCTGGGGTTAATTGCTGCGCAAATTCTTTAAGATTATCGGTCACTTGTTCAGTGAGATGCATTTCTCTATGAGGAACCCAAGAGACAGATCATATTGGGAGGAGGTCTGGTGCTCAAACGCTCCGTTAGCTTTTTGGTTATACTTTTTGCCTTATTATTTTAGCAGTTATTCTAGAGATTACAGTGTGCATCCTGAACTTACATAATCTACCTTTGATTAGTAGTACTTCCCAAAAAATGCAAGAACCTTATTACTGTTTAGTAGTTTTACTCGTCTCCACCCTGAGCTATTGTTTTTATGTATACTACTTCTACATGGTATAAACACCATGTGAACAAAAGTTCTCTGAAAAGGAATTTGGAAAGATACTTCATTCCACTGAACCATTTGTAAACCAAGGCGATACAGCCTTCAGTGTAAAATAAAAGTGCATTCCAGAGAACAAAGAGAAGGTTCAGGTTTTATAGCAAAAGTTCCTGCCTAGGTTCCCAATCAGGTCCATTTATGCAAATGACGAATTGAAACTCACTTCATTCTGATAGGCTGACATAACTGTGTACCGACTGACTGATATAGGTGAGTCCTGATTAATTGATATAGTTGAGCCCTGATTAACTGGAGCAGGTAAGCTCTCATTGGTTGGTTTTCAACCCCCAAACCAGAAGTCTCTGTCAGATGTTTCTTTCAAATGGCCAGCACTGGGGCTAAAGGAATTCCAGCTGCATTTTATCTTGGCACTGACAATAGCAACTGGTTTGGCTTGACTGCAGAAAGGGAGATCCTGTAATACTTTAACAATATTTTTTCTGAAAATGCCAAGTATGTGACCACTCCCTCACCCACCCACAGCCACCTGGTTCTAATTTTTAACTTGAAAAATTACAAATTTATTTACCCGTTTATTCAACAAACAATTATTGAAGACTTATTAAGTACCAGGCACTGTGCTAGGTTCAGGAAATACGACCACAAACAGTACATATATGGCATGGTCCTTGCCATTCCAGAGATTACAAGTGCGTGGGAGAGTGAAAATTAAAAAAAAAAAAAAAAAAAAAAATCAGTACACAATTAAAAGAGTTAAGTCTATGAAAGAAAAGCATGAGGTAAAAGAAAGCAAGAGGCTATGGATTTAGATTGCAGGGTCAGGTATATCCTCTCTGAATTGACAATTAAATGAGACCTGAAAAATGAGAAATTATTTCAGCAAAGAGTGAAGGCAAGATCATTTCAGGCAGAAAAAGCATTGTATGCAATAGCCTGAAGCAAGAAAGATGATTTATCAAGGTTTGAAAACATGAAAGCTTGAGTGAGAAGGAATATCTTGGTAGATGAGAACAACGTGAGATTTAGGGGCCAAGTCATACAAAGCCTGATGATGGTATTAAGGTTTTATATTTTCTCTATCGAATAGTTCTAAGCAGGGAAGTGCCAATTTGCTCTGTGAAGAATGGGTTGGAAGAGAGTAAGAGCAAATATAGGGAGCTGGATTAGAAGGCTACTGCACGTACCCAGGTGAAAAATGACAGTGGCTTGAATTAAGATGGTGCCAGCGGAGGTCAATAACCATTTGGATTTGACATATATTTTAAAGTTAGAATCAGTAGCATCTGCTGAAGGAATAAAAAGGGAAATGATAGGAAAGGAGATGTCTAAAGTTTTGACTTAAAAAAATAAAAGTTTCTTCCATTTTTTGGTGCCTTGATATCTTATTTTTTTAACATTGAATAATGTTCCATTGTCTGGATATATTGCAGTTTATTTATTCACTTACCTCCCGCTGGATGTCTTGGTTGCTATCAAGTTTTGGCAGTTACGAATAAAGCTTCTGTAAACATCCATGTACAGTTTTTTTCTGTAGACATAAGTTTTCAACTCCTTTGCGCAAATACCAAGGAGCCCTATTGTTGGATCATATCGTGAGAGCATGTTCAGTTTAGACATGGAGGAAATTTAAATGCGTATTACTAACTAAAAGAAGCTGATCTGAAAAGTCTACATGTTATATGATTCCAATTATGTGACGTTGTGGAAAAGGCAAGACTAAGGAGACAATAAAAAGATAAGCAATTGCCAGGGGCTGGGGCAGGGAGGGATGGATGGATAGGTGGAGCACAGAGGATTTTAGAGCAGTCAAACTGTTCTGTATGGCACTATAATGGTGGATACATGTCATTATACATTTGTCCAAATCCATAGAATGTACAACACCGAGGGTGAACCCTAATGTAAACTCTGGACTCTGAGTGATAATGATGTGTCAGTGTAGGGTCACTGATTATAACAAAGATACCACTTTGGTGGCGGAAGCTGACAATGAGGGAGGCTACGTGTGCGTGGGGGCAGGAGGGATATGGAAAATCTCTGTAACTTCTGCTCAGTTTTGCTGTGAACCTAAAACTGCCCCAACAATGAAGTCTATTAAGAAACAACCCCATATATATAATATATATATGTGCTTATACTTTAAATTTTATATATATTATATATGCTTATATTTTGTTAACATGGATTTCACAAAATATTTCATATGATCTGATTTGATCCTCACAATAACACAATGATAACAACACTATTATTTCTTTTACAGATAAGGAAAGGGAGGCTCAAACGAGTCAAGTGTACTGTCTGTGGTTAATCCAGTAATTAATGCACAGCTGAGACCAAAACCCAATTTCATAACACTCATCCAGGGCTCTTTTCCTCTGTCTATCTTTATTCCCTCCATACATGCTTCAGAACTACAAGAGAGACCTCTGTGGACACTGGCAGAGAGCTGGTATCTCTGCCTTATACTCAGACACCACTGAAGTCCCAGCCATGCCCCTCACTAAGTAATTCAAAGCCAATAATCTAAAATCTATAATAATAACCATAGAAATATTTGATTAATGTTATTAACACCTTTACAATATTTCAAACTTTTAACCTGTATTATCTCATTTAATAATAATAATAATCCTTTAGAACAGATACTAATATTAACCCACTTTGGGTGAGGAACCTGAGGTGCAGAAAGATGGAATAATTTGCCAAAGATGACAAAACTAGTAATTGGCCAAATAAAAAATATGCTGGAGTCCACACTGTGCAACTCATTATGAATTGCAGAGTAAAATAGTAATAGTAAAAGCATGGACAACAAGGTTATATGATTGCAAGAAAACTTAATTCAGACTGAAAGATTAGGATTCCAGTCACTGGTTTTGTCGCTGATGAAGTCTGTAGCCTTCAGCGCATTCTTCACCTCTCAAACCCCGCCTTGCTCCTGGCCTTAGTTTCTTCTCCTGTAACATAAGAGGCTTTTATCACATTATTTCTCAGGATCCTCCCAATTTTGATTTTTTTTTTTTGTCTACTTCTAAGAAATTATATTTTCAAGAGTTAGTTAATATAGTTTGTGTTACTGCCAATCAGTACCCTCACTGACCACCCCCACCCACTTTTCTCTTGCTTGAAAATACCCCGCCACCCCTAGAGTCCCAGAGTTTCTTAGATAATTCTCAGCTGGTTTACAGGGTGCTCAAGAAACATCAGCTCAGCTCAGTTGATAGCTTGGCAATTAACTCATCCTGCTAGCTCACTCCCTGTGTTAAAGTGCTAAATTGCAGAGGGTGTTTATCATATGTCAGGCTGACAGCCTCCTGCTGTCAGCTTTGATTTGCTAAATACCTGCAAAAGATTTGGTGACTGGAACACCTGGTCGGCAGAGCAGGCTGCACAGCAAAGCCCCAGGAAGCCTCTCAAGAGGTCCCCCCTGCATGCCTTCTTTGAGTTGCCGCCCACCCTTTCCTTTTGACAGTGAAGTAAAGAGAAAGAGGCAGCACCTTGAATGAACCAAGATAGACTTTAGACTGGACTGAAATGGTTAAGGAACGTGGGAGCCTCCACTCTGTCCTGGGTGATGCTATAATGATAAACTAATGACCAATTATAGAGTGCTTACTACTATGTGCCAGGATCTATGCCAAATATATCACCTGCACAAACTTACTTAATCTGCACACTACTCCAGGAGTTTAAATAACTTTCCCCCGGTCACCCAGCAAGGGAAGCAGTATAGCAGAATCAGATTTGCCTTGTTCAAATCTCAGCTCAGCCTGAGAACTGACCATCAGGTTTCCCAATCCTTTCCCACTGCCCTGTTCTCCACAGCCCAGGCACCACTACGCTTTCTGAAAGGTGATCATGAGTTAGCAAGCAAAATAATACTTTCTGTTGTACTTTTCATCTCAGTTATATAATCCTACTTCTCAACACAAGAACGACTGTCCTTAATCAAGCTTTGAAGAAGCAATATTGTCAGTGACTTCTCAGCCCCCTGGTTAGACAGAATAAAGAGGTTAGGGTTGCTGTGTGGCTAAAAGGAGCATACCTTTGAGACTGCTATCTCTTCTGTCCATGTACAATGCTGACTCTGTCTGGATGCCATCCCAGCTTTCCAGTTTGGAAGTTGCAAGGCAATGGTCCATTGGCTCAGCTGGACAGTATTTTATTTAAAAAACTGAAATGCCAAAAACCAGATGCTTTTACTAATGATACTTATAACCTGTTGGAGTCAGACATACCTTAATGAGAATTTTGGTTCTTTGCATAGATCATACAAACTATGCCATCTTGGGCAATTTACTTAACCTCTCTGAGCCTTAGTGTCCTCATCTGTAAAATAGAGAGAATAGGACTTACCCAGGAGCTTGTATGAGTATTAAAAAGTAAATTTTATAGGTATGAAGAAGTATGGTGTTGTGGAAATGAATGTGCCTTTGAATCTGGTCTTTGGGGCTTGAAGATGTTGAATAAGTCATCCAGCATATGTAAGTCCATGTTCCTTGCCTGTATATGGAAATAACATTAATATGAATAGTACCACTTTAAGTATGTATTAAGAACTAAATCAGATAATGTATGCCAAATGCCTGAAGTAGCACTTGACACAGAGTACTTGCTCAGTTAGTATAGTTCCCTCTGTTTACACACATTCATATTTAATTTCTTAATTTTTTGCACTGACATAAAAACTAAATGACTCAAACCAGTAAAGAAAGGAATATTAATTAGGGTGATGAACATTACTAAGGAATTCAGTGGGTTCGATATCTTTGTAGTTCAATTAATTTTTTCTAACTTTTATAGTTGTGAGTGATCGACTCTAACAACAAAGGCATATGGGTCTGTCTTAGTCTATTTGGGCTGTGTGATGAGGCACAGTAATCACTATAGCTCTGTGAGCCACAGTGAAGCCATCTTGTGTACAGGCTCACTGCTGCTGTGTGATTCATAGGCCCATGACCTATGAGCTGAGAGAAAAATACATAAATAACAGAAAAAAATTTATACAGTGATTAACTTGTAAGTGATTGTTTAAAATCATTAGGTGTGTATAGTTACATTGTACTATGCTTGGCTGTTCCTTGGAGAAATGTTCCTTGGGTGTTCCTTAAGGAAATGTTCCTTGATTCAACTGATGCTATCTGCTTCTGTAAGGTAGCTTGCTTATGAATTAGTATAATCAACATGTTCTGAGCTGTATGTGTATTGTTAGTATTGTTAGTGGTGAAGGTATATAACCCCTGCCCACTTTAAGATTGGGGCCATTCTCTGTGTCTGGGCTTTCCCAGAACAGGGGTGGTCGCTGGCCAGCTAATAAAGACTCACTAATTTGGCTCAATTCGGCTTTCAAGTGGTCATTTTCTCGTGTCTCAGACCATAACAGGCTGCTATGACAAACTACTACAGACTAGTGGTATAAGCAACAGAAATATTTTTCTTACAGTTCATGAGGCTAGGAAGTCCAAGATCAAGGCACCAGCAGATTTATTGTAGTATCTGGTGAGGTTCTACTTCTTGGTTCATAGATGGTGCCTTCTTGCTGTGAAGTCACATGGTGGAAGGTGCAAGACAGCTCTCCACTGTCTCTTTTGCAAGGGCACCATGATGATTAATTTCACCTTTCAACTTGACTGGATTAAGGAATACCTAGAAAGCTTGTAAAGCATTACTTCTTGGTGTGCCTGTGAGGGTGTTTCCAGAGGAGATTGGCATGTGAGTCAGGGGATTAAGTAGGGAAGATCCACCCTTAGTGTGGGTGGACACCATCCAATTGGTTGGGTGCCCACACAGGAAAAAACAAAAAGGAGAAAAAAAGACTTCTTCTCTTTCTCTTGGAGCAAAGACATTCTCCTCCTCTTGCCCTTGGACATCAGAACTCCAGGCTCTCCAGCCTTGGGACTCCAGGACTTACACCCATGGGCCCCTGAATTCTCAGACCTTTGGCCTCAGACTGAGAATTACGCCATCAGCTTCCCTGGTTCCGAGGCTTTAGAACTTGAATTGAGCCACACCACCAGCATCGCAATCTCTCCAGCTTACAGATGGACTGTCATAGAACTTCTCCGTCTTCATAATTGCATTGGCCAATTCCCCTAATAAATCCCCTGTTTATCAATATCTATCTAAATCTATATCTGTATCTGTGTATCTATATTGTCAACCTAAATAACAAACAGACAGGAAAACTCTCTAAAAAGAAATAGCATTTATTCAGAAATGGGCACTGCAATGGAAATACTTGTGCCATGGTAAACTATGTGCATATTTAGGGAGATAAAAGAAGATTTTTAAAGGAAAAATTACATCAAGCATCAATAGCAAGGATGGTGCGAGTCCAAGGTTGGACAGGCAGTTGCTTTGCAGATTTTTATATGTGTGTGTAAGGTTGTGATAGACTTTGTGCAAGGTTGTGGATTTTTTAGTCTTTTGTGATAGTTTTTGTTATCAAGCACTTTTGTGTGAGAATCCTCCTTTCACATCCTTCCCTGACTTTTTTTTTCTTAACACCAGTGACTCCATTTTGATTCTGACAACTTTCACAATATTGGTTCTCACTAAAGGACTCTGCCTAATACAAATTTTGATACTAGGAGTGGTTCTGGAGGAACAGAATTTTAAGGATTCGCTTCCTTAATTGGTTTGGGGGCTTTTGGAATTGGCTGTCTAATCTTATTAGATCTAAGAAAGCTAAGGTCTTTACTTTGAATAGTAGAGAGAGCATTGGTAGTCTGTGGTATGAACTGTTTATGGAAATATGCAAAATATCTGCATTTGATACTCCTAATCAACCACTTATAAGAAGCAAGGAAATTGGTGAGCCTGCATGTGATACTTTACAGCATTCATGGGAAGCAAAAGAATATAATGACATTGGTTAATTGCTTCTAATGTCACTGGCCAAGGTGATGAAAGAAAAGGATGAAATCAGGGATTTTAATTTCCAGCTCCAGCTCTACATAAATAGCCTAACAGCTTCTAAGTGTTCCCTGAGCCAGAATCTTCTTTCCTGTAGCCACAGGGCTGAAATCACTGAATCAAACACAAGCCCTCATCATGCAATTGGCTGAATTACAATAAAAATTAAACTCTCATCCTCATAAGGTATCTACTGAGGGCACTGGTTGGGAAAGAATAGAGTACTGTAAGTTGTGATAGGGATGTTTGGGAAGACGCTGATGAAGCAGGGGACATTAAGCTGCTAAATTCTGATGTCTTGTTTGTCAGCAGAAATGGCCTCTGGATCCCCCAGAGACAGCAGCATCCTCATCCACAGCAGTGAGGCCTTTCCACCTCTGTCTGAGGGGTCAACTCCGCATTGCCTGAGGAAACAGTAATGGTCTCCCCCTGAGGCAGTTGCCAGGTAAGACAATGTTGATTCTCGTGAGGACTCACCCTCACCACTCCTCTTTGCTTCCAGATCTATAGGTCCCAGCACTAGACTCAAGTCCCAGCAGGTCGCTAAAAGTCAGATACAAAGTGTGACCCATGAGGAGGAGTGCTATACTCCAAAAGAACTACTTGAGGTTAATTTTTAAAAAAAAAAAAAAAATTATATAAGCAGAAATCCTGAGAAATATTAAGGGTGTAGAAAAATGGTGGAAGGAGTATAAAGTTAGATCGGGCTGAATTTATTGCTAAGGGCCCACTAAGCAGAGATTCTGCACTTAATGTTGCAGGTCCGGGAGTTAGGAAGGGTGCTAACAGTTTGGTTGGTTGGTTGCCTAAAACATGGATCAAAAGACGGCCCACTGTGAGCAAGTTGGAGATACCTGATCTCCCTTGGTTTACCATAGAAGGGGTTCAAATGCTTAGGAAGATCACTGGAGTGGATTTTTAACTTAAAACCTACTTATCCACACTGGGAGGGTACAAAAGACATACCTTTCACCAATACTTTGAGAAATAGATTTGTAAGGGGAGCCCCAGCACCCTGAGGAGTTCCATGATTGCTCTCCTCTGTGGGCCAGAATTTACAGTGGGAACCACAGTCACTCAATTGGAAAACTTAAATGCAATGGGAATAATTGGATTCCACAGTGGAAGGGTGAAAGTGCTGGCACTCAACCATCAAAGGTAAGGTGGGCATAGTTACCACGGTAGAGACAAAGCAATAATCAAAATAGTCTGACTCATCATGTAGATCTATGGTGTTGGCTGGTTAACCATGGTATTCCTGGAAGAGAATTAGACAGAAATCTACTAAATTCTTACTTGATCTATAGAGTAGAAAACTTTCAGGTCAAGTGGACAAAAGTCTAACTCAAATCATAAAATCAGAGAAGCATGGTCCCTCAGTCGATTCCCAGACTTTAGCTAGTTTACAGAACCTGAACTGCTTGAATGGAGGGGAAGAATCCTGATACATTACCAAAAATTTATACTGTTAATATTTATACTGTTAATACCAAAGGGTAACTGTGCATTGGGAAAAGGGAAATAATCAGAACTTTGGGGGACTACTGGACACTGGCTCTTAACTGAGATTCATTCCAGCAAACTCAAAACATTGCTGTGGCCCTCTAGTTAGAGTAGGGGCTTAGGGATGTCAGGTAATCAATGAGGTTTTAGCTCAGGTCCAACTCACAGTGGGTCCAGTGGGTCCCCCAGCCCATCCTGTGGTCATTTCCCCAGTTCCAGAATACATAATTAGAATAGATATACTTAGCATCTGGAAGAATCCCCACATTAGTCCCTAAGCTGTGGAGGGAGGACTACTATAGTGGAAAAAGCCAAATGGAAGCCATTAGAGCTGCCTCTACCTAAAAAAAAAAACAGTAAATCAAAAACAATACCTCATCCCTAGAGGGATTTTGGAGATTAATGCCACCATCAAGGACTTGAAATATGTAGAGACAGCGATTCCCACTACATTCCCATTAAACTCCTATTTGGCCTATGCAGGAGACAGATGGACCTGGATAATGATAGTGGATTGTTGTAAGCTTAACCAAATGGTGACTCCCATTGCAGCTGCTGTATCAGATGTGGTTTCATTGCTTGTGCAATGAGCAATGGAGCAATTTGCTCATTGCTTAAGCAAATTAACGCATCTCCTGGCATCAGCCATAGATCTGGCAAATGCCTTTTTCTCCATACCTGTCCTTAAGTTACACCAGAAATGGTTTGCTTTTAGCTGGCAAGGCCAGCAATGCACTTTTACCATCCTACCTTGAGATATATCAACTCTCTATCCCTGAGTCACAATTGAGCTCGAAAGGATCTTGATCACTTTCTTTTCCCACAAGCTATCATGCTAGTCCATTACATAGATCACATTATGCTGATTGAACCTAGTAAGCATAAAGCAGCAACTCCTCTGGACTTATTGGTAAGACATTTGCATGTCAGAGGGTGGGAAATAAATCCAGCTAAAATTCAGGGGCCTTCCACATCAGTGGAATTTCTAGTAGTCCAGTGGCGTGGGGTGTGTAGAGACATCCCTTCTAAAGTGAAGGATAAGTGGTTGCATCTGGCTCTGCTATAACCAAGACAGAGGCACAACATCCAGTGGTCCAATTTGGATTTTGGTGGCAAACATTTCTCATTTGAGTGTGTTACTGTGGCCCATCTACTGAGTAACTTGAAAAGCTGCTAGTTTTGAGTGGGGCAAAAAATAGGAGAAGGCTCTGCAACTGGTGCAGGCAGCTGTGCAAGCTGCTCTGCCACTTGGCCCATATGATCCCGTGGATCCAATAATACTTAAGGTGTCAGTGGCAGATAAAGATGCTGTTCGAAGCCCTTGGCAGGCTGCTATAGGTAAATTGTAGCAGAAGCCCTTAGGATTTGGAGGCAAGGCCCTGACATCATCTGCAGTTAACTACTCTCCTTTTGAGAGACAGCTATTGGACTGATACTGGGCTTTAGTAGAAACTGAATTCTTGATCATGAGTGACAAAGTTTCCATGTGACCTGGGCTGCCTATCACAAACTGAGTGTTATCTGATCCACCAGAGGTTAGTCATGTATAGCAGCCCTCCATCATCAAATGGAAGTGGTATAAACCTGATCAACAAAAGCAGGTCTGGAAGGCACAATTAGGTTACTTGACAAAGTGGCCCAAATGCCCTTAGTCCCGACTCTCACTCCTTGCCAGCACCTATGGTCTCATGGGGAGTACCCTATGATTAGCTGACAGAGCAACTGAAGCTTGGGCCTGGTTTACAGATAGTTCTGTGTCATACGCAGGCAATACCCAAAAATGGACAACTGCAGCACTTTATGAAACATCCCAGAAGGACAGTGGTGTTAGGAACTCTTCTCAGTGGACAGACCTTTGGGCAGTGCACCTGGTTGTGTCCCTTGCTTAGAAAGAGAAATGGCCAGATGTGCAATTTATATGCTGATTCATGAGCTGTAGCCAATGGTTTGGCTGGATGGTTAGAGACCTGGAAGGAACATTATTGGAAAATAGGTGACAAAGAAATCTGGGGAAGAGATATCTAGATAGATCTCTCTGAGTAGGAAAAAGATGTGAAGATATTTTGTCTCATGTGAAGTGGAAGAGGGAGGAGAGGATGAGTATATTCACACCTAATGGGGGCGGTGCACACTGTCTGGGGGATGGACACGCTTGAAGCCCTGACTCGGTGGGGCAAAGGCAATATATGTAGCCTAGACATTTGTACCCCCGTAATATGCCAAAGTGAAAAATAAATAAATAAATAATAAAAATAAAAATAAATGGAAAAAAATGTGCCTGAATGCAGCAAAAAAAAGAAAAAAGGAAAAACAGAAGACATATGACCACGTTCAGAGCAAGGCAGAAGTGAGGCCATGCTCTGCAACCACAAATGACTAAACTCTGTCTCTTCTGGCTGACATGAGTGATTTTGTTGCTTCCTTACCAGTGATAATTCTAGTTCTTTGTAATTCTCCTGTTCTAGATAAAATGCATTAAGATACCCAATCACCAAATTACCCAGCTTCTTGAAGAGCCTTCGATCGAGATCCAGTGCTTCCTAATTCCTCCTGAGAATTATCCAGCACAAGCCTAAATCCCATAAGAAGCCCTTCCTACCCCTTTACTAAGACGTTCTCATGGTTGCTCTAAAAGATGTTCTCCCCTATTGCATCAAGCTAAATTAATCAACCTTTTTTTCTGCCTACTGTTCCTAGTGGCTTTTGGTCAGGTGCCTCAGCAAATTTGATCTTTATTTTCTACATTTTTAAAATTTTCATTTATTTATGAAAAGCATGAGGAAAAAGAATAAGCCCCCACTTTTCCACTATTCCACAGCCTCTCTCCTAAGAGTCAAGAAACTACTCAGCCATAAAAAAAAGTGGGGGGGGGGCCAGTAAACTAATACCTTTTATAACAACCTCGATAGAACTGGAGACCATCCTCCTAAGTGAAGTATGGCAAGAGTGGAAAAACAAACACCACATATACTCACTATTAAATTGGAACTAAATGAACAATACTCATGTGTACGTATGGTAGCAAAATCCAACAGAAATCAAGCAGGTGGGAGGGGGAGGAGAGGATGTGTAAATTCACACCTAACGGGTGCTATACACACTATCCGGGCATTGTAACTTTGACTCAAATTGTACAAAAGTAAATCATGTAACCAAAACATTTGTACTCCCATAATATTCTGAAATAAAAATAAATAAATAATACAAAACTTAAAAAAATTACTATTAAAACTTTGTTTTTTATATCACTTCATATATGCCTAGCATATATACATTGCTACATTTTTACTCATGAAATGTAAGACATATTCAGAAATGTGCACAAAACAAAATGTACAACTCAATGGTTTATTATCAAGCAAACATCCGTGTAACCACCACCCACGTCAAGGACCCTGACACCTCCCCAGATGATCTTTTTTTTTCTTTTGAAACAGAGTCTCGCTCTGTTGCCCGGGCTAGAGTGCCATGGCATCAAGCTCACAGCAATCTCAAACTCCTGGGCTTAAGCAATCCTACTGCCTCAGCCTCCCAAGTAGCTGGGACTACAGGCATGTGCCACCATGCCCGGCTAATTTTTTTCTATATATATATTGTTAGCTGTCCAGATCATTTCTTTCTATTTTTAGTAGAGATGGGGTCTCGTTCTTGTTCAGGCTGGTCTCGAACTCCTGACCTCAAGCGATCCTCCCGCCTCGGCCTCCCAGAGTGCTAGGATTAGAGGCGTGAGTCACCGCGCCTGGCCCCCAGATGATCTTTATTTTTTAAAATAACAAATACATAAGCTACTTAAGTCATGATGAGATTATGGTGGGATTCTTTTTATTCCAACTTAACATGCCTTCTAGAGTAACCTATATAGAAAAATCAAATTGTTTTAATAAAACTTGCTTTTGGTGACAGGCTTTGAAAAAGCATGCATGCAGTAAATTTAGGCTAAGACTTAAGTTTTAAAAACAGCAATTTGTGCCTTACTAAGAGGCAATGTGGCAGTAGAAAAAAAAAAGCATCAGCAGAAGATGTTATAGGATAGAATTGATCATCATTACCTCTTCTGTCTGACTTGTCCTTCCTAAGTTTTATTTTCTCCGTTAGTCGTAACCTACCTGTTGATCTCACAGTTTTACTAAGAACATAGGCACATTAGTTAAAATTTATTTACAGAGATCTATCCATGTATATCTGCAAATGTAACAGGTGTGATAGCTGTAGTTTTCAAACTTTACCACATATTAAAATTACCCAGGGATTTTCTTTTAAATCCCAATGCTCATGCCAATTTAATCAGCATTCTAGGAGTGAGACCTATTATTGATATATTTTGAAGACAACTTAGATGATTCCAATGTGCGGTCAAGTTTGGGGACCAGTGGATCAGAGTAAGGCTTTCCAAACCTTAATGTTCATATAAATCACTTCCAATCTTGATAAAGTATAGACTCTTATCCAGTGGGTCTGGGGTGGGGCTTGACATTCTAAGTTTCTAACAGGCTCCCTGGCAATACTGATGCTCCACCCATCTGTGGACAATATATGGGTTAGGGGATAGAGACTCTAAACATTATCTTTAATAGACTAGAGAAAAATAAAAAGTATGAACATGGTCATAGCTCAAGTTGATAGCAAAAGTTAATATAAAGTTTTAATACCAGAGATAGTATCAAAGAATCTGGCAAGGGGAAAAAAAAAAAAAAAACATCGTGTACAAAAGAATGTTTTGTGTTTATAATTTCTCCCTGCCCATCCCTTCACCTTCCCATTGGATAAGAAGAGAAACAGGACTGGCAAAGAAAACAAGAAAAAGCAAAAGAATAAAAATTTTAACATATTTGATTTATAAGGAATTTTTTCAGCTTAGCAAATTGAAAAAAATATTGTTAATATGTATACTTAAATTTTGCTGTTTGTACATTACATTTATAAATATGTGCCATTTAAAAAAAGAAAACATGGCCGGGCGCGGTGGCTCACCCCGGTAATCCTAGCACTCTGGGAGGCCGAGGCGGGAGGATCGCTTGAGGTCAGGAGTTCGAGACCAGCCTGAGCAAGAGCAAGACCCTGTCTCTACTAAAAATAGAAAGAAATTATCTGGCCAACTAAAAATATATAGAGACAAAATTACCTGGGCATGGTGGCACATGCCTGTAGTCCCAGCTACTCGGGAGGCTGAGGCAGGAGTATCACTTAAGCCCAGGAGTTTGAGGTTGCTGTGAGCTAGGCTGACGCCATGGCACTCACTCTAGCCCGGGCAACAGAATGAGATGCTGTCTCGAAAGAAAGAAAGAAAGAAAGAAAGAAAGAAAGAAAGAAAGAAAGAAAGAGAGAGAGAGAGGGAGGGAGGGAGGGAGGGAGGGAGGGAGGGAGGGAAAGAAGGAAGAAAGAAAGAAAAGAAAGAAAGAAAAAAAGAAAGAAAGAAAGAAAGAGAAAGAAAGAAAGAAAGCGAGCGCACGAGCGCCAATATATGTTAATGCACAGTGAAATGCACTGAGTGTAGGACAAATGGATGCTTCATTAGGAGAATCCTAAAAAGAAACTGAAAAGACTCTAAACATTAAAGAATCTTCAGCATCCAGAAAGGCTAGGCTAGGTGAATGTATAGTTTAGGTAGTTCCACAGCTCTAACCAATTCTGCCTGGAGACCAATTAGTTGGTTTGACTCACAGTCCCAATTATAATCACCCCAAAAAGATATTCTGCAAAGGGAAAGTTTCAACATGGAGTGTCTACTATGTATAATGTTAAAAGATACCGGAAAAATAAGACCTGACCCCTTCCCTTAAGTAATTCATAAATCTAGTGTGAACATTGCAATGTCACTGCTAGAAGTCAGACCCTTTTCATTTCTCCTCTGAGCTGGGAGTTTGGACTTAGGCTTGCTATTTCTTTTCTTTCTACTTCCCAGAGTTTTGCCAACAGCAGGAGACCCTCTTTGAATCCCACTAATGTAATACTCTTTCCCGATAAGGGGAGTAAGAAGATTAGAGTAGAAAATTCAATTGTCTCGATCTGCCCAGCTTATGACCTATTTCAGGCACTGCAAGACCCATTGTTGATGAGATACTGGCAGACAAACTAATGTGAGGCTTTGTACTTTCCCAGAGATTGTCGCCTGGGCTGCAAATTCACAGTGAAAAAAGATTTGTTGTCCCAAGAAATCAGGGGGAATTGTACGGAGAATGGATAGCACCGGAGACAGAGTTGTATTATTTCTCGGCACTCCATGCTTGAATTGAGCATTCAGTTCTCAAAGGTGCTATTAGAAATCCCTCAATGAAGAAGTCAGCCTGACTTGGGAGACTGTCTGGAGAGAGAATGAGCAATTGTGGAGTTTGCGGGGAGAGAAATAGGCAGGAGCAGCCAGGCCTTAATGCACACTGGCTAGCCGTCGGTGTATTTATTAATAGGCTCCTAATGCCCTCCCGGTGTGAAGGTCACTGTCACCATTTTCAGAAGAGGTGGGAGTTCTTCGCCATCTTTTCTGGGGAGTCTAATGTACCTGGAATGTTAAGAAGCAACTGACATCTTTCTCTGAGCCAAATGGTCCATTCTAGGTATACCCTGTCAAACTACACACAGCCAAGTCGTGTAGATTTGATCATTAAACTTTTGTGTGCAAGTTATTGTTACTCTGTTCTGCAGTCATAGACAACATAGTATCTACAGATGATCACCAGGGGCCTGGTCAAGAGAGACTTGTTGGTTCCATCCAAATCTCATGTCGCCATGGATAATAGAACTAATCATGTGCCTACCACAGAGACGGAAATCAGAGATGTTGCCTTTGTGCATTGTTTTGATCTAAAGACTGTGAGACCCTCAGGTAGTTATGGCCTTATTGCTGTTTGCCTTTGGCTTTCATCAGTTTGACCACGATGTGTCTAGGTATGAATTTCTTAGTGTTTATTCTACTTGAGGTTCATTTAGCATTGTCAGTATGTTGATTAATGATTTTCGTTAAATTAAGGAAATCCCCCCATTATTTCTTCAAATACGTTGTTATTGCTTCTTTCTCTGTTTTTGCATTCTGCCGCTGCCATTGCACATCTTTTAATGCTCTAGATAGTGTCCTATAGGTCGCTGGGTCTCTTCATTTCAACTGTTTTTTCCCTACTCTATAGATTGAACAATTTCTGTTGATCTATCTTTAGGTTCACTGATTCTTCTGCCAGGTTAAATCTTCTGTTTGATCTCTCTAGTGAATTTTCTATTTCAGCTTTTGTGCATTTTAAACCCAGAATTTCCATTTGGTTCCTTTTTTATAATTTCTATTTCCTTATTTAAAAAAAAAATTCTCTATTTTTGTTCATCATTGTCATGCTTTCAGTTCATTCTTTAAACATGATTTCCTTTAGTTCTTTGACGATTCATACTAGGTATTTTGAAGTGTTTGTCCACTAAATCTAATATCTGAGAATACTTAGAGACAGTTTCTATTGACTATATTGACTGCTTTTTTTTTTCTGTGTATGGTTTATATTTTCTTTTTTGCACGTCTTAGAACTTTTGTTGAAAACTTGACATTTTAGATAATATATTATAGCACGTTTTGATTCTGATTCTCCACCTCTTCCCCAGAGGTTGTCATTGCTACTTTTTCTTTGTTTCTTTGTGTAGTAACTTGTCTGAGCTCATTCTGTGAAATCTGCCTCTCCTGGGGTGTGCAGCCTCTGATGTCTCTCCTCAAGGTTTTATTTCTTTTCTTTTCTTTTTTTAATTCTTGTTTTCACTTTTAAGCCTCGTTTCATAAGGGTCACCTTTGAGTCTACCTAACTTAGGTGACAGCTGATGATTAGATACAGGCTGCATTCAAACACCTACGGCTAGTGAGGATCTGTATGGATAAGGAACTCCATTAAAAGTTCAGGCCATTTTAAAACATGACCCAGCTTTTTACTCTTTGCTGGGCATTTTTCATTCTGCACCAGACATCCATGCTGTCTTAGCCAAGAATATGTTTGCTGCAGCTACAACTACAAGCTCCAGATACATATCACCTGACATCATCACTTCTACCAAATACGTTGCTGAGCTTGGCAACATCTCCAAATCTAGCGATATCCCCTCAACTGTGACAGCAAAGCTGCTGATCCTCATGGCCTGTCCCACCCTGGAAGAACCTCTGTGTCAATGGAGCAAGGGGTGGAAACGGGAACTAGCCCAGGCAAGAACACCACTAACTCCTGCTGTTCTTACCCAAAGTTCAGCCTCAAATAGCTTTGTGCCTCTAGTCAATCTCCACAGCATTGAAATTGTTGTTTATGTTGATTCTTTACAGATTATTTTTAGGGAGAGGGTCTGTTGATCTCCACACACAACCATAACTGAAAGTCTGGCCACCTGTCCTCTTTTCTGAAGGGTGACGCAAACACTGCCTTGCTGGTATTACAACAATTCTTTCTGGAATCAAAAATAGGCACTATAAATGTCAATGAATCTGGGTTTTTTCATTCTGTGGCCTTTGATAATTTATCCAATCTCCTCAGGGCCATTCCCAGGACTCAGGTTCAGTGCTGAACATGTTTTGGTTTATCTCTGGGACTTACAACAGGAAGAAATTAATAATTACGTGACCACCACAAATAGAAAACCAGTACAGCTAAGTAGTTGAAGCATGACTTTGGAATCAGACAGATCTGGGCTCCTGACCCTGTGAAACTGCAACCCTGGGCAAGGAACTTAGAGTCTCTAGGCTTTAATAACTTCATCTGAAAAATAGGCTCATGATAGTACCTATCTCATAGTGTCTCATAGTGGATCAAGTAATACAGGTGTATGAATTGCCTACTGTTGTGCCCACAATGCAGCGACCTGGTGTTCAGTAGATACCTGTAATGTCATTACCAGCTACCATTGAAAACCAGCACATACTAGCTTGAGTGTGATGACAAAGTGGTGAGAGAGCAACAAAAAGCATTGGAGATTTGGGGGCATCTGCTGCCCTCTATCTGCCTGGGTGAATTTAGACAAGATAGTTTCCATCTCTAGAACACATCACCTCTTTTGTCAAATGAGGGTATTTCTGAGATTCCTTCCAGATCTCATATTAACAAGTCTATGAATTCTTCCCTCCAGCTCAATTTCAGAACACCGTTCATTTGCAATTTATCATATGCTACTTTTTAATATCTACCCAGCCACATTAAGCTCCTTATAGACATGCTCCTCAAGGCTATCCTGATTACTTTTGTTATATCCTAAACGTTAAGCATTCTATTAGAGTTTTGACTATGATAATCTCAACCCTCTACCCTTCATATTCTGAACCAATTGAGAAATAGATACAGAAGGCAGATAGAGATAATATCGTTTTTCCCTCTATCACCTTCATCTCACAGGTATAAGCTAAGCTGGCTTTTATTCAAGGTTAAAATGGGTTTTTCACCTGATCTCTAGTGAACTTCCACACTGTCTTAGTCTGTTCTCTGTTGCTGTAACAGGGTACCAAAGACTGGGTAATTTACAAGTAATAGAAGTTTATTTGGCTCACAGTTCTGAAGGCTGGGAAGTCCAAGATTATGGTGCCAGCATCTGGCAAGGGTCATTCCATGACAGAGGATTGAAGGTAGAATTGAGCATATCATACGAGACAGAGCACACATGGGGGCTGAATTCATCCTTTTCGTCAAGAGCCAACTCTGGCAATAACTAACCCATTCCCACAATAATGGCATCAATCCTTTCATGAGGGCAGAACCATCATGATCTAATCATCTCTCACAGGTCCCACCTCTCAATACCATCATAGTGACAATTAAATTTCAACATAAGTTTTAGAGGGGACATTCAAACCATAGCATTCTGCCCCTACCCACCCCCACCAACTCATGTCTTTTTCACATATAAAGCTCATTCAT